>NW_017805831.1:0-269 GCF_001891065.2 Hippocampus comes
ACACATCAAAAGGTAATCGATCTTAAAGCTCTAATCAACCAAAAAAGTTCAGAGGCTTTCATTGAAATTGATGGTGGGGTAAGTACCACCAATGCAAAAAAGCTGGTTGAAAACGGTGCAGATGTGCTGGTGGCAGGTAGTTTTGTTTTTGGCAGTGAAAACCCTATTGGGACCATTAAAAAATTGAAAAAGGAAATCGCTTAATGCAAGAGTTTGATGTATTGATTGTTGGAGGGGGTCCTATTGGTATAGCATGCGGGCTTGAGGCC
>NW_017805831.1:12006-16225 GCF_001891065.2 Hippocampus comes
GTTTTTTCGGCTAAAAACGCCTTAGTATTCATGGTCGTTTTTTCGGCTAAAAACGCCTTACTGTACATGGTCGTTTTTTCGGCTAAAAACGCCTTAGTATTCATGGTCGTTTTTTCGGCTAAAAAAGCCTTACTAAACATGGTCGTTTTTTTTCGGCTAAAAACGCCTTACTATACATGGTCGTTTTTTCGGCTAAAAACGCCTTCCTATACATGGGCGTTTTTTTTCGGCTAAAAACGCCTTACTATACATGGTCGTTTTTTTCGTCTAAAAAGGTCTTACTGTCCTTTTTTTAAGGCGTTTTTAGCCGACAAAAAAGACCATGTGTCGTAAGGCGTTTTGTGAATTGTTCCTGGTGTGAGGGCGAAGAGGAACAAAAAAAAATGGACGGCTCCGGATATTTTTGAGAACACAATGTAAGGCCTAACCGGAATTGAACCCTGCACCCCTCCGCAGACAAACTCACTATTTGACTACCAGGCAGGTAATGAGCACTCTACATTTTGATTATGTGTGAGTGTGAGCACGAAGAGATGTGCGGAGAAGAGGAAGAGAAGACTCCGCACGTTTTTGGAAACCTGCGCAGGGGTTCGGTGAGAACGTGCAACTTCACACAGAAAAGGCCAGAGCAGGAATCGAACCCTGCATCTCTGCTCTATGACGCAGACGCACTTACCATTCGACTATCAGGCAGGTCAAAATGTCAGTGCATTGTCCCTATATAAGACCTTAAAAAAAATGTTTTTAATAAAAAAAATTTAAGTACTTTTTCAGTTTAGGAAAGCGTTTATCACAACAAAAAACGACCATGTATAGTAAGGCGTTGTTCACAATAAATAAATCCTTTTTTTTTTTAAAGACTATGTAAAGCAAGGCGTTTTTTAAAACTAAAAAAGACGACCATGTATCGTCAGGCGTTTTTTCCAGCCAAAAAAGACGAGCATGTATCGTAGGGCCTTTCTTACTCCTAAAAACGACGAGCATGTATGTGTCTTTTGGGTTCAAAACGCCTTTCTGTACACGGTCGTCCTTTTTGGCTGTCAAAAACGGCTTACTTACCCATCTTATCGGTGCATCTGAAACGTCCTTGGCTCAGCATGTTCTCGTCGCTTTTCTGCCACTTCTAAGCGTCCAAACCGGAACCAGACACTCCAATGGCCGACGGTTTGTTGATAGTGGACCGACGTCTCAGGTGTCCCTTTGGCTTTTTCCCACGCGGTCAGCAAACTTTCCTGCCGACACCCGCGTCCAGCGATCGACCATCGTCGAAGACGTCACGCTTTTGAAGACAACCGGTAACAAGGCCGCGCCCATTGAGCGCATTCTCATCGCCGGTCCTGGCCCTGCTTTCATCCGGCATGCTTTTTTTTTCAAGTCGTCGTCTTATCAAGCTATCAGGTTACAGTACTTTCACGTTATCGTGTTCGTATTCTGTTACCCACATCATCTGCCAACGGTCAATCATCTATCTGACGATCCAAATTTTTGTCAGCATTTCCACCTTGCGATGTGTCAAGGTGACGTTATAATTTGACCAAAAAAAAAAAAAAAAAAAACAACACACAAAAACGGATGACTTGTGTGCGCGTGTATGCGCATGTATTGATTTGTGAGCAAGCACTTGTTGCACTTAAAGACATGATAACATGCTTTAAAATGTTTAGTAATAGACGTGGTTTCCTCACGGCATGTTGTCAGTTTATGCGTTAACATCCTTTGAAAGAAAGAAAGAAAGAAAGAAAGAAAGAAAGAAAGAACGGAAGAAAGAAAAAACGACCTCGACTCATGATAATTTCGAGCCCATGGCCCGCTAGGAGGCGCACGTGAACCAAAAGACTCGAGGAATCCACTGCCGAAGAAGACAAAGAACAAAAAGGAGCCGACGACGAAGAAGAAGACGACAAGGATGTGGGCTGCTTGGATGCGGTGTAGCCTTGTTCGGTTGCGTTTCTTCAACAATCGTGTTTGAATTGAATTGGATTTATTGATAAATATATCTATTTTTTGGGGGTGGGGGCCAGGGGTTATCTTTTTCCCCCTTCCGCCGTCAGACTGCTTGACGCGAGTAAGAACGCAACACAATTATTCGGCTCCTTCTTCTCGTTCTTTTTCGTTGTGCCTGCGCTGTTAGCATGAAGCCGCTCGTAGTTTCATCCAGCGCAAAGTTGACTTCTTGTTCAAGCCATCACTTGCACTTAATTCTTCTCCAGTGTGACTTTATTATTCTTCGGCTAACGCTCAGAACACTTTCAACACTCGGCAAACAAGACTTGAATTTCACTTTGACGCTGCGCTAAAACGTTCGCTTGATGTCACACGTGCCTTCGTTCACTCATTCTTCAACATGAAGTCATCCATGACTCAATCGGGGTTTTCTAGTGGGGGGGGGGGGGTTATTGATGGATTTGGATCCTGTGATAACTTTCTACTTTTCAAAATACATCAGACGTGCAAGCCATTAAAGCGCGTTTCCAGACTCCAGCCCGTTCCAGTGGGCTTGTGGCCAGCAAATGTGCAGCTCTCTGTCCTGTAATCCGAGTACCGCAACAGATTGGATCGTTTCTTTCATGATGTCGAACCTATTCGGTTTTTATTTCTGTCATCGCGGTTATAAATTTGGATGCGTCTCACTGTGCTATTTTGGAAACCTACCTCGGGACTACGACTGAAAAAGATCCTTTTTGCTAAGTCCGACGCATTGGCACCGTTTATTCTTGTGTTGATTAATGTGCACCGCCCCCCAATGAAAGAAAGAAAGAAATACATACATATGCATAGCACGTTACGCAAATGAAAAAGCAGCAGAAAAGATCATAATAAATTCCACTTAAAGTGTAAAAAGATTTTTTTGGGGGGGCAAGTGACGTACATGACCATACAAACCTTTTCACATCCTACACACTTGGAAGGTGACCCGTGTTGCACACGTACACTCGATAGCGTGAGCATCTGATGTAGGCATACACACACACACACACATATATGTATATATATATAGTGCAAATAATGGGTCATTGCCTTTACGGATAGTTAAATCTCGAAACCCAACCAAACTTGTGCTCCCAAAACACCTTTGATATCGTTTACAGGTGATTTAAAAAAAAACAGGCGCCGAAACTGTGTATACGTCACCTTTCTTCACAATCTGTAAAAATATGAATGGAACTTCTGCACGAAAAGGTGTGACACACTTCCGCTGGAAAGCTCAGCTGGCAGAACCTTTTCCATTGGCGCGACAGTCGGGTCAAAAAATGTCCCAGAGGAAACGAGTGATCGGGGCCATCCCATTCTGATCTTGCGTTGTCTGTGCGTTACCTTTAGGATGGCGATGGCGGCGGTGGCCGCGGCGCCGCCCGGAGGTGGAAGCGAGCTGCGCATCCTGGTGAGGAGGTGGCGGGAGGCGGCCTGTCAATGGGAGGCGCCGGCGGGCGGGACCCGCGAGGTCGCCTGTCAGAGCGACGTCGCCCAGAGTCGAGACGTCGGCGTTCAGGCGGACCTGTTGACTCGCCGACTGTGCTGGAGACGTGCGGGTGACTTGACCGCGGTTGAACTCCGGGCCAAAATGTTGCATGCGCCTGCCCCCGCTCGTCTCCGCTTGGTACACTTGATCAATATCGCGTCGGCGACGCCGTCCGTTTGCAGCCGTTTTCTCCCCCGTTGCCCGGCCCTCGACTGGAATTGACGTCAAAGTGCCTTGGGGCTCGCGTCGCGAACCTCGGAGCCGACGTCTTTTCTGCGATTGGTCGCGCGACGAAAACCGTCGTCGTCGCAAGGGTGCGCTTTGACGGGTGGGGGCACGTCCAACATATCCTGCCAAAGGAAAGGCTGCCTTGCGTTCCCCTTTCAGATTTGAGACTTCCTTCCGACTTAGTCGTCGCCGAGCATGTCCTCTGACTTGCCACCCCACTCGCTTCTTTGCAGGTTTGTCCGGCGCACCCGTTCGGCGCTTAGCCCTGCGACCCACTCGTCAAAACGGCGACGCCGCGGCGCCGCGGAACAGAAGCAAAGCGGTCAGAAACGCCGCCAAAGCCCAGGAGGAGTCGCGACTTAGTCGTCGCCGAGCATGTCCTCTGACTTGCCACCCCACTCGCTTCTTTGCAGGTTTGTCCGGCGCACCCGTTCGGCGCTTAGCCCTGCGACCCACTCGTCAAAACGGCGACGCCGCGGCGCCGCGGAACAGAAGCAAAGCGGTCAGAAACGCCGCCAAAGCCCAGGAGGA
>NW_017805831.1:17580-20169 GCF_001891065.2 Hippocampus comes
CCGTCGCTCCCGTTCGGCGCTTAGCCCTGCGACCCACTCGTCAAAACGGCGACGCCGCGGCGCCGCGGAACAGAAGCAAAGCGGTCAGAAACGCCGCCAAAGCCCAGGAGGAGTCGCACGCCGCCGCCGACTCCTCCCCCCCGCTGTCCAGCGCGCGTCCGCAGAGGATGCGCCGACCTCCCAGGTGGCGCCAAGACCTGCAGGCGGCGGCGGCGACCGAAGCGTCGTCCGGAGCGGCGGAGGCGGACGGCCGACGGCGGCAAAGGCGGCTGGCGATGGATGGGGAGGAGCCTGTGCGGACTTTGCCTCAGGAAGGTGAGAAGGCGCTTCTGCTCCCGTCTTTGAACGGGCCTGCGAGGCAAGCGTATTTCCAACGCAGCTCCCCGCGTGTGCGGCGTTGCGTCACCAGGGGCGGCGGCGGAGAACATCGTGTGCGACGTGTGCGGTCAGGTGATGAAGAACAAGTCCAGCCTGGCCCGCCACTCCTTCATCCACACGGGCCAGAAACCCTTCGCGTGCCCACTGTGCGACCTGCGCTTCAACCGCCGCGACAACCTCCGCCATCACCTGGGCCGCCTCCACCCGGGGGGCGTGGCCCGGCGCGAGAAGCGGCGCCCCGTCCAAACGTGGCTCTGCGACGTCTGCGGGAAAACCTTCCGCTGCAGGTCGGCGCTCAAGACGCACGAGGTCATCCACCTGGGGGTCAAACCCCACCGCTGCGACCTTTGCCCCAAGGCCTACATGCGCACCAACGACCTGGAGCACCACAAGCTCACCGTGCACCAGGGCGGCGACGGCGGAGGGGCGCGGCGCCGCTCGGGCTCCTTGCTGTGTCACTTTTGCGGCAAAGAGCTCAAGTTTCGCTCTCAGCTGGCGGCTCACCTGCAGACGCACACGGACGAGCGGCCGCACCTCTGCGACGTCTGCGGCCGCAAGTTCTGCCGCGGCTACCAGCTGGAGCGCCACAAGCTCCTCGTCCACGTCGAGGGCGGCGGCGAGGGCGGCGAGGACGGCTCGCTGCCCTGCAAGGTGTGCGGCAAAGGGCTGAAAACGGAGGCGCTCCTCGCCGCCCACTCGCGCGCGCACTCTGACGACAAGCCCTTCCGCTGCACGCTGTGCCTGCGCCGCTTCGCGCGCCTGGCCTGCCTCAAGCGGCACCAGGCGCGCGCTCACCTGAAGGAGGGCGCCGGGGCGGCGGCGCGCTCCGCCAGCCCGCGCGCCGCCAAGGCCTTCCCGTGCGCCACCTGCGGCAAAGTGTTCAAGTTCCGCTCCCTGCTGAGCAACCACGCGGCCGTACACAGCGACGAGCGGCCGCACGGCTGCGACTTCTGCCCGCGCCGCTTCCGCCGCCTCAGCCACCTCAAGCGTCACCGGCGCGTCGTCCACCGCGACGGCGCGCGCCCGCCGCAGAACTTTGTCTGCCACATCTGCGGCAAGGACAAGAAGTGCCGCTCCCAGCTGGCGCGACACGCCATCATCCACACGGGCGAGCGGCCCTTCGCCTGCGACCTTTGCTCCGCGCGCTTCAATCGCCAAGGCAACCTGCAGCAGCACAGGAAGCGCGTGCACGGCGTCTGCAAGACGCCGGAAGACGCCGACCCGCCGTTGCTCTTCCAAGACCTCGACGGGGGCCCGGACTTCAAACGGGAAGAGGTGGTGGCGGCGGCGCCGCCCTCCGATTGACGCCGCTCGCTCGCCGCCGGGCCTCGGCCGGCCGCACTCGCTCATCAATCCGACTGGTTTGTCTCGTTGGCTGAAGGCGCCGTGCCAGACCGGTTCACCTGATGCCGTTGTCATCTTGTCAGAATTGATGACATAACATGATATATTATCCTGGTGTGGCACCGGTAGATTTTTTTGGGGTTCAGAGTGTGACTTATTTGTCTTGCCATTTGGCGGTTGAGCAAGTTTGGTCCCAAAAGCGCTCAAATTAGAAAATCTTTTCTCACAGTAAGTCCAAGTGAACGTTTTGCCGGGTGCACGAAATGATCCAAACTCTCAAGCGGACAAGAAAATGATCACCATAAAAAGGAGTGACACACTTTGAAGTTGATTTTTTTTTCTCTTTCTTTCTTTTTGGGATGGGAGATTTACACCCGGAAATTAGCTTCGCGATCCAATAAATGACGTCACGTGACACTTGAGACTCCGCCCTCATCACCTGCCTGCAATCGGGTAGCCCGGATGCGCCGCGCCGCGTCACGGCTCCGCGCCGCCGCCTTTGTGCGTCTTGGAGATCCAAAGGTGGCCCTGCCTCGCCGCCGGGCTGCGGGAGGAGCCGCACGGGTGACGTTCGGTGCCGCGCGCTGGCGCCCGACCAGATGGCTCACCTTTTGCCGGGCGCGCGGCAGTAGCGGGCCGCGGCGGCCGCCAGGATGAGCAGCAGCGGGATGGCGGGAAGGAGGACGTACAGCGCCAACGGACCTGCGTGCCCACAAAAAACCACCAAATAACGTCGGCCAATTTGGCCGAGAACGCGGCAAACCGCCGGAACTTAACGCGTCGGGTTGCCGCTGTGCAATAGGGGCCAAAATCTTACCCCCCCCCCACCCCCCTTTTTGTTTGTTGAGCACAATAACGACACTCGCG
>NW_017805831.1:20704-27268 GCF_001891065.2 Hippocampus comes
CCCCCCCCCCTATTTGTGTTCTGCCAAATACTGGAATCGCATCGGCCCGAGTCTTTGTGCGGCAACGAGCGTGTGCGCGGGCGTACCTGAAGTTCCCGTCAAGGTCACGTGATTCCCATCCGGCGTGGTCTCTGCGAACACAAACGCACAAAACTGCCGAGTGGTGCCTCGAGATGCAAGTGGAGTTTGTTCCTTGACCATGCTCAAGACTGAAAACACTCAGAGCTCAAATCGTTCTTCGCCCTTGAGTTGAAAAGATGCGGCCGAGTTGTTTGAAATGAGCAGCCCGTCACCTACTGCACCGAGACACGCGTTCCTGTTTGTGCTGGAATCGAACGCGCAAATCCTGCCCCGGCGCCGTTCCTGCTTCATGCATGCTTGTCGACTGGATGCCGCAGCCGGTCGGCGGGGGCAAACGCTGCCTAGAACCGCAGTGGGATTCGTGCAGTCACTCTTGGCAGAGGATCGAGAGTACACCGAGGGCCGTTCTACCGTCTACGCGCGTCGCTGCGCCCTTTGCGTTCAAATGTGTGCTGAAACACAGATGCCGATATCGTCTTAGCATTAGCCTGAAGCTCGCGGACTGAGAGGCGAAGCTCGGATGGAGATGAGGAATGTTTGAGGCGCGCCGAAGCGCATTTTTCTCGCTCACCCGCGCCCCGGCCGGCGGCCGTGGTCCCGCGTTCCTCCTCTGGGTGGCGCTCTGCCAAGGAGACGAAACAAAAGAGTCAGAAAGCAGCCGCCATAAGGAAGGGGATGAGGAGACAAGAAGAAGACGGAGCAACCGGGTTGGTATTTGCAGATGAAGTTATGTTTCATGGAGCAGCGGTCGTCGTTCCATTGGTAGAGGTAAGCCCCGCCCACTCCCGGCTGATGATACATCACCACGCACGACTCGGCGCCGCACGACGGCTCGTCCGAGTGCCACTCCCTGCGGACAGGCGACAAAAAGCAGACTTGGCGCGGTCCCGCGCGCCCGTGCCGCCCGCGACATCACCTGAAGGCCGCCGCGCTGCCGTCGGTCCACCTGTAGCGTTGCGGGCAGGGAGCGACGCCGTCGGAAGGATGTCGCTCGTCGTCGTCGTCGTCCGCGCGCCTCAAACCGATCCAGAAATCGCCATCTGATATTCCCGATCCCAAACGCAACTTCTGAACAACACACAACTACCGTGAGGGATGAGGACGATGACGAAGTCGGTGGCGGCGATGATGGTGAGATGACGGTGACGATCGGGAGACTGATGGCGACGATGAAGTCGGTGACAATGCCGAACGTGATGAGGATGGTGATGAAGATGACGTTGGTGATCGGCGGCCGAATGTGAGGTCGGAGATGGCAAATGATGTGAGAAGGGCGGCGGCGGCGGCGACCTCCAGGAGCGTCTGGATGTGCTTCTGTTCTTGCGGCGTGCGTATGCTCACGAGGTGTCCGCCATCCACGCGGCACGCCAGCTCGGCCTCCCAGAAGTCGACGCGGCTGGACACGTGGTGGAAGTAGGCCATCTTGTAGCACGCCGGCCGGGCCCCGCCCAGGCACAGCCTTTGACCTGCGCACGCACGACCCCGCGCGTTGAGCTCGAGTGAGGCGTGACGTGCGTGAGTGATGTCATCGACTTGATCTGGGTCGACGTCGCCGCCGCCAGCTAACTGCGGCAAAACGACATTCGCGTGTTGGAAGCAAAGGCCGTCTGACGGACGGGTGGAGGAGCCTCTCTCAAATCGAATCGCTCCAATTCGCTCCGCGGCCGCGCTCGCGTTGCATTCCGCCTCAAATACGCGCAATTGCGCTTTCTCGCCGACAGGTGGAGACGCCGTCCACTGTTTTGCATCAGAGAAGACGCTCCGGTTCAAAACAAAAAAAGTTCAATTTCGCCTTCTCCCTTTGTCACCAAAACACAACGACAGTGGGCTCACCGTCTGCTTCCTACTCGACACCGCCCCGCTTTTAAATGAGAGCCACGATGAAGCAAAAGTCTCTCACATTGGCACAACTCCTTCGACCGGATGAATTTGACGAATGCGGTGCGCTCCCGTTCGCCCCAAATCACAACGGCGTCGGATTTCTGAGCCGTTCCCCACTGCCTGCTTCCGCGAGACCTCTTGTCAAAATTTGGATTGGCAAAAAATAAAAAGTTGGACGTTTCAATCTCTTTGCATTTATTGAACGTCTTTTGGAGACATACTTGCGTTGACAATATTCCATACACAGAGAACTAAACAAATATTGCCCATCGGCAGATCCCAGTACCAATGTGAATTTTGCTCACCGTTTATGTGGCTGGCATCGGCTTCACCCAAAGTCAGTGCGGCCCCTGCGGGCAAAATGGCTGCGCAGGACGCGTTCACCCAAATGTAAATCAGCTGACACCCCAGTTGGGGTCGACTGTCAAAGTGTCCGAAAACACCTTGCATATCTCACTGCGGAGCGTCGCTAGCGCCAATGCGAAAATCGAAGGAGGATCCATCCAAATCCGAACGGGAAATGAGCATCGACTTTGCGCGTCGGAATGGACTCGTCGGAAACGCGGGGAAGGCAGCACGAGTCAAAGGCACAACTTCTGCCCAATGTGTGACAAAACCGCCGAGTCTCCTCCGAACGGAGTCGAACGCAACCTTCTTCTGCTCTCCGTCTTAGGGCGCACTCCACCCGCGCATCGCGCCGCACTGCCCTTCAGAGGCCAAAAGGTGCGCGAACAGCCGGCAATTGTTTCCGAACAGCCAATGACGTCGGTTTCTTTGACCAACACGTATTTCCGCCTGACACGGCACGAACCCCGAGATCCCATCTGAGCCCAGCCGGTCCCAAGACTTGTGAACGTAAAAGAACTCAAGATACGACGAATGCGATCAAGAGTTAAGGGTCGTGTTCGCGCACTCTGTTCGCTGCAGCGTCATCACATCGCCGTTCAACACACTCAACACTTTTCTTGACAGCGCGTGCGCGCCCGCCCCATCGCGCATCCAGGATCGGCTCGGAGCCAGAACGAATGAATCATCGATGCATCGCTCACGCGCGCGCGCGTTGCTGATGGAGACGCGACGCGTGCGACGAAGAGTGGAAAAAAAAGCGTTCCCGCGGTCGGTCGCCCGCCGGCCGAGCAACTCACCGCTGAGGACTCTTCCGCCGCTGACCGCCGCGACCAGCACGACGAGAGCCAGGACTTGCGGGCTCGCCAGGTCAAAGGTCATCTTCCCGCTTTTCTTCGGAGTTAAGAAAACATTCGAAATAACGTCCGCTTCTTTTTCTTCTTCTTGGTGCGACGCAGGCAAGGCCAGATGCTCGCGAGGCCCGCCCCCTTCCGCAGCCCCGCCCCTTTCCCCTCGCACACAAACCCCCCCACGCACACTCAACTTAATTGCTTTAGTGGGACAGCGGGAGACGTCTCCGATCGATAGCTCAGTCGATAGCTCGCCATAGCAGCTGGATGACATCATCGCAATGATAAGCACTGTAGCGAGTCAGCGCAGGGGGAATATTTGACAAAAAAAAAGGGGGGAAGCTTCACCATATTTGTCCATCACACACACACACACACACACACAAGGCAGGGAGTGAAGATGAAGCCATCCTCTCAGACTGACTGTTGTCATGGTTATTACATATGCGCACCCGCCCACGCTCGCACACAGCACACACACAGACTTTGTTGCTGGTTGGTCATCAATTCCCATTTAAGGAATCCAGACAAACTTTATTGATCTGTTTTGGTTGACAACAGGCAAGGTGATTGATACGCAGGACTTTCGACATCGCAAGCGATTTGAGCCAATCACACGGTTTTGATATTTATTTACAAGACGGCGTCCGTGCCGGGGTCAAAGTTCATCACACTAAAATCAATACAAGAATCTTAAAAAGTGAGCGGATGGTGACGCGACCGGGTCAAGCCCCGCCCACCTCCAACAGCCACTGCTGGGGCAGCGAGGCGTCGCATATCGCCATGGCGACGAAACCTTTGGCTCCCGGCGGCTGCGCGGCAGACAGACACTGACCGACGGACACCTGGTACACGCGAGCGGACTTCTGTGGGAACGAGCACACGAGCTTAGTTCGGAAAACGGCAAAGGAGAGGACGTATCGGAGGAGGCGGGAGCGCGTCTCACCCCGAGGCTCCACTGCTGCGACCCTCCCGAGCCGTGACACTTCATTAGCCTGGGCGGGTCCGAGGTCCTGACTTCCGACACGTCCAGACACAGCAGGCCGGACAGGATCAGCTGACCTTCGTCGTCGTACGTCCACTCCTGCACGCACGCACGTCAACACAGCCGCCACCGTGACGTCGCGTTTCCGCGGCGGCGTCGCGCGGGGCCGCAGGTCACCTGTTCGGGGTCGTCGGGGTCACAGGGCCTGAGCACAACGGCGCCGCCCTTCTGACTGACTCGCGTCTGCGCCACCAAACAGCGTCCGCCGGCCACGTTGCGCAGCTGAAACGGGAAGCGGCTTTGAATCGGACGCCCGCCGCTCAACGCGAAGCCGGCGGGGCCGAGGGTCAAAGGTTACCTGTCCTCGGCGCAGCACCCGGGGGCGCGCCGCTTTCCTGTCACCGAGCACGGGCGGCGCCTGGGGCTTGTTGTTGATTTCGGGGTACACGTTGTCCAGGTACCAGCGGAACGAGCGACACTGCAGACGTTTCCTCAGCGCCAAACGCTCGCTCACGTCGCCAAAGTCGCGCTGGCGCAGCTCGGGACGCAGGGAGAGGAAGTGCTCCTGCGAGGAAAAAGGAGCCGTGACCGCAAGCGTCCAATGTCGCGCAAACTCCACACAGGAAGGCCGGAGCCCGGAATCCAACCCGCCACCTCTGGCTGAGGATTTGAAATGATCCAAGGGCTTCCCGCAGGTGCCGGGTTGTCATGCCAACACTCAACCGGGGTCTGGTTGTTATGGCAACACTGACACAGGTGGGCAACCCCCCCCCCCTCTCCTGTGTGTGTGTGTGTGTGTGCGCGCCTGCGTACCTTGTAATCGTCCATCCAGACATGAGCCAGGCGCAGGGAATTGTGGGCCATGGTGTCATGGCCTCCCGGGGAGCCGTAAGGTCGCCTTTTGCGGAAGATGTGACCAACACGGGAACAGGGGATAATCAGCAGCTGCCCACCGCACATCCAAATCTAACGCGCACGCACACACACACGCACGCTCATTGTCTTGGGCTTTGGCAAGCAGCGTTTTGCGGCCCACGATTGTGAAATGGCGCCGGCAGCGGTTTCGACGGCGCCATCAAGGCGAGCGAGCCGGGCCTCACCCTGAAGGAGATCTCCAGGTTCTCGCCGCCCCAGATGTCCATGCCGGCGTCGTACTGACCCAGCTCGCCAAAGTACTTCCTGTCCATGGCGAACAGACCGCCCGCCATGGTGGGAGACCTGGGGGAGAGGCGGCTCAGACGGGGCCGGCCGAGGGCGGGGCCGAGGGCGGGGCCGAGGGCGGGGCCGGCGCGCTCCTTACCTGATGGGGGCGATGGCGCCCCGGGGCCCGGCCAGCTGGGCGGCGGGCACGGGGTCCCACTTGAAGTGCAGCCCCCAGTTGAAGCCGCCGCGGACCACCGGCGACGCCGAGTAGGCCAGCGTGTCGGCAGAAATGATGTCGATGACGGGACAGACCACCGTGCGGCGCTGCGCCCGGATGGCCGCCAAGAGGGGCTGCAGCCACGCCCGGTTGACCTCGCAGTGACTGTCCAGGAACACCAGAACCTCGCCTGGCGGGTGCGCGCAAGTTGGAGGGCGGGCGGGCGAGGAAGGCCGAGGTCACGCAAGGCGGCGGGACGGGACTCACCGGTGGCGTGCTGGGCTCCGATCATGCGCCCTCGGATGAGCCCTTCCCTCCTCTGGTTCCGCAGCAGCTTGACGTTCCGGGGCAGCTGCTCTCGGACCAATCGTTCCAGGTCCTCGCTCAGCTCGGCTGCGGCCATTTGGTCTCGCTTTAGTCACTTCATTTGCGCGAGTTGATTTCCGCGGCGCCGCTTTGTCACGGCCGAGGAATCCGGACGTCGACGTCCCTTCTTCGGGGGCGGCACTCACTGAGCTCGCTGTGGTCGTCCACCAGGATGATTTCGTGAAGGAGACGAGCGGGGGTGCGGTCCAGCACGCTGCGGACCGTCCTGGTGAGAGCGGAGATGGCCTCGTTGAAGAAGCAGATGACCACGCTGGCGGCCGGGAGATCCTCGGGGTAGGCCTCGGCGCCGCACCTGCAAACGGCAGCGGGTCAGTCGTCGGCGGGCGGGCGGGCCGGGACGACGGGCGGCCCACCTGCGGTCCCTGGTGTCGGGCAGCTGGCGGCGAGGGCCGATGCGGCGCGAGATCAGCACGTTGAAGGCGTGTTGACGGTAGCCGGCGTCCCGGACTTCCTGGTCGGCCTCGTTGAAGATCATGCCTGCGCGCAGAGGGTTCCCGGAGCTACTTTGCGGGAGCCGCCAACTTTGGCCGCCATCGCAAATGTCCCAAGCGCGAGCCGAGCGAGGTTCTCCGCGGGCCGGTCAACTCGGGTCACGCCGGCCCCGCCCGCGCTCACTCACCCATTTCCGGCGACAGCCCGGTGACCCCGGCGTCGTCATCGCCGCCCCGCCGGGC
>NW_017805831.1:27350-30848 GCF_001891065.2 Hippocampus comes
CGCCCCGCCGGGCCGGCGCCTCGGCGACGGCCCGGCGCCGAGGCCCGACGGGAGTCCTGCCCAGGCCCGGCTCGGCCGTCCGCGACAAGTAGACGACGAGGAGCACCGACCAGGCGGCCGACGTCACCAGGCAGCCGTAGCAGAAGTAGCGCAGCGGCACCAGAGCCATCGCAGCGCACGCCGCATCGCTTTACGTCCCACCGCTACATCCGCGCGCCCGCACACTATCGCGCACACACAAACGCGGTCAGATGTGAAGGCTTCGATTTTGCGCTCTTATATCACAAGTCGGAACTTTTCACTTGCGCGCCTCCGCTCGACTACCGCGTCAGGGGTCGTAAAGGCGGGCATCTCGGCAATGGTTGTTTCTCGTCCGTACATCGCGCATGTGGCGTCCAAAAGGTAGCGCGCACCGGTGCGGGTCGGAGCTCTGCGAAGGCCAGGGAGGCAGCTTCCTCCTTCTGCACACCCTCGAAAAGCTCGTCAATGATCGCCCGCGTTAAAACAAGGCGACGACTCAAAGTCCGGTCATAAAATGTCCGCACTCGTCGAAAACAAGCAAATCTCCTCTGGGGGATTTGCCCTTAAGCCCATCAACAAGTTGGCTTCGGATTCATTTCTAGCCACAGTTCCGATCAGAAAGTGCGCTTCAAGACAAAGCTAATGATGATAAGACAGTCGGACGCCAAAAGAAGGATTCTCTTGGTTTTTTTTTTTTCGTCGTTCTCCAATCAAAGTGCGCGTACGGTGTCGCCTCGCCATTTCTCCAAACGGAATGCGTTTGGAGGACATCGACGACAGCCCGAAGGTGGCGAAAAGCGCCTCGCAGAACCGCCAAACACATCGTCAACAAGTGGTCAACGTGCGCGCGGGCTGAACGTTTGTCTCGAGGCCGTCCGAGAACGGAACCGAGCCCGCGGCGTCAACACGAGCTCGGTTCCGTTCCTAGCGGACCCGTTAGCAATTTTGCTAGCCGCCGCGCTCGACGGCGGGGAGGTCACGTGACTCACCCGGCGTCCCGTCAGCAGCCGTCAAGACGAGTTTGACCACGCGGCGCAAGTCACGAACTGACGACGACAAACATCAACGGCGCGTCACCAGATCCGGACGACGGACACCGGAAACGTCACGTCACGCCGCGGGATACACTTCCGCCAACTGCTTTCAGAATTACAGTCCGAGCAAAATCCGCCACGCGGGGGCAACTTCAGCATCAAAGGCCGTCACGGCGTGGCTCAGTGATTCCAAAACAAGCAAGCAAGCTAGCTAGCAAGCTTTTGCGCTACATCATTTGCTGCAAGTAAATAATGGCTGCAACACCCTTCCGTTTTCTAATCCGCTAATCCTCAAGAGGGTCGCGGGCGTGCTGTTCGGGAACAGCAGGCGGGGTACACCCGCGACCTCTGCACTGTGAGGCGGTCGTGCCGCCCTTATTTACTACAAATACTGCAATGGGGTTTTGTTTCCAGTACAGCATTTCCTGACGTCAGTCACAGCGCGAACAATTCAGTTCGCCCGCTAGATGGCACAAGACCCAAAATTCAAATCCGTGTCCAAAAGGAGACAACAACACAGGATCGATAGTTCGGCATACCTTTGGTAGCCCTTTTCGGGGGGGTTGGTGTGGGATGAGATCTTCCGAATGTAAATAAGCAGCCTTGGGATAACAATTGGGAAAGTGCAGAGATGCGCAAAATACAGCCCGCTCCAAACTTGAACCTTCCTTTTCATGAGAACTTTTGCAATATTTTCCTCATTCACCGAGTTGGGTTTACCCTAATCGGTTCATTCAGCATGTATCTTTTTTTTTATCTTCTCCAGTTACACCAATACACGGTGCCATGTTGTTCAAGATGTAAAATATTTTATTTTGATGAACATGTTTCCAAATCAGGGTCCACATAATCCCGCCCCCCCCCCAAAAAAAAAATCCATTCATAATCATGATCACACTGTAGGGGGAAAAAAAGCAAGACGGGGCATGGTGACAAACAAAAATGGACACAATGGCAAATAAACGAAACAATTCAAAACGGATCTTGTCCAAAGGGTGATTTCCTTATTATTTTTTTTTAACCAGACTTTATTTACATGCTGCCACTCGCCACCAAACACAAAAGGAGAGTGATTAAAAAATAAGTTCTTTTAGTAATAAATACAAAAACAAACCAAATGTATTTTACACCAAATCATCTGCTGGTCTTTCTACACATTTACACACAGAGGACCAGCCTCTTGCTCGTTCGCTCAGCCGTCCGTCCGCCAATCCAACTCTCAGCTCAGTTCATCCACTTGCGACAGTTGAAAGCGCCACAGTGACACGGGATCTTGTGCTGGTCGTCCTCCAGGTCAAACTTGTAATCGTAGGACAGCTGCCGGACAAACGCGCGGAAGGACAGATGCAGTTGAGCGAGCGCGGCAAAGCAAAGGATGTACTACTGTACCTCTTCTCCCCTCTGAATGCGTCGACAGGAGCTGATGATGATCTTGTTCTCCTTTTCCACGCTCACCACCTCAGTCATGCAGTTGGGGGCGCACGAGTGGTTGATGTACCTATCGATCACAAGCGCAGGCGACATCAGTGACGCGGCAGCGCCGGCGGCCGCGGCTGTCGTCATCAGGCGCCGTCGCACCTGGCGGGTCCTCCGGCGATGGTGGCGTCGATCACATAGTCGTTATCGATCCGGAACATGTACACGCCTCGGTTCTACGCACACGAGACAAACGTTAGGACGTGGGTGGCAAACCGGCACGGGTGGTCAACGCTGCGACGACTGCGCGGCGCCAAGGGTCGTCGTCCAAGCTGCCGTCAAAATTGTACTTGGAAAAACAACGCGCTCCATTTTTTGGGGGGACCTGATGAGGACGTGTCGGGCGGTGAGAGCCCTCCAATGAGGTCACCTGACTCTCGTAGAGTCTCTCCTTGCGGTTGGCCACTTCGCTCCTGATGATGGCGCCGATGTACTCAATGACCATGGTGCACTTCTCGATGTCTCGTGCGGCATACAGCCCCAGGCCCTGCGCGGATACATGCAAACGCGAGTGACCGCCCGGCCGGCCTTGCCTCGGGCCCCAACGGGCGCGGCGGCGAGGCTCACCTGGATGCGCGAGCGCGCTAGGTAGACGTTGGTTTTCCAGTCGGTCTTCATGCGGCGATACTGCGCCAGCTTGGAGTGGCGCCCCTGGTGAGCGCCCACCACCGTCTCGCCCGGCGACAGCGAAATGACCCCTGGGACGGCGCCCACGATGGCTCCCACTGAGCCCTGGCACCGCGGCGCCATGCTAGCCAGCAGGTACGGCCTGATTGAGCTAGGTAGACGTTGGTTTTCCAGTCGGTCTTCATGCGGCGATACTGCGCCAGCTTGGAGTGGCGCCCCTGGTGAGCGCCCACCACCGTCTCGCCCGGCGACAGCGAAATGACCCCTGGGACGGCGCCCACGATGGCTCCCACTGAGCCCTGGCACCGCGGCGCCATGCTAGCCAGCAGGTACGGCCTGA
>NW_017805831.1:33108-37880 GCF_001891065.2 Hippocampus comes
GGGGGGGGGGTGACAAGTCACGGGTGGGCGAGCGGACGGACGCGCGTGGCGACGCTCGCTCTACCTCTTGGCCTGGCTGGCTTTGGGCTCCGAGCGGGCCGAGCCGGACGGGTTGAAGGCCAGCGGCCATTCCATCAGCGGGTTGCGGCCATAACGGAAGGTATAGCGCTCGCATGCCTCCACGCCTGGTAACTACGCACACACGCATACAATCAGGATGGCGTCAGCAGCCCCTTTCACGCCGCCCTCTCAAAATAAGCCCGACAGCACGGCCGCTGTGACTCCATGGATGAAGATGAGATCATGAGACGCTTTTTCAAAGTCTCCAAATGCTAGATTGGGTCACGCTGAGATGAGGAGAAGGCCCTCGTGTCAATTGTTTTGCTCGCAGATGGAGACCCGCTGGTTGTGCAGCATCAAAACAAAGTAAGACTGTTGCCAAAATCAGACGCGAGAGGCACTGGCCTGGAAGACGCTGCACAGTGCTCAGCTTTTCTCTTCACGGGAAAGTCAAGTGGAAAATTCTCTTGACAATAATATGTGGGGTGCATTCGAATGAAGAGTGGCCTTGCGCAATACCAACAAAGTGGAAAAATGCACTCGATTCGCTCTTGCCGTCAACTGCAAATGACATCACGGTGAGCAAAGGCAGAAAACAGGTGAGCTGCGGCGGTCGTTCGCTGAGGCCCGTGCAAGCGTTGACGACGAGTGGCGAAACGGCCGCATTTTGCCGCTTCATTCACAATATTCATCCAAGTGCCGCGCTCGGACCCGCGGAGAACATTTTGGTGTCAGCAAAGTTTTGGACTTGACTTTCCCCTGAATAAGGCAACGTTTCGGAAGGACCTTCCACAGCCACGCTTGCGATTCCACGCGAGGTCGCCCGAAGCCTTAAAGGAGCCCACGTACGGACTCGATGATCCTGCAGATGGCCGAGGCGCTCAGGCCAAAGAGGTCTTCTCCTTTCAGGAAGTCCGGAAAGAGTTTGAGCGTTCCGCTGGAGCTTCTGAGCCGCGCCACGGGTTCCAGGATTTGCTCCCACACACCTAGCCGTTCTCCACCACTTTGACCTTGAAGAGCGGCCGCGCCTCCTGCTCCTCGATGAAGCACATGTATTTGCAGCGCCTGAAGGTCAAAGCGGGTCACACTTGTGTGTCATCCCAGTTTTTCTTTTTTTTTTGGGGGGGGGGGGGATTATTTTTCAATTCCCTTTTTTACAGGGTCCCGAACTGATTTGCGCCTTCCAAATGAGAAGAACCACTTGATTATTTCCCCTCAAGAGGGAGTACTTCTTCTCACATGATCTGTACACAAGCAAAAAAAGTCGTGTCTGACGTGAGAAGCGGCATGTCGATCGGGGCTGTGGGCTGGTGAGGCCGCTTTAGAGCGCCTCGTCGCCCCAGTGGCATTTACGTACGAGAGGCTTTGAGAAGATACATTTGGCCGCACCAGTCGGCGTTGAATGAGATCTGCTTGACATGACGTTTGAGATTCCCGAGTTGTCACTTATTTGATTTTTTTGGAACCTTTCCATTTTGGCAGGCTCGCCAACAATCACAAGACTTCCTCTCGCTGTGCCAAGAAAACGGTCCCGTTCAAAATCTGCGATGGGATTCTGGATCAAAACGTCAGCCGGCATCGCGCGGCGCTTGCGCGCGTTACCTGTCGCTGTGCCGCATGCTCCAGTAGATGCGGTTGGCGTGGTAGCCGACGGGGAAGATGGCGGCGGCGTCGTGGAAGGCGCTCATCTGGCGGGGGAGGAGCCTGCCCACGGCGCAGAAGAGAAGGCTGCCCACGCGAAAGCTGTGCCGCCGCTCTCCGCGCTGCACCATGGCCGCCACCTGCCGCGCCTCGTCCCGCTGCACGTACACGCGGCGGAAGACGGCGAAGCAGCGCAGCTCCGAGTCGTACGGGTCGCGCGCCCACGCGCAGGATTCGGGGGGCGGGCCCGGGGCCGAGGACGGCGAGCCGCCGCTCGCGGGGCCCGTCCTGGGCCGGTGCAGCTGGCACAGCATCGTCTTGTCCTGGGAGGCCACACGCACACGCGTGCCATTCGTCACTTCCGCATGCCGCACGGCGCTCGCGTCGCAAAACGAGGAGACCTCTCGTCTTCCAAGAGGACTGCGAAATGATAGTCGAGTGTCGCGGCTCCATAAATGGCCGCGAACGCACCGGTGTGCTCTCAACTCTTACTCGAGGTCATTCTGAAGCTTTTCTGGGGAGAAGCGGCATTTCTTCGCGGATGAGCACCACCCGGATGGAGTCTTGGCCCCCCAAAATCAACAACAAAAGCTTCTTACCTTGAAGAAGGTGCAGTGCGCCCTGATGGCACAGGTGAAGTGGTACGTGTTAGTGCAGCGCAGCCGGTTGCAGCCGCTGGTGGCGCCCGTCTGCTGGCAGTGTGCGCAGCGGAGTGTCAGACCGCGGCGCAGCGCCGACTCCACGTTGATCAGAGCGCCCGCCTGAGTCTCGTACACCTCGCTGGACCAAAGGGCGCAGTTCAGGTGCACCTGGGACACACGCAAAGCCGCCGGCTTCAGGCAGGGGGCCGGCGCCGCAACGTCGCAGGCTCGACGGGCGCCGCGGACTCACCCACAAATCCAGGTCCAGGTTGAGCAGTCTGGCGGGTCCGTCAGTTTCGCCGTCGCCCTGCCGGTGGCAAAAGCAACACCTGCGCTGATCCACGGGAAAGGGCTCCGGCCGCAGACACGCCCCTAACTTCTTCAACAACACGTCCGCTTCCTCCTCGGTCGGCACGGCCGCCGCCTTGTCGGACACGGGGCCCCTGGGCCAGAGGAGAGCGCTTGAGACCGAGCGCGGAAAAAAAGGACACGCCAGCGTTTGAAAAGTCCAACGGCAACGTAAGCGGATTCCGAGGGCCCGCGATTTGGGGCCGCCCACCTGCTCAGGGCCACGTTGGCGTTCCAGCGTCGCCAGCGTGAACTCTTCAGGCGCTTGCCGCGCCGACTCGGCGGCGAGTCGTCACCCTCGGGGAAGGCTTGGGGGTGTGGCTTCAGTTTCACCTTCACCTGTCGATCACGGACATTCGAGGGAAACCGCGGGAAGGGACGGCACCAAAATGGCAGCGTATCGAACAAGGACATTGTTTTCGACCGGGTCGACAATTTTTTTTCCCCTGAAGGCCAACGACCGTATGCACTATCGTCCTCGCGCGCTGCGGCCTCGTCACCGACGTCGGAAGCGCCGATGAGTCGGGGCGGAGCCGAGCGCCACGGCGTTTCCCACCTTGAGGCCGTCCACGCGGGGCTGGGTCTCCATGGTGACGACGGAGGCAGAGGGGAAGCGGGGGGGCGGGGAGGCGGCGGCGCTCCGCAGGGGGGCCGCCGGGAGCGAGTGGACGGCAATGGACGACACGTTGTTGGCGTAGCGGTGCTGAGGAGGGGGCGGGACCGCCGGCTGGGGAGGGGGGCACAACGGAGACACGACGTCATCCCTCAAGTGGCGATCGCCAGCCTGCCTTCGGGCGGCGGGTCGCACCTCGTCGGCGCCGCTGCCGCCCTTCGGACCTGACGAGTAGAGCGCCGAGCAGTTGGGGCTGCAGAACAGCAGACTGGAAGGACCCTCCTGAAATGCCAGCGCGGCGCGTCAAACATGGACGGGCAGCCACTTGGGCCTTTTCAACCAAAAGTCAGCTGTTGCGGGAGAGCTCTTCCGTTTCCATCCGCCCCACTCACCTCTTTGATTTTGCGGACTCCGTTTCCCAGCAACACTTTGCAGAAGCCGCACGACGGCGGCCTGGAGACGGCGGGCCGGCCGCCGCGTCCGCGTTGGACCGAGTCTCTGCTCGCAGCTGGACCAAAGGTCACTCGATAGGTCACATGACAACACCCGCGCGCCATCCCGCACAAAAGTAGCAAAAGTAAGTATACGCACCGGTCGGCTGCGCCGCTCTCTGCTGCCTGCCGCTCGCCGAAGCCTACGCACACAAAACGTGCATGATGTCAAAGCGCGCGTTCAAAGCGCATTTGTGGCGCGCGCACGGGGCTGAAGAACGGCACCTCGGGTGGCGGCACCGAGACTCCGGCCGGCGGGGCGAGCGGGTCGAGCGGGGCGCGGCTCAGCCGGTAGCCGACGGAGGCCGGCACCCGCAGCAGCTCGGCCAGCGTCGCCATGACGGCGGGAACGTTCTGGAAGGACGGCGACATCGTCGGAAGAGGACTCGGGTAAAGGTGCGCCGCCGCGCGCGCTTACCTGCGAGGCGCTCGGGTTCAAGGCGACGGCGACGGTCACCAGATCTGAGTCGGAGCGGGAGGGCGGCGCCTGGCGCTCAGGCTCCGTCTTGACTTCCCGCTTCAGCGCCGAGCCTGAAAAGGGCCGAGGGCGCAAACGGGTCAAAGGGAAAGAGCCCGGGGCAAAGACCAGCTCGGCGGGACCGACCTTTGCCCCAGGAGCAGGGCGCGATGGGAACGGGCGGCGACGGGCAGGGCGACAGCGCCTCCGTCTTGACAAAGGACAGGTCGGGATACCTGCTGACCTCCACGTCGGCCGCGCTCTCGGGGGACGAGGACGGGACAAAGCCGTCGGGGCTGCCGCGAGGAGACGAGTCCCGGATGCTGATCGGACAAAAGACGCAGAGTGAGCAAGGCGCCGGCCGGCGAGCGCTCGGTCCGGCGGCGGCGGGTGGACGTCACCGTAGTTCTTCCTGGCTGTTGTGCGGCGGCGTGGGCAGGGAGGCGGGCACGTCCACGTCGGCGGGCCCGCGGAGCTCTTCGCCCTGGGACGCCGGCCCCCCTTTGAAGGGGGCGCGGGAC
>NW_017805831.1:38031-40211 GCF_001891065.2 Hippocampus comes
GGCGGCAGCGAGGCCGGGGGGGTGGGGGGGTTGCCCAGGATGTTCTGTTTGGGACGAGAAGAGACACGGCCTCAAAATGGCACATTTGCAGTTGCGCTTCCCGTTCCCTTTTTGCCTACGGACGCAGCAAAGAACAAATCAACTCCTGCTGTGAACGACTCTCTGTTCCCAGCTGATTTGGTCCGCCCGACTTATTTGATGAATGGAATTTTCCTTTTTGCTCATTTGTGGTCATCTCTCGACAGATGCTAGACGTCGATTGCTTTTGTCGGAGCCGAAGAGGACTAACATCTGCCGCCATCCTTCGCGGATGGAAGAGGTACGTACGTCGATCGATGCGCGGCGTTGAGTGCCGCGTTCCCGCAGAGCGCGCCCCCCCCCCCTACCTTGCACGCAAGCTGCGTGTAGTAGTCGGCGACTCCGTCGAGGCAGGCGTTGCCGAAGGAGCCGCTCAGCGCCGAGTCTCGGCCAAGAGACGAGCTGCCGTACGGGGGGAACGGGCTCAGGTCCAGGCACAGGACGGGCTCCATCAGGGGCAGCGCCGACAGCTGAGGGGCCCCAAAACCAAAGGGACGCTTCAATCAGTCCAAAGCAAACGTCATGTTCCTCTCCGAACCCATTTGATCTTTTCATTTGGAATTTTTCTCACAACTAACAATGATTCTAATCGACCCAATCCACTTCAACAAGGCAGTAGCGTCGGACAGGGCAACATTTTCTACGCTGACACTTGGCTGAGTAAGATTCAATATGTGGTGTCAAGTTGTCCATCTTTTTGGGAAGCCTTTAGTCGCTCAACTATGCCCATGACAAATCCCTTGCATGGCGCTCGTGGAGTGATTGCGGTGACCGCGTTGGAAATCATTCACTCACTCCCGACGACCTTTCCATACAGTCGACTTCTGAGCAAAATGTCCAAATGACAAATAGGAGCTCGCCGCGTGTCGTCAGCTGACCTGCGTGAGGCGCGTCATCCGCTGCTCCGAGGCAGAAGACGAGCAGTTGAGCGCATCGTCGTTCTCCTCCTCGTCCTCTCGTCGCCGCCTCTTGCACTTGCTCAAATTTTTGTCTTTGTCGGGCCGCACGGCTCGTTTGCAGCGCTGGGGCTTCTTCCTCGACAACGCGTCCGAGACGCCGGGAGGGGCCGTCGTCGCGCGGTCGGGGAAACCGTCGCCATCCTCGTCCTCGGAGCGCGCGCTTTCACCGGAGAGCCCGCGGTGGACGGCGGACGCCGCGTGGCCACCGGGCGACGCCGTCTTTTCAGGCGAGGCTTTTTCTTTCAGCAGGTGGCGGAGCAGTTCTTTCCCGGGGTCGGCGCACTCAGACTTGGCGGGATTGCCTCGCTCCTCACGCTCCTCCTGCCGGGAAACACATGAAGCGCTGAGGCCAAAGTGTCCCAACGACAGTGACCGACAACTTATTAGCGAGACATCGTGACTTCATCTTTTGCCATCTGCGCCATACTGCCAAATTTTCAGGCTTGCGATGCCAATAAAAAAAAAAAGAAAATCATTTATTGAATTCTTTTTGATTCAAATCAGACGGCTAACGAGAGATCAATTCAGAAGCGGCTAATCTTGAGGGAGCGCTGCTGTTCGGACACAGGTGACATGACGCACCTTGACCTCCGCGTGGCTCCCGCAGAGGAGGCCTCTTGGAGAGTCCGCGGCCACGAGAGCGCCTCTCTCCTGGGTCGCCGAGCACACCGACAGCTGCCTCTCCAGCTCCGAGGACGGCGCCAGAGCCGACGGGGGCGGGTTGGGGCCGGCCGCCTCGGGAGTCAAACGGGACGCGTCGGCCGAGGCCGGCGTCGGGGCCGGGATGTCGTCCGAGTGCGCCGACGGCGGCGTCCAGGCACCCGCGTCCCGGTTGACGCTCCTCCTCCTCCCGGGGCCGTCGTCGGGCAGGATGTCGGCGTAGAGCTGAGGAAGAGAGGACGAAGCCAAGGGGACGCGCGGGGCGGCCGACGACGGCGAGGAGGAGGCCGAGTCGGGGTCGAACGGATGACGTTGAGCGGCTTGATCGGGGGGTGTCGGAAGGCCGCCCGGCGGACGGATCTGAGCCAGGGTTCGGGGTTGAGTCTGCGGGACGGAGGTCGCCGCCTCCGCGGGCAAGAGCCCGCCCTGCTCCGGGGAGGCGCCCGCCGGGCGGAGCCCCCCCGTGCGCCCCTGCTGCGGCGG
>NW_017805831.1:40227-74778 GCF_001891065.2 Hippocampus comes
TGGGGCAGCTCGGAACTGAAGAAAGGCACCTGGGAGAAGGCGTCGGCGCCGGGGGCGGGGCCTAGGATGCCGCCGCCCACCGCCGGCCCCCCGGCACACAGCTGGACTCGGCCCTGCTGGTCCTGATCCAGCCTCTGCTGCTGCAACATCCGATGGCGCTCCACCTGAGTCAGAAGGTTTCGCGCTCCTCAAAGGATATTCCACGCAAGACGACAGCTTCCAATCAAGCGTGAAAACGAAGGGGACGTCCACGGCCCGACGCCTTATGCCGACGTTCGGGAGCAAACATCCTATCGATAAATATTTGAAAGGATGTGTTCATATAGACGCACGTAGGTTCAATATTGCACAGTGAAATGGTCCTTTTTGGCACGCAACATCAAATGATGATGGAACATCCACGTGAAGGAATTTGGGGTTGGCCGCAGCAGGTGGATCAGTCGAGCCTTCCTTTCATTTCGCGAATACGAAGAGGACTCAGACAGGCAGGCTACTTTGGGAAGAGTAAGCAAAATGTTTTGCTTCTCTGTGGCTGTTTGTTGAAATCACAAAATCCTTTTCTTTCAGTACAGGTTTTATAGATACGTAGACAGGATATAGATACGCGTGTGTGTGTGTGTGTGTGTGTGCGCTGTGTTATCCTGGGTTTAGATATCGAAAAGGTTTTTTTGTTGTCTTTCAGTGCAGGACGAGCCCTTAATGGAGCCCACGAATACGTCCCCTGCGCACGTCGTCAAGATGCGACCGGGGAGGAGGGAATGACGAATGATTCTGCATTTGGACTCATTCGTCATTGCGACTCCCGATTCACGACACACAAGTCTTTTCAGAGAACTCCTTAGTGTGCGTGCGTGCGTGCATCTCACCCCCTGCATGAGTTGCACTCTGTGTCGCTCTTGCTGCTCTCTCAGTCTTTCCCTCCTTTCCCTCTCCTGGAACCCCTCACTGAATGGGTTGTTGTCATCAAATTTGACCTGGGGGAGCAGAAGGAACGGCGAGCTCACCATCGACGTCGTCGTTCGCGCCCCCGCTCGTCACGTCGCACATTTTGAAGCAATCGTTTCGATGTTTTTTTGGTTTATCGCGCGCCTCCGGCGCATGAGCACAATAGAGCGCAAAACATACCGGGCGGCACCGAGCCCGGCGGGTAACAAAGGTGGACCGTAGTTTGATTCCCAGCCCGTTACCTGAGGCGCCGGGGCCGATACGTCGCACGGCGAGACTCCCCCGTGGCCCGCGGCGGGTCCCCCGACGGCCGAGGCAAAGCCCGCTGCGGGGGGCGGGAGCCCGGGCGCCGCGGCCGAAACCCCGGCGCTTGTCGGGAGGGCGGGCGGCACCTGAGACACCAGCATGCGCCCCATCAAGGGCGACCAAGCGGGAGGGACGTTCTGGACGGCGCTCTGCAAAGGCGCCGCCTTTTGGGGGAGCGTGGCGGCAGGCGCGTCAGACGGAGGCCTCTGCTGTTGCCGTTTGCTCCTGTAGTCCTCGATGAGCACCGTGTGATCTTTCTGCTGCCTCCGGATCTGAAGCGCAACAGGCAGCGTTTGCCAAGGTTTGAAAGTGGAAGCTTGGCAAGGTGAGGACAACGCATCGATTCCTTCTGGTCGAGCCCCACGTGGTCAAGTGGCTCTTATGCTTCCAATCCGAAATCATTTGAAATACTTGGCCTTTGTTCCTGAACATCTCGAGGAACTTTGATTTATAAGACACAAAAAGAGTGAATCGGAAGGTCCCGTTTGCATCATTTGGACCGACGCGCCACACGTTCAAAGCACAAAAGCGGCAGAGTCGAGAAGCGGAAAAGCAGGTGCGAAAAAAGCGGTCACCTGCTCCAGCTGCTTCTGGACGGCGGCCTGCTGCTCGACCACGCGGAGCAGCTGGGCGGCGTCGTCCTCGGCCAGCGCGCGGCCCGCTTTCTTGGCCGTCCTCTGCTTGGCCGACAGCGCCTTCTTGGTCTTGCGGTGGGTGCCGAGCTGCTCCTCCAGGAGGCGCTCTTGCATCCGCAGGAGCCGCTGCGTCTCCCCCAACCACTCCTCATACTGACGCCTCTGAGAGTCGTCTGCGGCGCCCGCGTCGCAAGCACGTGTCACCGACCCGCTTGACATCGGGGGGAACTCACTGATGAAGCCGGCTCCGAAGCTGGGCGGGTTGGGCCGCGCCAGCTGAGGGTCCGCGTCGGGATCCTGACGGGAGACGAGACACTTGCAGTTTTGCTCCCGCCGCGAGTGCCCCTCCAGACATTTGCGGGAGTTTGAGCGTGCCTTTCATCTAGCGGTGTCCGACGCGCGGCCCGGGGGCCACGTCCCGCCTGCCACGTCATTTGTTGAAAAGCAAATCATGTGGAGTCTACTTCCTGTTACTTCTCAACATTGCAAATCCTCTACGCGGGTCTTGAAAGGCTTTTTTGCAAACAGTTAGCTTTTGAAAATAAGTTGACCAACTGTTGAACAAAACAGTCTGACTTCTGCGATATTGATGGCATTCCGGCATCAAGCGCAAAATGTTCTTCAAGCTTGTGTGTGTGTGTGCGGGGAGCTGCTCGATTGAGGAAAAAAAAAAAAAAAGCATCCCAATGACTTTGGTAATAATTCAAATCCCGATTATTCTTTTTTGGGTTTTTTTTTGGAGGGAGGGGGGTAGGAAGAGAAAACAAAAAAAGGTTTAAAGATCAAAACCGAAGAGAAATCACCTGTGCCACTGGAAGAGGAGGCTGACTTGCGGTGGCCTGGGCGACGGCGGCGGCGGCGGCAGCGGCAGGAGGGGCCGGATGAAACCTAACAAATCCATGCCCCAACATGTGAGTGGAAGCCCACAGTGACGCAGGGTCAGTGGTGAGCCGACAGGGAAAGGCCTCCGCTGGCCTAACAGCGCCAGCGGCACCGGCCTATCAACTACGGTCCCTTTTTCAACTCTTTTCTTGTCGATGCTCGCTTTTGGCTAGCTACGCTGCTTCCGGCGCTTGTGTGCGTCCGGTCTCATCTCATCCTCTCGGTGTCGCCACGTCAATCTAGTCTGCCTTTTCAATCCATCACGCCGGCTGACGCAACTTCCAACTACTGGTTCCGCGCAAGAGTGGTCGGTCATACCTGTTGATGACCATGTTGTTGAGGCCCAGGTTGCCTTGGCTCATGACTTTGTTAATGCCTTTCAGAGCCACCATCTTGGCCTTCATGATGGGATCCGAGATGGAATCAAAGTCTGCTGCACACACAAAGCTTTTCAAGTCTGCTGCACACACAAAGCTTTTCACAGGAACACGAGAGCAAAACGGCGGCCGCACCGCGGCCGGGTCGTCATCTCACCCAAATCGAGGATTCCGGGCTCCGGGGCGGACTTGTGTCTGATCAGGGCTTGCATCTGTTTCTGCTGCTGCTGCTCCTGGCGCTCCTGGTCGAGGAGGTCCTGCAGCAGGAGAGGCTGCTCCTCCAAGAGCAGAGGTTTGCCCTTGTTTTGGTTCTGGTTCTGGCTCTGCTCCTGTTCCTGGCTCTGGCCCTGAGCTGACACTTCCCGCTGAAGGGGCTGCGCATCGGGGTTGAGCAGGAGGCAAGGCCGGGGGAGCTGGAGGGACAGCGAGCGAGGGCCGGAGTCAAGGGGGACACCCCGAGCGGCCTGAGGAACGGGACTGTGCCCAGAAGGTGGCGGCTGCAGAGCGAGGTAAGCCGACCCGGGTCCGGCCGCGCTCTGCCGGAAGCCGCCCTGCGGACCTGGGGAGGGACAAAGGACGCGGTCAACCCCATGCGCGACTTGCAAGCTGAGACAAGTCGCATCCTGATCCGGGGTTCACCTGGAGCCAGCGGAGGGGTCGGGGCACAAGACGCACCTTTTCCTTGTCCCTGCGCTTCGGGCAAAAGGCCGGACCCGGAAACGGACTCCTTCGATTCCACCTGATGGGACACGATGGTTATCGATGCGCAACCCAGGCTTCTCTCACCACACGCAGATGAATTTTTTTCTCGTCACGAGAAAGGGAACTTTGGGCCCCGAGTTGAAGTGGCCCTTCCAAAACTGTCATCTCGGGTACATCTCGCCACGTGACGACTGCGACGTTCCAAGTCTGGAAGCCTACCTTGGAAAGGTGCAAAGCGGAGCCGGGCGGGTTGGATCCTGCCGCCGCAGCCCCAGAAGCTCCGGCGAGTCCAAAGACCCCGTCCGGTCCAGGAAGCTTTCTGGGATGCGCAGGGGGCGCAAGTGGAGCAGATCGGTTCGAGTGATCCGCCCGGATTCTCTCGGGGTTTTCTTCTTTCACCTGACCCCTCGAGTCGGTGCGGTCGTCCATCGTTTGGGGTCCCCCCTTCTTGGGGTCGCCGACAGACTCCCCGAGGTCGAGTTCGTCGGCGAACATGTCCTTCTTGTCCTCCAGGTCGAGCTCAGGGTCAGCATAAGCGATCAGGTCAAACTTCCCCGACAGCAGGAAGTCATCGAGATGGAGGTCGTTCGGACCCAGGTCTAGATCTTCTTTGCCTAAAGTGGCACGCGGTACCCGTCAGCTAACATCTTAGAAAACTTGTCTTGACCATGTTGAGAAACCATTCTGGCCAAAATTAGCAGCACATTTACTTGTGGAAAACAAACCAACAAATCAACAAAGTCAATATTTTCTGCGCAAATTGACACTTTGAATCAATGAATTTGAACGCTCAAATCTATGTTGAACGAGACAAGACTTACCCGGCCGGGTATTTCAACGTTCCCAAAAGCGAACGTAATAAATGATCTCGGGGGCTATTCGATATGATGTCGAAACAGAAATACGAAAAAGATGTTTCTGCTGAACTTTCTGTGCTGGACATAACTCGCGCTCAGCGGTCTACTGAACGATTTGAGGCTCCCGCCTGGCGCGCTCGCTTGTTATTGAGGCAGCTTAGCGATGCCTTAAACATGCTACTGCTGGCCGGCCGTCTAGCACTTGAGGATGTGCCAGATGAGCTATACGACAGTATTAAGATTAAGATCAAAGTTGCCGGTCGTCCGAGACTCTCGTTCTTACCATCTTCCGGATCCAGGTTGAGATTGAGGTCAACCAGGTCTTTCACCTCCACATCTTCCAGATCTTTGACGGCAGACTCCACACCCTCCAGGTGCTCCTCCATGCCCTCGGCCCCCTGGAGCGCCATGTCGTTGCCCTGCGCCGCCGCGTGGACCAGGTGGTGTTGCTCCTGCTGGTTCAGCTGCACCATCAGGAGCACAGGCTGGCCCGCCGCAATCTCCCGCGCTCGGGCGCTCGGCGGGGGCGCCTCGGCGACGAGGGAGAAGGGCAGCCTCAGGCGGTTCTCCGGGGCGCGGTGGCGAAGCTCGATGTAGGGCTGGCCCATGATGCTGTGTTGCTGCACGGGAGGAGCCCGGGGGACGGGAAAGGCCTGGGGGGCGGCTGCAAAACAGTTGCGGGGTCTTCAAATCGCAGGCGCCAACACGGCCAAGCGCCCTTCTCACCTGCCAAGTCGTGACGGCGCGGGCCGGCGGCGGTCAGCGGCCGCACGGCGACCGGCTCACCCGGGAGAGGCTTCCTCATCTGGGCGGGGGCCCCGAGCCCGGCACCGGGCGCCGATACCGGGGGAGGGCGCGGGAAGGGCTCATGAGGACTGAACCTGAACGGGAAATGGCTGAAAATGCCGCCACGCCTGCGAGCGCGCGTATCGCCGCCGTTGCTCTCACCTCAACGGCGTTCCTCTCGGCGCGGGAATCAAAGATGATTTGGGGGTCGAACCTCTGAGCCGTTCCCCCGGAAAAGCTCCCGGCCCGGGAAGGCGCAACGTGCCGGGGTAAGGCGGCGGCGGGCGTCCAAACACTTCGGCGAGCGCTTCGTCTACGACGCCCTGGGGCCAGTGGCTGGGTGTCGCCGAGACGGGGGCCGGACCGAGAGCGGGCGCGAGTCCGGCCTGGATGCCTTTCTCCTGCCGCATGGCGCTCTTCTGTTGTTGCTGCCGCAGAATGAGCTGGCGCAGCCTCTGACGCTGCGCCGGCGCAGACGTTTCAGGATCAAGAGACATTTACAACAGCCTACTTAAGGCCCGTGCGCTCGTACGCTCTTTGTCCTCACGAGCAGAACGACGACATGTTACTGTGCCCAGCTGACAACCCTTGCTACTGGCTCAACTGCTCAACTCGGGATGGGTAGGGAGCCCCGGTGCTGAGTTTTGTTTGTTTATTTGAACTGCAGGTCACCGTAAGCTCCACCCTTGACTCATTCAATGTTAAGGATGTATTCTCTCTTTTTTTTTTTTTTAAGAATCCAGGCACTTCACCCAAGTATGTCTTTATGTATTTTAGTTTTTTAACCCCCTTTTTTCCCCACGTGGTAGGTAAGCAGTGCGGGTTTTGTTTTGCTCCCCCCAAACAAAAGAAGCGCAGATAAGAACAGCGTTAAGACACCGGATCGATAAGCAGCATCGTTACGACTAGTAATATCAACAACATTTTATCTATACCTATCCTGAGGTACAACTGAATTACTCGAAAAGACACCGTTAAACTCAACCGGTCAACGCATAGCCCTCCACTGGTAATGCGACGAGCGCACAAACGCTCAAATGGACGGCCATAATTGGGCACTCGCAGAACAACTCTTAGTCGTAACATTGCTCCCCCAACACACACACACACACACACACACCTTGGCCCACTTGTACGCAATTAAAGCTTACTCGTAAAATACCGTTGCGCTGTGGTAACGCAGCCAGGCCAAAGGAGTAGACGTGCGCTAACTCGTGAGGACAAAGGGGATACTCGGGATACTCGCCATCATGGATTTCAAATACATTCTCAAGGCGCGCACGACAACAGCAACATGTGCATGCTTTGTTTTCCCTCGTGGGGCAACTCGTGAGCCACTTGACAACTGCGTGCTAGTAGTACTGCGACTAAAATTCTATTAATCCAGCACTTCACTGGTATGGGGTCAAGTAGAGCGGTTTTGCCTCGGTTTTGCCAACGTAGTTGTCCTGCAAGTGTGTGGAAATGTCTTGCAGCAGGGAAAGTCAAGGGATGAAAAGGCATTAGAACTAGGGCAGTCATCATCATGATCCATCACCTGCTTTTTTTTTTTTGCGCTTGTTTGAGAGTGCTTGTAGAGGGGGGAAAAAATTAAACAAAATCACACCAAATCATACTAGCATGCAGTACAAAGAGTGCAGCAGGACATGCAAGCCAAGGACTACACGCTCACGCTACTTTTGCAGAAGAGTAGTCGCACCTGTCTCAGTTTCTCCTCTGAGTCGCCGAGCTGCGGGAGCAACCCCAGCGGTCCCTCTGAGGAAGCCGCGCCCACTGCCGCCATGTCATCGGCTGCCATCTTGTCCACGGGCGAAGCTCCGGCGGTCGCGTGAGCCGCCGCCGATCTGTGGTCGGGCGTCCCGGCGGTCCTGGCAAAGCAGTCCTGCTGCGGCGACGGACAACGGCAAGGAAGACCTTCTCACTTCAACATTTGCAGTACACCGTACTGGCGGGTGGCACGCGGTGAAAGACTCTGGCTTGGCTAGCAAAAACTGGTTTGGGTTTTGGGCTCCCGCCACCGCAGGGATTCATTTTTGTCATGATCTTAAATCAATACAGCCGAACCTGCGCACGAGGCGACCTTGGAAATGGTTGAACAAAGACGGCATAAATGAATGCCAAGAGGTGAAGCGGCCACTCGTAAAGGGACGGACTGGGTTTGGGTTTGGGTTTGAGGAAGCCATTTTCTCACAGGTAAGTCGACAGTCACTGATCAAAACATCAAGGCTTGCCTGGGGTTCACTATCCATTCAAGTTAAAAAAAAAAAAAAAAAAAAAAAAAAGAGCATCGAGCGTCTCTGCCATTGACCCGAGCAACAGAAAAGTCGATTCATCAGCTCAATGATCACATTAGGTACGGCGTGTCCATCATCTTACCGATTGTAATGTCAATAACGGCCCAAGGTCTCCCTTCTGAGGAATCAACCTCATGGAACTTCATCGTTTTGACTGACACTCGACACATTCAAACCTCGGCCGTAGAGACGAAGGCTAAAATCATCGTTGGAGCCATTTTTGGTATTTCCTCAAACACCTGCCTTGGTCGGGCCAATTTGTTTCCTGATGGTGCCACTCCAGAACGCTCAGGCGACAAGTTTTACACGATGCGCAACGTTGATGCAATGAGATACGACGAGGGCCCGTTACCTGCTTGCGGGTCGCCGTCTCGCCACCCAGAGGAGATCGCATGAGCCGAGGAGCCGAGGTCTCCGCCTCGGGGGTCTTCTGAGGGTCGGGGGTGGAGGCTCGCTGGGCGTAATGGTCCAAGGTCAGCGTGCTGCCTGGCAATCCGGTCAAGCGCGCGGGAAGCGAGGGGTGGGTGTCCGACCCAGGGCGGGAGGGGCAGGGGCGGCGGCCGCTTGCCATATTCAAGCCGTCGAGACGAAGGTACGGGGCGTCACGATGCGGGCCGGAGGCGGGAGGGTTGGCGTAGGCGTCGGACAAAGAGGACTGCTGGACGAAGGGCTCGGCCATTTGATGGTTGTAGTCCCCCCCGGGGTTGCGCGCTGCGGGCGCGTAGGTGTTGCGCTGAGGGGAGCCAAGCTGCGGACGAAGAGCGGGGTCCTGAGGCCGCGGGAGGCCGACGTCCGCCGTTAAGCTGGGCTCCCTCCTGGCTCCCGGAGCCGCGCCGTCAAATAATTCCTGCTGCGGCGGGTTTTGGGGTGGCATGGGAGCTTTAAACAAGCCCCCTTGAACCTGAGACCTGTGGTACACCTGGGAGCCCGAGGGGGGGCTCTTCATAGCTGCTCTGCTGTGCTCCAGGCCTAAATGACAAACAAACAAACAAAAAAAGCAGGTCAGAGGCAGGACATATTTGGGGGAGGGCGCGGTGTCGGTCACTGCCAGGGGGCGCCTACCCGGCTGGAGTGTGAGCGCCCGCGAAGCGTCTGAGGCTTTGGAATCCGGCGAGGGCACGGGAGACCCCGAGGCGTCTCGGGCAGGGGAGGTGCCCGGCGGGGGGCAGTGCTGAGCGGAGGGGGGCCGAGGAGTCCCCGCCGGCTTGTTGCAAGGGTCCCAGGGAGAGGCGGGGCGGGATGAAGGGGGGGAGAACATCTGGGGGGAGGAGGAGGAGTGAGGGGAGCGGGGGGAATGCGGATGGGACGAGTAGCCGGAAGGTGGCGGCGCTTGCGGCCTGAGGAAGACGTCGTCGGCCAGCGACGAGCCCTGGAGGAGGTTGTGGCGGGCCACCGCGTCCGGCGAGGTGCCTGCCCGCTGAATGGCTGAGAGGAGCTGCTGCTGCTGCTGCTGCTGCCGCTGCTCGCTCTTCACCTGCTCCAGCTTCTGACTGGCTTCCATCTTGGCCAGTTGCTTGCTCTTCTGACGCATTTGCTGAGGACACACAAAACAGTGGCGAGGGAGGAAGGGGGGGGCGGTACGTCAGCGTCCAGCGGCGTTAAACCTGCCCCGCTTCCAAGACCGCAATTGCTCGAATGTGCGCGTGCATGTCTCAACATGACATCGCTCAGGCAGGACGTGGAGCCCAAGAGAATCCTGGCAGGCGGTCCTGCTCTCAGGTGGAGAAGACCCCCAACCCACCCCCCAAAATCAGACACGTAATGAAGAGGAGCCGCGTGGCAGACGTGGACGGCTCAGAGCTTCATCACGGCGCGTCTGGACGGGCCGGCAAGAAATCGCTCGCAGCGAGAAACACGAGCGCCGCCTGCATCCATGAAGCTGAAATCCTCACACGGCGGCCCGGGAATTCAACTCGCGGCCCGGCGACGCCGCACGGCCGCCGCAGCGGCGAGCCTCGCCAACGCTGACGTTTGGCGACCAAAGCGGCTCGGCGGTAATCGGCGGCACGGCGAGAGGATTTCAGGGGGTCACGGATGCAGGCCATCAGGAAGGGGTTCACCTGGAGAGCTTACCAGAGCCTCTTTGCCACCTCCTGCTAGAGATGCCTGGAAGGGACAACCTTTATCTGTATTTTCCTGCCTCTTCTTACCGGCTCGCCATCTGTCTTTTACCTCTCCCTTTTCAATGACACATCAGAGACATTAGTAGAGGAGGCGGGAGCGACGCTCGGCACCGTTCACACAAGTATCAATCAACAGCGTCAGCCTCTGGCATGCGGGCGCGCGCTTAGCGTGGAATGAGCGGCGCCCCCGTCCTCACCAGCGCACAGGGCTACGCACCTGTCTCAACTTCCACTCCTGCTCCTGCTCCGACTCTCGGGGCCTGAGCGGGTCTTTCGGGGCCGAGTCGGCGGCGTCCAGGCAGACGCGGTCGTGGAGCCCCCGCGGCGGCAGCTGAGGCGGCTGCGCGCGCTTCGGGGGCTCGGCGCACACGTGGACCTTGTTGATGCGCTGAGCCGCACGGTTGTCCCGCGCGCGTTGCTGCGAGACACGGCGCCGCATCGTCACGACAAAAGGCACCGGTGCGGCCGCCGCCGCCGCGACGACGAGGCACTCACCACATAAGGCGCTCTGTCCTGAGAGCTGGCCTTCCTCCACAGCTTGGCAATCTGCTTGACTCTCGTGGACCACTCTGCCAGAGACGCACAGAGAACATCGGCCGTCGGTGCGTGGCTGCGGCAAAGTGAAGACCCTGAACAACCGACGCCAACGTTCGCAGAGAGGTTCGCGAGGCTCATTCGCAAATTCAACCAATACAAGTCAAACAGCGTGACTTTGCCATCAACTGGGCCAAGCAACAGAGTTTTCACTTAGTTCCGCGCATCGTCTTGGCAGTCTCCCGCGCAAACGTAACATGGCCGCAACATTCACTTGCTTGTATTTGCTGTGAAGAAGCGGATGGGCGGCTCCTAATAAAAATATCATCTGAATACTTCTCCACTCGAGTGGCAGGAAAAGTGAGCTGTGGTGGAGCACAAAAAAAAAAAAACAAACCAAAAAAACTGGATGTTCAGCTTGGTAAACAGACTCTAGCATTCAAAGGTTTTGGCCCCGCTTCGAAAAAAAATTGTCCTTATTCTTCAAGCAAAATGACTTTTTCCTCCGGTGAAGACCCATCACCGTGGCAAAGGATCCTATTTCTCAACGGTTCTGCCAAGTAGCATTGCTACCCTCCAAACAAGGCCTTTGCCAGTGACGCACGGTCAGCCGCACAACTTTTAAACGGCCTAACGCCACCGGCACCAGACAACAGCATTATTTCGGGACAGATGCATGATGTGACGTTTGCGTTTCGTGGTGTCTCGTGTCAAACCTTTCTTGCCTACTTCAAATCAGCTCTGAAACTCTTTTGCCATGTTGCTGCGCATGCGTGCGTGCGTGAGTGAGTGAGTGAGTACCAGGGTACTGCTCTCTCAGCTGGGGGAAGTTGGTGTTGCAGTAAAGCACAGGCGCGACCGTGGCCTGCTCCCCGAGAGCCTCCTCTTTCTCCCACTTCATCATGCTCCTCTGAGCCGTCGACATGGTGTCGTGCTCGCCCTCTGCCGCCCTCTGGTTGGTCGGGGGCCGGCAGGGGACGGAGCCGCCGCAGACGGGAACCCCCGGCGTCGGGTCTAAGCGGTGCGGGTTGGGAGCGCTGCCCGCCAGGCCGTTCAGCAGGGCCAGACGAGGAAATGCCCCGGTGCCTACCGACATGCCACATTCAACGACATTTCCTTCAAACGCCGCGCGCGCGTGCGCGCGTACCCGAGTACGTTTTGCTGCCAGCACCGGCGTGCGTGGATTGGTTGTGTTGCTGGCTGCCGTCTGGGCTGAGCACCGCGGTGAAAAGGTCTTCCACGTCCTTCCCTTCCAGCTCTGCGTACATGTCAGCAAGATGCGTGAGCGCAGGGTGCAAACGTTAGTGGGGTGCCGGCGCCGAGACGAGGCCTGACGGGTCCTACCTGGAATCTTGTACAATTTGCTGAGGAGGGCACCTAGAACGCAGCCGCAAAAAAAAAAAACTGTTTCAGCAACAGCTCCCCCCTCCCCCCCGCAGCTGTCTCCCTGCTGAAGTGGGTTCAATGTCGCACTTGTAAGCACAGAAGTACGACTAGATGTAAGTCACGCAAGTGCATTGTACACGTCCTGACATCCACCTCGATGTCCAAATGCTGCGGCAGCCGGAAACCGTCAAGTGCAAGCTGGAATCCGAGCAGCTTGAACTCACCGTCTGTCACCATCTTGTCCAGCTCCGGGTTTAAGATGGCATCCAGAGGCTCTTCGTGCAACGCTTTCTGACCTTGCCCGCCGCTTCCCGTCAGCTCGGAGGCCACCAAGGGCTCGTTGATGTCCAGGCCAGCTGAAAAGACATGCCACCAACAGTTACTTGGTTAGGGCGGCGCTTGAAGGTCAAAGTGCCGGAACAAGCGAAAAGGCACGATAATTAGCATCAAGGCCCGAAAATCCCTTTGGAGTGATTCGGGAGTCCGGAACAGTGAATGACTGGCAACGGGGATAACTGCCACCAAAGTATTACGAGTCAGGCCGTGCGGAGAGGCGCCCGTCTGCCGATTGGCCGGGCAACGCCTCGGGCGAGAGGACGTCCTCCTTCCCGCCAAAGCTGCCGCCCCCGCCTCCCTACCTCGGATTTAAGGTCCATCATCTTCAAATGTCAGCCCAAAACCCGATATCAGCAACTCTGAGATTTTGTGAATCAGCATGCATTGCGTCTTTTGTTAGCTTGCGAGCTAAACGAGTCAAGAGAAGAAAGAGGATGGCGATATGATGGGCAAGTGCTGCAGTCCCGCCCCCGGTACCTGCGTGTCCGCTGGCCACAATATGAGGATGAGTGTTGAGAACGTCACACAGATCCACCAGCACCTCGTCCGACAACGCTGCTCGCACGCATGCGCACACACACGCGCGCACACACACACACACACACACACACACACAGGCAAGCAATGAGGTCACAGTGAGGTCACCACAGAGAGCTGTGTTGAGAATCTGTCCCCATCTACTTGACTGTGACCACCTTGAGATTTAACAACTGCTTGAATCATCACTTCCTAGGTTGCTGACCCTTGCAGATTAATCAGTTCATCAGATTTGGAAAAAAACATGTTTTAATTTGAAAAACAGGACATGATTTGAAATTGTCAGAGCATTTGAAAACGCACCAAACAAATGAATGATGATTGAGTTGCTGGTTTGGAGGAAAAAATGACGCTCATTGATTTCCAAAGTCAAAGCAGGTGTTTGCCAATGTCTCATTTGATTTAGCCATGAATTCTATCAAATCAATCAGTTGTCAATTCATCGTTGCAACGTGCACGCCTCCAACTCAAAACGTGACGAAAATTTGCAACCTATAATGAGATACTTGGCACAATCCAAGTGATGAATCGGTGTCACAATTGTTTGATGGATTGACAACTAATTGAGTACTTCTGTGCGTACTCTTTGCATCATTGATCATTTGTTTCGGGCCGTGGCTGAAATTGAAATGGTGTAAATGTCAGCCTCCCAATAATTGTGTCATCCTCCCTGATTGGCATGGCAAGTCGAAAGTCCAAGCGTGCTGCGTTGAAATCCAAAAGAGACGTTTGCAAACAAATGCTTCATTGAGTCCTTCCGGACGGCGGGATTTATCTCGGGCACTCAATAAGCCCCCCCCCCCTACGGAGAGCGAGGACTGAACAAACGCCTCCCAACACAGCCTCACGTGTCGTCACAATGACGTCACGGTGCCGGCACGACTGCGCAGACAAATGAACGGTGACATGATGGAGGAATCAATGTCGAGACTCACGCGGCCTTTCCTGCTTTGCGTCCATCAGATTTTCCGAGGGGGCGGGGCCTTTACCATCCACCGCTGCCGACCGGCTGATCCTCGCCGCCTCCGACAGGATCCTCTGGTCCACTTGACGAATGCGATACAGAAGATCCCGACCGAAGAAGGCTTCCTTGAAGGGACAGGCGTGACAGCCAGTCAGAATGCTGTGCGAGTGCGAGTGCGCGTGCGCGCGCGCTACCTGTAGATAAGACGGAAAGGCCTCCTCCAGCTTCGTCTTCTTCTTTCTGTATCTCTTCTTCACCTTGTCCGCGGTCTGCTCGGCTCCCTCTGCAAGAGGACGACGAGGATGAGGATATGGGCCAAAGAGCGCGCGGTCTTCACTTCAGGTCACGTCACCTTCGTCTCCCTGCAGTGTCTCACTGGAACGTTTCCCGCCGCACGCTTTGATGACGCCGGCGGCCGCCTTGCCGCCTCGCTGCCGCACCGTGAAGCCTCCGATACCTGAGAGACGGACCGTTATCACCAAGAGACGGTGCTTGGACGCCGCATCGCAAGGGTTGGCCGGCTGCGACCGTGCGTCTGTGCGTGTTCTCCATATTGGATGTGGCGGGTCTGTACCGCGCAAGCAAGCAAATCAACGGAAGGAACTTCGTGCAGCCACAACCCCTCAAAAATAAAATCTATTGAGCACAAACCCAATGCCTCTTGATTGATATTAACTACTCCCAAATAGTTTGGCATATTGGGGATTTTGGGTGACATTTCAGGATGAGCCTGAAATGCATTCCAACCTGGACAGCTAAACTTGATTTGAACTTGGGCCAACTCTCCAATGCACACGTCGAACCGTTCATTCTTTTTGCACAGCTGCCCGTTTGACGACTCTGAGCTGAGAAGCAACGCTGACAAACCCGATATAGGACGTCTTTGTCGACATGACGTCGGGGGCGGGGTCGAGGGCTTCCTCACCTGGCCGGTACGGCTTCCTCTTCCTTTTCACTAGGTCTTTGCTGACATCATCCTCGGGCGCCTGCTCTCTCTCGGGGCTGGAGTCTGACTTGATCTCACACTCCACGTGACCTGCACGCACCACACGCACGCATTCATATAACCACATTCAAGCGTGTGTGTGTGTGTGTGGGTGCGTGTGTGCGTGTGTGTAAAACCTGCGTCTGGGTGGGGCAGGGTCTGCAGGACAGACACGCTGTTCTGGTTAATGATCCTCAACTTCAGTTTGGGTTTGCACCTGATAGCAGACCGAAAACAGATGGTCAGCACTCTGCATCTCAGTTGATTTTTTTTTTTTTTTTTTTTTAAATAATGTGGTTAATAGTAGCTGGAGGGATTATTGGGGGACAATTTAGGGAAGCATCTAAGTCCATTAAATAAAAATCCTGAGACAGTGATTCGAGTCAGGAATGAGCGGATGATTTTGAATGTAGTGGCTGCGTTTGGAATCAATCAGTACCTACGCAATCCCTCAACTTTAGCGTGATGGCCTCACAGCTCACTCTGAATTCCAAGAACTATCGAATGCCGACCAAATATACAGGGAATGTTTGACTTCTGACTCCAGACAGATCAGGACTTGCACTTTTCGTCTCCGTGTGAGGTCACTCATCCTTTTGCTCACCTGCGGTACCTACGAGTTGAGGTCAAAGGCTCAACCAGGGACTGGAGCTGAGAGAGGCCCGACTCTGTCAGAAATACGCCGTCTTGACGGTAGGTCTTTGTGTCTGCACACGCAAACAAGACACATTTCAGCTCAACTGCCGATCGTTTCAGGAGACGTCAGCCATTTTGCGCAAAGAGGAGGAAAAAGAAGAAGGCGGTGGGCAACTTGACCGTCAGAAGAACACACCTGCTTCGCGGGATCTTGAGAGGATCTGAACCATGTCCAAATTGTCAGGCCTCCCTGCAACAGCCACGCCAGTCTACCGTCACGACATAGCCAATCAAGCATGCGCACGTGTGTGCGTGAATGTGTTACCGTATGGGATGCGACTGCGTGTTCTGCACAGTGAACAGTCGAAACCTTCATCAGCGGCGACCTCCACCTCATCTTCAGATGTCAGACCCTCACAGACTGCATGCACCCACCTACACACGCGCGCAAGTGACACACACATGCGCACACACGCAAGATGTCAGTGGAAAAGATGATGCAAGTTTCCCTTAATTCATTTAGGGTGCCGCAAATTTTGCCCGCTTTATCCAACAGAGTTGTTCCCAAACGGTGCTCCTTGGAACTGGGAGAGTCCACAGGCGCAAAATAAAGAAGATATAAATTGTGCCATATTTAAAAAAAAAAAAAAAAAAAAACCTGAACGTGCCTACCTACAAATGGTGAGCGTCAATACCCCCAACTAATGCACAACTCCCTACTTGAGAGCAATTAAACACTCCGATATGTTGACATATCATCACATACATGTGACATCCTTGCAGCATTTCTGAATACACACAACAGATAAATATTCCATTGGATTGAGTTGAATTTGCTCAAATTGATTCCAATAAGACAGCTCTTCGAATGTTTTGATTCAAACATTTACAATAGAAATCAGTCCTCTCAAACGTAGACGTGCATTTACTTATGTTTAATAAGCAAAATAAAAGGTCTTCCATTTAAGAGATCCCTTTGTTAAGCCCTATAGGAACAGACCAGATAAAAGTGCGTGTGTTACCGGTCACACTGCTGACACTGCAGAATGAGGTCATCATGTGCGTAGGCTCTCTGGCAGAGAGGGCAGCAGGTGAGACTGGCGCACGGTCCACAGCGGCTGTAGTTGTTCTGCCACTCGCAGTGCGGCCCGGGCGAGGCCGAGCCACACTGGACGCACCACACGCACCTGCAGAGCACGGGCACCCATGCGTACACACGTCAGGTAAAAGAGGCGAGGCCGAGGTCCAGAATGCAGGCGACTGGCGCCCACCATTTGCACTTCCAGGCCCCCTTGGGGACGGTGTGTAGGGGCGGCTCCAGGCAGTACGTGTGGTAACTGATGTCGCAGTCATCACACAGCAGCAGCCGGCCAGGGTCGGTGGCCTCGCCGCACGCCTCGCACACCGTACACTCCAAACAGCGCCACCCTTTGGTCAGGATGACCCGAGTGACCTGCGCAAAGTGGATGGCGCTTGGAGTCGCAGCTTGACCGGGAAAAGAGGAAGAGGAGGACGGGGACAGACGGGCTACCTTGACGTTGACGCAATACGGGTGGTAGCACTGGCCGCACTGAGAACACGCCAGCAGTCGACCTTCCGCTCCCTGACCGAAGCTGCCGCACACCACGCACATGTCCTACGCAATGACAACAAGGAGGAAGGTCACTTTCCAGTGGGCCGGCGGGTCCTTTTCTCGCCACGCACCTGTCTGAGTGTGAAGACGTCGGAGGTGGAGAACATGACCACCGTGTTGTGCATGGAGTTCTCCTCCTCTTCCTTGGGCGGGGCCGACTCCACAAAGCCGTACTGCAACGACAGCGCCTGGTTCACACTCACTACAACTGGCCGGTCTCATTTGCCACGCGTCGCGTGCGAAAGCCTTCACGGCATGTCGCCGTGAGTCTGCGGCTCATTCAGTGCTTCTGGACAGTTGCAATTGGCGAAGAGAAAAGCGGCTCATCGTTTTCCTTTTTCATCCAACGTACAAATCGGGGGAAAAGGTCCCATTCAAATTTGAATCAAGATGATAAATTAAAACTGGACTGAATGTCTTCGCTGCCGATCGCTCAGGACCGCCATCACGCTCCTATTTTTGCTCCGAGACTGGACAACTGAGTAATAAGGGGGGAAACTAACTGGTTCCAGTATGTTACTGTTGTCAAAAACCATTTTTCTAACCTTTGTCAAATTGTGGGCTAGTGACGCCCTTTGAGACGCTTCTGATAAAGGGCGACACGAAGAAACGTGACTTGGACAATGCGTGTGGGCTCTTACTGCGGGCGAGACGGGAACAAAGTCCTGCGTCTTAATTCGACTCCTTCCTCGTCCCCCTCGTCCTCCTCCGATACCCCCTCCTCCCCTGGACCTCCTCCTCCCAGGATAGCCCGAGCCACGACCCTGACAAACAGCACAGCAGGACGATGAAAGCAGCTCAAACATACACGTTGGTTCGTCGCGTCAGCAGACGACAGACAGGCTGCGCTTGCTTCGCACCCGTTCACAGGCAAAGCGGCAGGCTACAATGAGGTTGGTTAGTTAAGGCACGGAAGTCACCCGGGGCGGCTAGGGCTTCTTTACCACTCTCATGCTCCAGAGGGGCGAGTCCGCTCGACGGGATTTGGGGCTGTCCTGGCCCCCCTCGCCCAGAGAGTCCTGGGAGGACGAGGGGGGGCTCACCGCCCTCACATTACTCCACCACGAAGCCTGAGGTAGGGAGGACGACGGGGGGGATGCCGGAAAGGTGCCAAAGGCCGACCAGAGTGAGGAAAATGGGAGGTAGGGGAGAAAGGAGGGAGGGGACAAAATGCAGCGACATGAACGAGACCTATCCACAAGATGCCGTTACCATGACAACAGCTCGCACGCAAGCAGTCAGGCAGCATTTGCGTACAGCGTTGCTGTGCACGCGTCACGCTCAAGGAGGTCACGTACCTGCCTGACGCGGGTCCTGCCGGGGGAGAACTTCCTCTTGGAGATGGCGGGTTTGCCCATGCCGATCTTACGGGTGAGCGGGATCACCGTGGACGGAAGCGTCTGCAAGCCCGGTGGACATACAAGGACGACGGGACGCCACGGCGTTACTTACTAATTCAAACTTCATCAGCTGCCGCACAAATGCTGAGGCAGCCTGGGAAAAACTGAGATTCACTTTCAAAATGGCTTTCAGCCCTACCTTGCAGAGGGGCGGCGACTCCCTGTACGGTGGGCTGAAGCTGAGGGGCGGAGAAGGAGGGGAGAGGGGCGGAGGGGTGAGGGACACCCTGATGGGCGAGGTCTCGGGCGAGGCCTCTGTGGAGAAAGGAGACTGCCTGAGGCGGATGGACAGCTCGTCCAATGGAGGAACGCAGCGAGGAGGAGGCCTGAGACTCCGCGTACTGAGTGGGGGAGGTGTGAGGGAGGGCGGGCGGCAGGGGGAGGCGCTGGGAGACGACGAGCTCATCAGCTTCATCACCTCCACGTCTAAAGTTGGCTCCTGCTCCCCCTCCCCGTCACTGCTACTCTGCCTCGCCCCCTCCTGATTTGGCCTCTTAGCCGCCGCGTCAGGAGTCGACTCGTCCCTCTCTGATGAGCCGGCGTGGGATGGGGCAACATCTTTGGCGGCTTCGAGCATCTTCCGGGAGCGCGACCGGTCGCCTTGTGGCCATTCCAAGGGTGCGTCGGGCACCGCAGCGACGGGGAGGAACGTCTCAGAGCTAACGCCACAATGGTGAAAGGCGGCCGGAGAGGAACCGCTAAGGGAAGGTGAGGACTGCGAGGGGGAAGCGGAGAAGAAGAGGGATGCCGCAGCAGGCTCATCGGCTGATCGTGGGAGTTCTACGGATACACAAGAGAAAGAACATCATCATCAACTTCCTTCCGGAGGTCGTTCGAACTCACTGCCTGCTCCATACCTGATGGGAGCTCCTCACAGTTCTGCTCCGCCTGGTGCTGGTCCCTATTCTCCTCTTGCATCTGCTCCTCAATCTCTTCCTGGCGTTGCTCCTTCATCTCCTCCTGGCTTTGGATCTCCTTCTCCTCTTGGCGCTGCTCCATCTTCTGCGCATCTATCAGCTGCTTATTGTGCTCCCGGGCCGGCACTTCTCCTTCCGTCTTCTCAGGAAGGTGCCGGCGTGAGCGAAGAGGGTAGGCCTGGTCTGTGGTGGCAACTGTCGAAAGAAAATACAAAGGTCAAGACATGTCGGGACGGTTGAACGAATGTTGAATGTTCATTCCTACTCACAAGTGGTTGACTCCCCCTCACACAGGAACGCAGAAGTGGGAGCAGCGAGACGGGGGCCGCTTTCTGACCCAACGCGAGTAGGAACAGCTGACCCCGTACTGGTCTCGAGCTCCTCAAGACTTTCTGAAATCTGTCCATTATCCGGCCGCAAAGAACCAGCAAGCTGGCTCCGGCTGGCGGTTCTAGCTTGCGTTTGACAAGTACGTCCAGTTTCAGGCACGTCAGCGTGTTCCTGAGTGGGACCGCTGGCTGGTCTGTCATTCCAGGGGCTCAACGGTGCTGGAAACCGCCTTGGGTCAGTCGCACTAGCCTGGCTAGCAGCAAACGAGCCACCGAGCTGGTAACGTGGAGATTTTCTTGTGGTCTTCCCTGATGGCTCCCAAGTGAAACCTGGAGCACAATCATGCCCAAGTGAATTGTGTTCTGGGGAGCCGGCCTGCGCGTCCGCTTCAGGGCTCAAACGTGTGCTACCCGTGAGGCTACTGGGACGCGTTTCAGCAGCCTGCGCTGGAGTCGGGCTGCCGCTAGCCTGTGCGCGCGTGCCGAATGTCGCACGAGTTTTTAAGGAACTTTGGTCGCTCGAGCAGCCACTGGCCTCCGCGCCAATTTTGATCAGACCATGACTATCAGAGCTGTCGCCTGCATATCTACTGTGTGGAGGACTAGCTCTAGTTGAATGGGAAGGCTTGGGGTCCGCGGGGCGGCTGCATGTCGGAACGGTGGAGAGACTGGACGGGCCAGTCTGTGGGAGCTGAAAAAGTTCCGGATCATACGGCGAGCCAGCTGGACTGCAGTCACCCGCTGAGGCGGGACTCTTTTCAAACTCGCTAAGGCGACGCGGATGGTTAACTGCTGTCTGAGGCGGGATGGCGTCCAATGATGAGGGGCTGGCACGTGGCTGGGAAGAGCGGGCTGCTGACATCACGGGGCTACCCGCTTGGCTTGAAGGACCGATCCCGCCCGGTAAATGTTCAACAGTGTCGGCGTCTGTCATCAAGTCATACGAGGCCTGAAGTGAGATGGCAGGACTCGCACCTCTGGCTCCGGCATGGATATGTACGGGACGAGTGGGGTCTTGCAATGGTTTCCAGCGCTGCGACGTGCAGTCAAGAGAATCATTTAAATGACAAGGAACACCCTCCACAGTCCCAGCATCAGAAGACACAGGAGAGGGGCTTCTACGGTCCACTGAAGCGCTTTGGTGAACAAGCCTCGCTGGTGCGGGCGACGGCAGATCACCAGGTTCACTCTGCGGACGGGAAAGGGTCGCGGGTCCGACCGTGACAGCGGCAGAGCTGCAAAGACCAGATTCCAGTGTTTGGCTATTATCCACGCTTCGATTGGGCGGAATGTCCCCGGGATTAAGTTCTGTGCCGCCGCCACCCTGAGAGACGCTCGATTGTGCAACAGACTGGCGAGCGACCGCCCCCGGTTGCAAAGGCCTGGCAGGTTGCGGAGCGGGCATCTGCGCTGGACTAATGGGCTGCAACAGATTACACGGGGGGGAGCTCAAGGGGGCTCTTGATGGGCTACCGGCGACAGTACCGGGCCCGCATGCGGAGGGTTTGCTGCCTGGAGAGAGATCCTGCTCAAGTTTACAAGCCATGAAAGGAGAGCAATCGCTCTCCTGATCCAGGGCCGTTTCGACATCCGGTTTATGACCCTGCGGGGATGATCTTCCAGCTAGCGTAGGACTTTGGGCCTCAGGAAAGCTTTCTCGTTGATGAGTTTGGACCGGCAGCGGTTCATCAGCAGGACTAAGGGGTCTCATCGGCTGGGAGCATTCATCTTGCACGCGGCTGTCTGGCGAAATGATCACGGGCTTTGCTTCGTCATCATCCATTCTACACGGACTAAGCTCAGACATCGTACCGCCCCGAACTGGACTTTCAGAAGACACTCTGTTTGCAAGCTTTTCCCTACTTGAGTCAATGGGAGCGCTGGATGGAGGACTGTGTTCGGATGGTGTGGAGGTCAAAAGGACAGCGCCTTGCTGCAGGTCCAAAGCAACAGAAGGCAACACGGGGGGTGTTGAACTCAAGGGAGTTCTTGGAGAGGTGCCACGGTTGTCCTGGTAGTCCCAAGGAACATGATTGACTTGTGGGTCTTTCTTGACTTGGATTGGATAAAGATGAGACGGGGCAGGACATTCGTGGAGTTCTGCATTCTCAGAGCAGCGCAGGTGGCTCATTACAAGCTCAGCTGGACACGGGGGAGAATGCAGTGCACCTTCTTCGAGATCTGCTACACAAGGATAAGAAGGCGCGGAGAGTTCTCGGGCTTCGTTGAAATTCTGTGAATGCTCGGTGGCTCTTGAGGGCAACGGCACTTGACTCTCATGGAGTTCTGCAGGGACTGAGGGAGATGTTGCTGGACTTAGCTGGAGCTCCGTGGGGATTCCTTGAGATGAGACTGGACTTCGTCTTGCGTTGGTGAGATCAGAAGGAGATGGCAGCGGGCTTTGAGGGAGCGCTGTGGACGTGGACAAAAATGGTAATGGTCTTTGTGGGACTTCGGTGACAGACGGGGATGGGATTGGATTCTGAGGAAGCTGTATGACATGAGAAGATGGCTTTGGACTGTGTTGGAGCTCTGTGATATTAGGAGGAGATGTTGCTGGACTTTGTTGGGGCTCTGCGACGTCAGGAGGATGTGGTGTTGGACAGTGCTGGGTCTCAGTGACGTTAGGAGATTTTGCTGGACTTGGAGGGAGCTCTGTGAACTTGGAGGGAGATGGCGGTGCACAGTGCGGGATTTCGATGACTTTAGGAGGAGATGTTGCTGGGCTCTGATGGAGCTGTGTAACGTCACAAGGAGAAGTTGCTGGACTTGGGAGATTTGTGACATCACAGGGAGATGTTGGTGGACTTGGATGAAGCTCTGTGACGTGAGAGGGAGATGTTACCGCACTATGATGGAGCTCTGTGATGCTAGAAGGAGATGGCGCTGGACTGTGATGGATCATGGTGACATTGGAAGGTATTGATTTTGAACTTTGTTGGAGGTCTTGGGTCTTAGAAGGCAATGGTGTTGCCCTATGTGGGATTTCTGTGACCTTGGGAGGAGATGTTGCCGGACTTTGTTGGGGCTGGGTTCTGATCAAAGGAGAAGGGACTGGACTTTGCTGGAGGTCTGTAATGTTCAAAGGAGACGGGACCGGACTTCGACGGAGCTCCGTGACATTGATAGGAGAGGCGACTGGATTTTGATGAAACTCTGTGGGCTTCGATGAAGACGCTATGGGACTTTGCTGAAGATGTGTGATTTTAGAAGAAGATGGTGTTGGACACTGCAGGATTTCTTTGGTGTCAGAAGGAGATGGAACCGGACTGCGGGGGAGCTCGTTCGTTTTACAAGGGGAAGGGACTGGATTTTGCTGGAGCAGTGCGACATTAGCAGATGGGACAAGACTTGCTTGAAGATCTGATGTGTTACAACGAGATGGTAATGGACTTTGCTGGAGCTCTGTGATTTTAAAAGGAGATGGTGTTGCAGTTTGCTGGATCTCCGTGACCATAGGAAATGGGACTGGATTTGGATGGAGAGCAGGAAGATTAGAAGGAGATTGGGTAGGACTTGGATGGAAATCCTTCATGTTAGTTGAAGTTAGTGGACTTTGTGGGCGGTCTGTGGGCTTTGATGTAGATGAGAGTGGAATTAAACCGAGCTCTGTGACACTAGAAGGGGATGGTGTTGGGCTCTGTTGGAACTCTGTGACTTTCAAACATGGGAGTGGACTCTGCTGTAGGTCAGTGTTCCTAATCGCAGATTGGACCGGAGTTCGCCGGAATGCTGTGGGCTCTGATGAACACGGGACTGTACTTGGACGGAGCTCCGTGACATGAGAAGGAGATGGCAATGGACTGAGATACAGATCTGTGGCATTTGAAGGAGATTGCACTGGGCTTTTCTGGACTGCTTCAGCGCTGGGAAGAAATGAAAGGGGACTTAGTTGGAGCTCTGCTTGGTGAGACTTCAAAGGTTGGAGGTTTGTGTGCTCAGATGGAGACTGTGCTGGACTTTCACGAAATTGTGTTGGGCTACAGGGAGCCGTTTCGAAACTCGCCTGCGGCTCAGTACCGTAAGAAGGACTTTTGTGAAGCTCTGAGTGGTTTAAGGAAGATGGTGGTGGACTACGAGGCGACACTGAGAGGTTTGCAGGTGATGCCAATAGACTTTGTCTCAGCACTGTCAAATTAGATGGAGATTGTTCTAACCTTTGCTGGAGGTCTGTTGGATTGGATGGAGATTGTGGTGGCCTCAGTCTAAGTTCTGTGGGGTTAGACGGTGACTCTGGACTTTGATTAGGGTCTGGGTGGTCGGAGGGAGAACGTTCTAGACTTAGTTCTGAGCAGTAAGAATGAGTTTGTTCTGGACTTAGTCTTTGTTGTGGCTCTGTATCATGAGAGGGAGACGCCTGTGGACTTGGTTTTAGCTCTGTTGAGCTAGGCGCTGACGACGGTGGACTTGGCTGGAGCTCTGATGGGTCAGAGGGAGACAGGGCTAGACTTAGCTTTTGCTCTGTAGGGCTGGTAGGAGGCTGAGTTGGACTTTGCTGCAACTCTGCGGCATCGGAAGGAGAAGCTACTGGATTGTCGTGTGACAGTCTTGTAATCTCAGTTGGAGTCGGAGTCTGCTCTGAACTTGAGAGATGGACTGGGCTGTGAGCAGTAGTACTAATGGGGAGAACCTCAGTAGGATTTTGAAAATCTGGCGCATGTGTGGATGTGAATTGGAGGTCTTGGGCAGGACTATGCAAGATCAACGCGAGTGCTGATCGCTCCGCACCCTGAGGCCGACAGGCGGGACAAACGTAACTTTTGCCGTCACACTTGGTTTCGCCGATGCCTTCCTCGACGGAAATGCACTGGGTGTGAACACACCTGCAACACACCACACATGCGTGCGCAACACAGGCTGTTATGTAGCACATGCAGTCAAGCCATACAACGTGTTGACTCGAAACCAACAGTGTTCTTCCACCTTGTTGCAGCTGTAGTTTGTAATTGACTCCAAAGGAGGGAAGCAAAGCACTTTCTTAGACATGCCTACGGTTTGACGAAATGAAGGTCCTGACCTCACTTCAAGCAACACAATGTTGCCACGGCAACATTTTCATATCAGACGTGGCTTTGGCCCGAGTACAGACAGCAGAGGGCAGAAAATGGCAAAAGCTACAAATAAGTGGTGGAACACTGTTGTCAACTCTCCAAGATATCCCTGTTGACCGTGTACCTGTAGCAGCAGATGCACGTCACATAGTCCTGCAGCGAGTACAAATCGGGCATGTGGCCACACACGCCACAAGGTAAAGCTGGATCACATGACGCACAAAGGAAGGGGTGAGTGGCCCAGTGACCAGACGACCTCACGCCGCAGCGGAGACACACTCGACAGCTCTGGGAGAAGAGCATGCTCACTAAGATTACACTGCTTGACGAAAGTGTGTGTGTGTGTGTGTGGGGGGGGGGGGGCATTACCTGGCAGATCCAGTTACTGTCTGGAGTGTGATTCAATGGGGGAGTCAGACAGTGCGCGTGGTAAGCTTTATCACAGCGAGCACACACCAGCAACACCGACGTGTCCTCTCGCAGCCTAAAGGAGACGGCAGCACACGTGTTACGTCACTGAAGCGGTGTTAGCCCAGTAAGTAGATAGATATCAAATATGATCAAGAGATAAGTGTAATGCTGCCAAGTGTATAGATGCAAAGCATCACTGGTGTGGATGTAGCAGAAGGAAAATGCACAAGGCTTTAATTCCACATGATATGGACAAGGTCATTTTGTACCAGACAAAACGAAAAGCATGTTCAAAAAGGTGTTCAACGTGCAGGGATGAATCAGCATGAGGCTTTGACGCAAATTTGGAGTAGTTGAATAAATAGCAAGTTTGTCAATCAATGAAAAATTATTTCCATCATCGAGATTTCAATCTCACCCAAAATAAAGGGAATGATTATTATTTTGTCCGTCATTGCGCGGCCTTACTCGTCGACTAATCTCGGCAACCCTCGTGCGCATGCATTACCTGCAGCTTTGACACACTCGACATGGAACACATTGCCAGCCAGCCCGGATGAGGGAGGAGGGAGTCAGGGGCGGGGCCAAGCATCGTGCGTGGTATCGGTTGCCGCAGCAACAGCACATCAACAGACTGCCGACATTGTCGCCGAGTGAACACGACACGCAGGACCGAGACTCTGAAAACAGACGACAACACACGTGCAGCCGTTCACAGGACCGAAACCGCACCAACGCCTGGATGCGGCGCTGGCGGCGAGTGGTGCTGTCAAGTCGGAACCTTCCGGCTGCCAGCAAGTGGAAAAAAAATAAAAGAAATAAATTCAGGTCAAGTGTGGCTTTTCTACTCGTCTCTTAACTTTCGAGGGACTTCGGAGGGACTTCTATACGGCACAACTCGACAAACCACATCGATCACGTTGAAGTCAGCCGGAGTCTTCGATAAGTCCGATATTCGGCGACTTCACTTCGACCGGGGCCCCCCCCCACCTGCGGCGACGTGCGTGTCGTTTGCGTACCCGCGTGCGCGTGTCTCGTGCACAGCGTGCGTCTCTGCTCCCAGTCCTGATGAGCTCCGGCGGCAGCAGCGCATGGGAAGTGGTAGCTCCGCCCGCAGCCCGTCTCCCGGCAACGCAGCGACGCTCCGAGACCGCCGCAGAACACGCACACCTGGACGGGAGAGACGTGGCGAGGGGGGCTGAAACACACTTGCAGTTACCGCTGTGACACCACGCGCTGATTCGATTGCACTTTGTTCTCCTTTATTCTTTCCTTGATTCACATTTGGTCGAGCGCAGGGGTCACCGACGTCGTGAACATGATCGGTGTCTGAAAATGAATCATTCTGAAGAACAACACATTCTGCTAATATTCATGAATGAAACGCCTCATTTGAGATGGCCGCCCCGTCACACTAGTCAGTACACAAGAAGTAGTTGTCACTCAACAACGTTGGTGAGCCCTGGTCTAGCGACAACGCCGAGACGCAGCAGGAGGGCTTGCGGGTCAACTCTTGAAAGAGATCATAGTGGGATGCGAGACTTGTGGCCTCGCATCTCCGTGTTGGTTCAGCTCACTTGTCAACTGACCTGTGTGCTTCCTGAGTCGATGGCTTTGTCGACGTAGAGCAACGATTGGCCCTCGCCGCGACACACGCCCTCAGACCAGGCTGCGCACTGAAGGTGAGCGCAGCACTGACCTGCACATGCACACGCACATGGAAAAGTCACCTCACCCAACAAGTGTGCGTGTGTGTGAGAGAGAGTCTAGACCACAGGTGTCAAAGTCAAGGCCCGCAAAAGTCAGATCTGGCGAAAGCAAATAAGCGTGTCAAGTCCCATGATGCTTGCTCAAGTCTGAACCAAAATTTCACATTGTCGTATGTAATCCACCATAACAGTCAGCATTCTTGACTTCTGATTTTAAAACTGGTTCTCCATCAATTTGTTCTGCGCTGTGTATGTAATATGTGGAGGCGATTAAACGTTTACATGGTTTCCCAAAATTCATCACGGCCCTCCAAGGGAAACCGTAACTACAATGTGGCCCGTGGCAAAAATGAGTTGGGCACCCCTGGTCTAGACAGATGTGACAGCAGGCGGGTGTGCATGTCAAGTACCCGTGGGATCAAACAGTGATTGGACATCGATGTCATGCGGGAGGCCGATGGCTCCGAGCTGCTCCAGCAACTGGAAGGAAGACTCGTCGTCGTCTGCCAAACGAGAAAATATTGATCGTGCTGCAATGCTGTGTGGGACAACAGAAAATTGCAAAACACGACTCACCACACTGTGCTGGACTGCTGCTCTTCCTACACACACACACACACACACACACACACACACACACACACACGATTAAGGTTATTGTGACTGCTCGTTCATACAAGGAAAAAAACAGAGCATATTTTTCTCTAATTTAAGATTTAAAAAAACTAAAGTAAAAAAATGCAATGTTGACGCACAACCCCCCCCCCCCAAACAAACAAAAAACCCACAACGTGCGACTCACATGTGCACGGCGTGGCTGCGTGGATAGCAGTGGTCGTGACAATCGCCGTCGCGGTCTGAGGACGTTCTGCGGCTGAGGACGTGAAGCGGGACGTAGCCCGGCGTGGGTCCAAACACCACCAACGGGCCTTGGCCCAGAGGGGGTCGCTCGCCGCGGTAACAGAAGGCACACTGCTGTAGGCTAACGGGACGACACGAGAGCCGTGAAGCCCACCGCTTCGCGTGGAAACGCGCGCAGGAGCGCACGCGTGGGCCCACACTCACCGTCTTTCGGTGAGTCCCAGGCTGGGCGTGGGTGAGCCGGAGTCTTCCGACATGGAGCGTCGTAAAAGCGGCGACGGCACGTCGTCGTCCTCCGGGCGCAGGTGGGGCGACTGCGAGGGGCTGGAGGCCAGACTGGCTCCGCCCATGTCGGCACTCCGGCAGGGAGCTGGGCTGTGCGGCGGACGGGGAGGGGTGACGGGAGCGGCTTGAGGCGGCTCCTCCTCTGATATCGATGTCGGGGGTGGGGCCAAATTAACAGGTGGGTCGGCGGGAGGGGTTCTGGGGATGGTGGGGGCGGGGTCAGTGTTGGATCTCCTCCTGGAGGCGGAGCCACGGTGTCCAGTTGTCACCTCTACTGACAAAGGAATCACAATCACCATCATCCTCATCATCTGAAATTTTCCTGCTAATCAAGTTTGGAGGGAAGCACCTCCACCTCACTTGGAGCCCCTCTGGGTTTTAAAGCATTTCAAGCATCCGACACCGTGAAGTCATCTTACTTGACCGGTGCCGTACTACTTAGGTGTGTGGGTGTTTTGTTGTTTTAAATCAACGCCTTGGCGGTGCCGTATCTCCAAAAAAGTCGCTCCTCAAACTGTGGACGGTGATGAAGACGACGCGAATGAGACACAAATGCCCAACTTTCATTTTTAGTGCATATGTGTCGGACGAAGAGCTCAATCTTGTTTTAGGGACACATAGAAGAAAAACATGGCGTTAACCAGAGCTGACGACAGGAAACAAAACTTTGCTGCTAAACTGGACACAAGTCCACTTTTGGTAGATTTGATTTCATAAGGAAGATGCTTGTTGTTTTATTTTGTAGTTGATCATACCATATGATTTAGGGAAAAGAAAGTAAAAACATGAGAAGTTAAAGAACAATAAAATGCATGTAAATACTTGAGAGAAAACATCTTTGAGCCGTCCCCCCGCAATTTGAGCCAAGAAGAACCTTGACATGGCCCTCATTCTCACCTGCCATCTTCCGAAGAGGACGCATTTTATTCGTTATGTCCACGCCCTCTTCATCCTCCACTTGGGCTTGGCCTCGACTCCTCCCCCTGCATCCCCCCACACACACACACACACGCACACACACACGCACACATACAAAAAGCTGATCAAACCTGCGCATGCACCCTCACACAACGACCAGGTGGCCCGAAACCGACATGAAGACAATTCCCAGCCAGCCTGGCTCATCGCACTTACTTCTTCCTGGATTTGGGAGAAGGGGGAGGCAGAGGGGGAGTTGAAGGAAGAAGATGAAAGGGAGGCGCACCGCGGCTGCCTACGCCATCTTTGCGAGGTCGCCCGCGAGGCCGCTTCTCCGACGCGGCGGCTTTGCGTCCGGCCCGAGTGACAGGAGGTGGCGCTCTTCGGTCCTCTGAGGGCATTCTGCTTCAAAACATGAAAGATGGTTCTAACGCCTGCTCCCTCTTCCTGGACAGCTCGCTTGCGCACAAACAACAGATTTTCATCTTTGCTTTGAGTGCATGCGTGCGTGCGTGCGTGCGGGTGCGCCTGTGTGCATGCGTTGTGTTTGTAATGACGTGACAATTTCCGTCTTTGTGGCATTTGTGCGGGAAAACTCAAAACACCTCCAAAATCCTGCGAAGCTCATCAAAACACAAAACTTGTATATGCTAATGAGGTATTCCACCGCTCACCATTCCAAATAACACTAGTGCTAATTCGGTGGTTGTTCGGGCGCGCAAGAGATGCCGCTTGCAACATCATGCAGCAATTCAGAGAAGCCCTCGGAATTTTGGTCCTTGCGAGCTGACTGGGGATATTGGGAAGGATTTTAACGGTAACTTGTCAGCCAATCAGAGAAGGGATTACCCACGTGGCAGGGTCAGAGAGAGAGAGAAAGAGCTGTGCGGAGAAATGATCTGGTAAAACTGTGTGACTCCGTTTTCAAGGTGCTTTTGCAGCCAAATTTTCTATTGGCTTTAACGCACAAAAACGTTTCCCAAAAAGGTTGTTTTTCTGCCCGGCATAAAAAACTCAAAGCAAAAAGACATCCTCTGATTTTCAAAATGCTTTGTGTGTGAAGTGGCCATTCTAAGCACGCTGGGCACTTTGAGGGAATCTTCGGGAGTTGGGAGATTCACCCATTCCCGACTTTCTAATCACAAATAAGGGATTCTTAATAGTCTTTCCAGCAACGCTATCTGTGTTTAAAGAACAATCCCAGGGTAACGAGTGATTAGCAGCGAGCGCGTTTGCAAGCATTTACTCATTCCCGACTCTCAAATCACTACACATGGGGATTTTATGACTATTTTCAGGCACTATTGAGGTCCACAAGTTGAAGTGGCCAGTCCAGCTAGACCACAGGTGTCAAAAGCTCCAGTCCTCGAGGGCCGTTATGCTGCATGTTTTCCTTGATCTCCCTGCTGCAACACGCCTGTTTGAAATGATCAGGATGTTTCTCGGGCTTCTGCAGATCATTTGAATTAGGCGGGTTGCAACGGGGAGATGGAAAACATGCAGGAAAGCGACCCTGAGGACCGGAGTTGGACACTTATGTGCTAGACATTTTGGATGTTGCTCGCGTGTGCATGCATCGAGTGAGCGTGCGCATCCCTTGCTAAAGGACAGGATGTCACTGTGATCCTGCCAATGAAGTTCTGCTGCTTGCTAGTCGGTGGACACTTCTTGGCCGCTTTTTAAACGTTACCATTTTTTGAACTTTTTTTTCCACGCCAAACTCATTTATAGTTCGAAACGTTCCACTCTGGCCATTGAAAAGCGCCTTTCTTTTGACTTATGCCAATTACACTTGGACAATGTGAGACTTTGGCCAAGGAAAGAAAAGAGAAGAAAAGAGAAGATGATCACGGACAAGATGTGCTCGAAAGGGCCCCAAGTTGAATTTGGTCCGGTGACGGGTGTCAGCGTTGGAGTTAACGTGCGACAGAAAGCCAGCGAAAGGTGTAAACATTGGCGTTAGCAATAGCATGTAGCTCGTCGCACCGCCCAGTTGACTGATCACTTGCGTTAGCAGCAGCTAACGCTCGCGGGGCTAGCCCTCGCCTCGACGCTCAAGGCGCCGCTCGCGTTCGCGGTCTCGTCCAAGCAAGGCCAAAGTCACGCGCACAAGCGGCCCCGAGCCGACAAAAGCGAGAAAAGCCAGCGAAGCGTCTTACGGATTGGACGCGGTTCTCCTTCTTTTGCTCTCCAGCTTGCTGCCAAGCTCAAGCGACGTGTTGACACACAACTTGTGCGAGCACCAGCGCGCATTTGCCGCTGCGGTCACAGCGAGTCGCCCGCCGTATCCCCGCTCATGGCGTCCGGGCCCGTCGCGTTTGGCTTTCGGCGAATCGCGCGAGGTGAAGGAAAACCCTAAAGTTGCAGTCGACGCTCCATCATGGAGGCCATGTTTGTACGACCGAAGCACCGCCCGCCTGTCAGCGGCACCCAGAAAAGTAGGGCCGCCCCGGACAAGTCCGGCCCGCCGCGGAAGCCATCGAGCCCGCCTCGCGGCATGCCTCCCTTCCTCGCCCTCGCCCTCCGACTGAGTAACTGACTGACTTCTCGAGTGCGTAAATACACGCGGATACACGATGGGCAGTCGTCTCTGTGATATTTCTTGTCTGGTGTGTCAAAGTGCATCTGACCCCGCGCAGGAATCTGCTCGCGGTGATTCGGCGCGTGTCATTAGACCTCAAGCTCCGTACTGGATTTCGACTCGCGAGGATTCGGACTAAACGCGCAAAGACACAGACTTCATTGACAAATATCCGGACTGGACTTCAGCCGATTTCTGGGAATCATTCAAAGCCCGAGCATCTGACCGAGATGTCCTGTACTTGAATCCAAACTTGAGTCGTCTCCCAAAGGAACAAAACGAGATTGAGCGAGGATCCGGATTGGATTTCTGCGTATCGATTGACTCGGGACTGGACTTTGAAGACATTCGGACCGAACTCTCGAGGTGTCAGAGAACCCAGACGAGAGTGTCGACTGTTGATTACCAAGGACCCGGACTGGAACCCCAAATGGGACCGACCGTTTGCTGGTCGATGCCGTTGACGTGAAGGTGATGACACGTCCGACCACAGTAACATTTCTCGCAGGAATGCGTGCAATTCCAGCAACACAAATCAGTGCTTTTGTCCCGTCCTCTAAGTTTGTACCCCGTATGAAAGAGCTCGAAATCATTTCAAAGTGACCAACTTCTGTTCAAGATCTGGAAATCCTGACCTCACCGGTGACTCATCTCAAGAGGCCCCTTTCCGGAGAGAGGGGGCTGGCAGTGCCCCTGCCTTGTCGATGGTCGACATCCAAGTTGCGGCAGCTAAGCGCTCAGCGACCCGGCTGATCCTTCACCGTCATTGTGCTCTTATTAGGTTTTTTTCTTTCGGATTTATCATCATCATCTCTATTTTGTCGGTGACACATTTGAGGGTGGACTTGGCCCATTTTTTTTCCTTTTTTTGTCAGGGTGACTGACGGACAGTTAGCAGCTCCTGCTTCAGGAAGGCAAATGAGCACGCTTAGAGCGCTCGGCCCGGCCGTCCGCACAAGAGTTGACTCCAGCAACCGCTGACATACTTTTATTGACAAAACGAGACAGATTCAAATCAAGTTAACCATCCCAAAGCGATCGATGGCATCCGCAGATCCTCACTGGCCGGATGCAGGCTCGGCTCTCGCACCGTCCGATGATCTCAACCTGAGGCGGCGCACGCACACGCACACGCACACGCACACGCACACGCACACCAAAACCGTTAGAGCCACCGCCAGGGCCCACTTTTGCAGGGTTCAAAAGGTCGCGGTCACCTGAGCTGGTGATGCTCACAAAAGTCAGCCAGTCGGCGTCTCTCCGACTGGAAGAAACCCTGAAAGAGAAGAAAGTTCTTTTGGGGTGGATATGGCCCAAATCGCAATTGGATCCGGTTCCGTTCCTCTGAGTTAGATCAGGATCCGTTTTGAATCAGGCTTAAAATCCGATCGAGATGTGTTCTCAATCGGTTGCTCTTCAGATCGGGATCAGCTCTCGTTGGGCTTTGGATAGATTCTGAACGCGAGCTGAAAAAGTTCTGAACGAGATCAATACTGTATGTGCTCTGGATCGGATTGCCAATCGGGTCCGGGTACACTCGGCATGCAGTCGGATTCGGGTGCGGATCTTTGCTCAATCAGATTGGGATCCATTCTGGACCTGGTCAGAATGGATCTCATCTGAGGTTGAGACTCAGCACATCACGCAAACATCCTTTTGATTGGGGACCATAATGACACTGACAATTCGGTGTCGGGATTTGGATCAATTCAAACCTTTTTTTTTTTTCATTCCACGGTTATGACATTACCTGAATCTGTGAGTACATGTTGACATATGTCGAGGTTTCCTCCAAACACTTCAGATGAGCCGATAGAGACTTCTCAAAGTTGTGGAGCAGAACTACCCTACACACACACACACACACACACACACACACATGCACACACACACACACACACACACACACACACACACACCCACCCCAGGTGTACTGTGGTCTGTACCAGTGTCGATGGGGAGATGTTATGGGAGGGAGGGAGGAGAAGGGGGGAGGGTGAGGCGCTTGGCGTGGCGTTGGTACCGGTGTTGGCCGATGTCATCGAAGAGCGAGATGATGTGCTGCTGATATTCTTTGGGCGACGAGTGAATTTGTGCTTGGACTTTCAGCCAGCAGTCCTGTTTTGTCAAGAGCCGATCAGAAATCGGACAGATGAATCGAATCGATGAAGTCGTCAAAAAAGGCTGACCTTGTAATGCTGTTCGAGGTTTCTTTTGAAGACGTCAAAAGCGTTTTGGATGCTAGCGGTCGCGTCAATCCGTTGCTCCGCCCCCAGCGGGTTGACAGCTTCCTCCCCTTTCAAGGATGGCTTTTCAATGTCATGTGGCTCCACCGCCTCCTCAGATGGCTCCTTGGGTAATGCCCCTTTAACAGCCCGGCCCCCCCCAATGCTGTTCGAGGTTTCTTTTGAAGACGTCAAAAGCGTTTTGGATGCTAGCGGTCGCGTCAATCCGTTGCTCCGCCCCCAGCGGGTTGACAGCTTCCTCCCCTTTCAAGGATGGCTTTTCAATGTCATGTGGCTCCACCGCCTCCTCAGATGGCTCCTTGGGTAATGCCCCTTTAACAGCCCGGCCCCCCCCATGACAATCAGATTGAGAGTGAGCATTTTTGAGCTAGCGGCAGGTCCCTCAAGCCCGGACAGGATTACATCAAATGTTGAACGCCACTCGTGTCAATGGGAATAAGAGGAAATAACATCTTCCGTGTGACTTAGGATGCCAAAGTGGTTGTGCTCCGCATGGCCCTCAATTCGGTCACACGCGCTCTTTGCGTTCAGGCAGCTGTGGCGTCTCAACATAGCCAATCCCACAAAAATCAAGTCAAAGTGGGCTCAGGTCTGCTGAATGACAAAAACTATTTCGCACCCTGTTGGTGCTACTCACATTTCCATTTGGTGGTGGTGGGGGGACTCTTTCTGTCTTATTATTTCCCATGACTTGTCATTCCAAACTTTGGCAAAAAAAAAAGGACCTAAATGCAGGGACAATTTGATAGGCGATAGTCTGATGAGGTGGGCTGCACAGTCTCTGGTTGGCTAATGGAAAGCCCAACTATGATGTGTCCCTGGACGACAAAGAGTTTGACAGACTTGTGAAATACAAGCGGGAGCACTGAGGGCACGACTGCACGCGATGCTCTATGGTGGCATTGGCCCCCCCCCCCCCCGCCCC
>NW_017805831.1:75094-95925 GCF_001891065.2 Hippocampus comes
CACACACACACACACACACACACACATGCACACACACACACACACACACACACACACACACACACCCACCCCAGGTGTACTGTGGTCTGTACCAGTGTCGATGGGGAGATGTTATGGGAGGGAGGGAGGAGAAGGGGGGAGGGCGAGGCGCTTGGCGTGGCGTTGGTACCGGTGTTGGCCGATGTCATCGAAGAGCGAGATGATGTGCTGCTGATATTCTTTGGGCGACGAGTGAATTTGTGCTTGGACTTTCAGCCAGCAGTCCTGTTTTGTCAAGAGCCGATCAGAAATCGGACAGATGAATCGAATCGATGAAGTCGTCAAAAAAGGCTGACCTTGTAATGCTGTTCGAGGTTTCTTTTGAAGACGTCAAAAGCGTTTTGGATGCTAGCGGTCGCGTCAATCCGTTGCTCCGCCCCCAGCGGGTTGACAGCTTCCTCCCCTTTCAAGGATGGCTTTTCAATGTCATGTGGCTCCACCGCCTCCTCAGATGGCTCCTTGGGTAATGCCCCTTTAACAGCCCGGCCCCCCCCATGACAATCAGATTGAGAGTGAGCATTTTTGAGCTAGCGGCAGGTCCCTCAAGCCCGGACAGGATTACATCAAATGTTGAACGCCACTCGTGTCAATGGGAATAAGAGGAAATAACATCTTCCGTGTGACTTAGGATGCCAAAGTGGTTGTGCTCCGCATGGCCCTCAATTCGGTCACACGCGCTCTTTGCGTTCAGGCAGCTGTGGCGTCTCAACATAGCCAATCCCACAAAAATCAAGTCAAAGTGGGCTCAGGTCTGCTGAATGACAAAAACTATTTCGCACCCTGTTGGTGCTACTCACATTTCCATTTGGTGGTGGTGGGGGGACTCTTTCTGTCTTATTATTTCCCATGACTTGTCATTCCAAACTTTGGCAAAAAAAAAAGGACCTAAATGCAGGGACAATTTGATAGGCGATAGTCTGATGAGGTGGGCTGCACAGTCTCTGGTTGGCTAATGGAAAGCCCAACTATGATGTGTCCCTGGACGACAAAGAGTTTGACAGACTTGTGAAATACAAGCGGGAGCACTGAGGGCACGACTGCACGCGATGCTCTATGGTGGCATTGGCCCCCCCCCCCCGTACCCCAGCCAACCGTGTTTCCAGGAAACCGACACATACATCATCCCAAGGTGTACCTGCAGGTTCCACCCCCTGAGGCTCACGCCTGCCAGGTTGAGACCCCGCCGGTTGAACGCCTACAGGCTTCTCCATCGCATCATATTCGTCAGACAGGTCACCTTCCCCGAGCACAAGAGAATCATCATTAACACTGATCATCGTTCCTTCAAAATGTACACAGCTTATCTGGAATGTCCACGAAAGACGTCAAACCGTACTCGGGTCCAAACAAAAGTGACAATTGATGCTGCGCGACGGCGCGTGGAAAACAAAATGCAACTTGTACTCCACCGGCCGGAGCGGTGCCGCAACCGCAACTTTGTCGTGCGCCCTCGCCCTTCAAATCCTGAATGAGGCCACCACTTGCGAATACAACGAGAGACCCAAGGGGGAATGGAGAGTTCAAGACCTGAATACGGAGCCGCTCGCTTCTGATTCAAGCGGGACGCTTCCTGCAAGCAAACATCGAAAAGTAAAAAGAGTTGAGCCGTCTGCCATGTTGATTTGATCGGCGGGAAAAGAAAAAAAAAAGAATAGGCTTCATATTTCAAAAGCACCATCGGAGAGATGTCCACATTTTCTTCCTGAAGGACTCGAAGCCGCGGCCCCGCGCCAACAGCCGGAAAGCGCAATTCTTCTGAAAACATCCAAAAGCTTAGCTCTTCAAGTGCCTCCCTCCCGACCGCCGCTTCGTTCTCCAAGGCTCTCACCGGATGCTTTTGACGGCGTCGAGTGGACGACTTGATCAAAGGCCATCGCCGCTGTGCTTCGACAAGTCTGTGAAGGGATCAAGCATCATCCACAAAAAGGACAGCGGGGTCTGCGAATGCGAGCTGCCACCGCATTCACTCGGTGATCTTTTTCTTCAACGGCGGCCAAGCCATCCGTCGGCGCTCGTCATTCCAATGCCATCAAACCGTTACCTTGGGAAGCGAGGCCTCGTCATCGCCGCTCGGGGACGAGAGCGGAAGAACTGCGCAAAACGCACTGGGTGGGATGCCGATCGGTGGCCATCGCAGAGGAGGTTGATTTTGAAAGGACTTACCTTTCAGCTGAGCGCGTGGCTTCTTCCTGTAGGTTCTACCGAGTGGCCTCGCGGCGGAGGGGGAGGCGCGGACTCCGCCGGCCGAGTCTTTCTCCGGCTCCTGCTCGGACAAGGCAATGAGCCGGCCGCTCGGCGGGGCGGAGGGGGCAAAAGTCGCAGCGAACGGAGTCCGCTCGGCGGCGCGGTACCGCCGAGCGACCGAGACCGCGGTCACAAGTCACGCTCCTCGTACAGTATGTGCCCGTCGCAAGGCCTAAATCTTCCATTGGGAGGAAAGTCGGGATTTTGTGCGGCAAAAAGCAGGGCGAGGCGGAAGCCCGACGAAACTCCGAGCGCGTCGAGTCGCGACCTCGACGAAGCGAGTCGCACGCCGGTGCTCATTGGCCCGTCGGCCCTGCGAATCGCGAGCCGCTTCCAATCCGGAGACATGTCCCAACCCTCCCCAAACCAGTCCCCGGATCATCACTCGGAGCTTAGTCGGCGTTTGGGCGGCTACCTGCGACGGCAATGACGCGGCGTCGTCGTCTCCCCCGAAGACCCTCGCGGCCGCCGCCTCTAGCTCTCCGAGCAGCTCCGGCCGGAAGAGCAGCCTGACTCGGCGGCCTTTGCGACTCAGGTGCGTGATGGGAACGCTCAGGTGGACGCCGAGCACCGCCCGAGCCGCGCCGCCTTCTGGGAAAGAAAAGGCTGCGAGGCGAACGGGCCTCGGACAAAACCTTCCCGAGGAGAACCCGGGCCGGTGACGGCGAACGTTGCCGGTCTGGAGACGCACCGTCCGGCTGGACCTCGAGCTGGAAGCGCTCCACCTCTTCCTTGAGCAGGTGCACGGAACCCCACAGGAAGCCCTGCAACAAGTCCCAAGCGCGCGCATGGGCGCAATACGCCGTGCGCCCGAGCGGTCGCGCGGCTCGCGACTACCTGAGGAAGGTCAATGAAAAAGCTGATGCATCGCGATCCAAAGTTGAAGTCGACCCAGAACTCGTCCAGTTTGTCATCCGAGGGGCGGAAGAGCTGAGGAGGGAGAGGAGGAGGAGGCGTGAACACAGGAGACCAAACGACGCCTGCCTGAGCCACGTCACGTCTGCTTTCAACCTCTGTGGTCTCCAAGAAGGCTCTGATGCACGGGAAGGTCCAGACCCTGACACGCAAAGCACCCCCGTGTCAGCCAAACAAAGCGGAAAGCAAACACCCGCAGACGACGGCTTGGTTTCTCACCTTCTCACGTCACCTTGACGATTGTTCAGGAAGTTGAGGAAACGTCGACAATCCTTGCAGTCGCGCAGGTCGGGCGCGCGCAGACGAGAGAGAGAGAGAGATGGACGAACGGGTCGGAAAAAGATCGGACATGTTCCTGTTCAAATTCACGTTGCCCTTCATCGCCAAAGAGCCTCGCAAGGCCACACGTGCGCTTTTCCTTCTCATCGAAGGAAAAGCGCACGTGGGGAACCCCGGACGCGGACGTCACAGGGGCCGAGAGAGCGCTTCGACACTGACCACCTCAAAGTCCGTGTCTTTGATGCGAGAGAAGGCGTCGGCGACGTCGGAGCAGGAGAACCACCGACTGGCTTGCTGGGCTCGCTCCTTCCTGGGAGTCAGACGACACAAAGCCTCCGACAGGCTGACCTGCAGCTCGTAGTCTGCAACACAAGCGCACACGTCAACGGGCGTGGCGTGGCGGGGCGTCGCGGGGATCACAAAGGATCCCAGCAAACAAACGGGATTCCCGTTTGGTACTGCCGCCGGACTCCATCTCCGCCGCAGCCACAGCGGTGCGGAACAAAACGCAGTCGTTCGTCAGACCCGCGGTCGGCCTCTCTGGATTTGTGACGGCTCGCCCCACTCACCTCCGACCGTCTGAATGGTCGCCGCCACCTCCGGCCTGCGGACGCGCCCGACGTCAACCGGATGAGTCCGCGCGTACTCGCGGCAAGCTGGAGAACGTCAAAGCACTCACATGGTCTGCAGGAGCATCCGCTCCGATTGGACGCGCCTCCTCTGATCTCGGCTCAGGCAATCCAGGATGCTGTTGAACGTTCTCACCGCCTGACCGCCACAAACGCAAACGACGACGACAAAAACAATATACCGCTCGTAATAATCCACCGTTACCTCGAGTCTGACACCGAAGTGCAGTTGCGATTCCAGGAGCGTGAGCAGAAGTTCCAAAAGGGTCAAAGACAGCTCTAAGGCTAGCACACGGACAGACGGCCACAGATCAGACGTCCCGCGCGACTCCATATGGCGGAAACTCTCGCGCGACCAACCTGGGAGATGCGAGCGGCTCAGCACCTGAAAGACAGGCGGCGTAAAAGGCGCGGTCTCGGAAACGCAGGCGGGCCCCGACGCGCCCGTCGTGCCGCTCACCAGAAGGAAGTCGTAGAAGCTTTCGATGGGCCGCAGCTGAGCCGAGCTCCTCGGGGCTCGGGAGGTCAAGAGTTGGCGCAACGTTTGGAACCAAGACACCACCTGGCCCAAACCGTCACCGCATCATGACGTCGCGTTCGCCGATGGGGCGCGGGCCGTTCACCGGACGGAGAAGACATCACATTTACTTGGTGTGCGATTCCGAGACCGACCAGGGTCTCGTTGAGGTCTCTGTCCTCCGCCAGAATCTCCAAAGACTTCAAGACCACGTCCACTCGTCCGAAGTCGGCCAAGCTCAGCTGCTGCGCGTCACGGAAGGTGAGGAGGATGAGGATGATGATGATACGGGGGCGCATGGGGCGGGCGCGGCCGATACCTTGCGGACCAGCTGGCCCAGTTGGGCGAGCGTGCTCCCGCTCACGCCTTCGTCACGAAGCACGCGAGCCAATCGAGACGAGTCTCCACGAGACAGGCACGCCTCCATTTCCATCTCCATCTGACACATATTTCGGACCGCTCATTTGGTTCCGCGGCGACGGCACGCGACCGCGACGCCGATTGGAAACGGCTTGTTGTTTGCGCCCAAAAGAAACGCGCGCGTCCGTCCGCTGACCCGCAAATGCGCGTTGGACAATTCACGCGCAGAACTGAAAATTCACAAATGCCGAGTCATGAAAATGACTAAGATTTGATGGGGGGGAATATGAAAAACACGTGACCATCGCGGATGCATCTTTGGAGACGGTTATTTCCACTTGTCTTGCTCACACGCACCACCAGACGGCGCTCAAGCCCTCACTTTCCCCGAGTGCTTTGACGCGCACTCGCCCAAAACGAAGCAGAAAAGCAGAAAAACCCGATTAAGAGTCGAGCAAAAGGCTCGCCAAGCTCGGTCCGACTCGGATTGGCAGTTGCCGAAGACCAGGATGGACGCGGGTCATTTGAAAGCAAAGCGACGTCGCTTCATGAATTCGCGACGTCGCTCCGGACGCCTTTGACGGCACCGTCGCGTCGAAACGCGCAAACGAGTCGGAACGCGGAAGGCGAAAAGAATTGCGACAACGAGGATTCGAAGGCGAGGGAACGGAACCGTGTCGCTTCGTACCATGACGGCGAGTCGGCGGCGCTCGCAGCTGCGGCTCGTTGAGGTCGTTGCTGTGGTGCGGGGGCGCTCTTTATACGCGGCCGCCGCCAATCACCGCAACGTGCGCGCCACTTTTAACAGCCTGAAAAAAACGGCAGCAAAGTACAGAAACGCAAGACGGCAAAAAACAACAAAAACAAAAACCCCAAAACGGATGCGTTGCAAGCGAACCACCGCAAAAGGGTCTGACAAGAGCCTCGACGGCAAGTTAGCGCGTGCGCACGGCGCGGTGGCGGAGGAGGGCGGACGCGTCGCTCGCCTTCAACCCTTTTCGTGCCCTTTTCATTCATCTTCGCCTCGCTCACCGGCTTGGCGGACGCTTCTCCTCCCACTTTCTTCCCGACGCCCCTTCGATCGTCACCCTCGTTCTTAGGATTGGTTGAGCAAAGTCCGGTCGTGGTGACGCCACGACGAGTACGCGAGCGTTCTTCGCCGAAGACGTCCTCGCGTGAGACTTCGGCTCAGTGAGCAACCAAAGGATGAACTCGCTCCAAGTCTTCCGCTTCCCATCGAACGGCGGATTGATTGATTGCAATGAGTCCCAAATGTTCTGTTTCTGTCTGCTTGCGTTTGGATTTGTCAACTCATGTGCCCTTTTTTGTGCCCACCTGTTCTCGTTGTCAGTGTCCATGTCTGTTTGCCGGTCCCCCCCCCCCCCCCGTGTTTCGCCAATGAGCTCCCTCGAGCCTTTTTGTCTTGTCCACGTGTTTCTCGTCGTCTCGTCTCGTCACTTGTCTTGTATTGAGTTCCCCGACTTGTGTCGCTCTTCGTTGGCTCATTGTGAGCTGCGAGTATGTGAGCAGAATGTGTGCCGCTGTCATGTTTTGTTTCCTGTCCTAGTTTGGTTTGTTCCTTGTGATTTCCCGGCATTTTGGGGAGTACTTCGACTTCGTGTTTTTTTTTTTTCCATTGTACTCCCGTGTGTATTTTTTGTGAAATACATTTCGGTCACTCCACCCTGCTCCTCCCTGCCTCCTGCTTTTTGGGGTCCTACTCCGACGACCACCGCGCAAAACGTGACAAAATATCAATGACGTGCACAAATCCATTTTCCTGAGAGGATGCTAATGCTAAGATGCACAAGATCCATTTCATACCTAGGCTACATTTACGGAGCGGACAAACATCCACTGAAGGCAAGAGTGCATGAATGACGATTGTGTGTGTTCGTGCGTGCGGGTGTGTGAGTGGCTGAACACATTTCAGGAAGACGTCAGTGTGTCAAACATGTTTCAAGAACTTTTAGGATGAGAAATTCATTCACTTTACACCATTTCTGTCCAACGGCTACATTGTAACACATTTTCACACAAGCGCGCACGCGCACACTCACTTTCTGTAATTGATGACTAATGACTTGTTTGTTTTGGGAGAAACATTTCTTTGTTTCCACAACATCCCTACATGCTCTCTCTCTCTCTTTCTCTCTCTCTCTCTCTCTCTCTCTCTCTCTCTCTCTCACACACACACACACACACACACACACACACACACACACACACACACACACACACACACACACAAGGGCAGAGGTCCCTCCCCCAGCCAGGAGCGCGTTGAGTGTTTCACCTTCTTTTTGGTTGCAAGTGAATCGCCAGCCGACTTGCAGTGACAACAATGTTCGACCATCTTTGAGGACTTTTGCAGTCCGGACTTGTCGCGCGCTCCAAAGTCGCTCCACCGAGCACCCGAAAGCAACAGGAGGAGCAGGAGCGGGATCGCGATCAGGACCAGAAGCGAGACCGGGAGCGGGAGGAGCGCTTTGAGGATGTCTGGAGCCGAGGATCGCCAAGAGGCGGACTGCGTGTGCTCCTTCGGCATGAAGTCCACTTGGGACATCAACGACCCCAAACTGCCTCAGGTCATTGGACGTCACTTTCTCATTTTTTAGCATTTACCAATTATTGATTGATCGAGCGAAAATGTGGTACCAGAACAACGCAGCGCTTGTCCGCAATGAGGTCAAAATAAGAACAAATTCTCCCTCAAAACACCAAACGACTAAAATATTGAAGCGAACCTCGGTCAACAGCAAAGTTGAATCACAGATGGCCTTTTTTTTTAATTTAATTCATGTCGTCGCTTTTTTCAAGCACACGAGCTTTTTGAAATATTTTCATTTTTGTTTTTTAGATTGACCTGTAAAAACTTGCGCAAAACGGCTTTCGCTATGCGTTGTCATCTCGAGCTACGACCTTTCAGAAAACCAACCATATTGATATGTACTAGCTGCATGTTCTTATGATTCGTAAAACCTGAGAGCGGATCACTGCGAAAAACTCGAGGAAAGTTTACTTGCGTCTCTCACTTAGGAAAAAAAAAAACGACTGAAATATCTGGTGAGCATTTTATTCCCCAATTCATTTGCCTTTTTGCTTTGAAATGAAGAGGCAAATGCTCATCGGCATTCTCGCTGTACGGTGACAGAATTGTCATGTTGTCTCCCCAACAGTTTTGCTCTCATTCTTCTTCTTCTTCTTCATGTCGTCACGATTGCAGAATTCAGAATCATCCATTTAGGATGACAATCAACAATGAAATACATTTTCGATGAAGTGTTCATTAAAATACATCTGACACACAAAATGCTTTTTGGGAGGGTTGTGTACGTGTGTTTGTGTGTGCGTACGCAAGTGTTTTGGTTTCACTGGGAACAAAAATACAAAAACCAGTTTTTAGTGTTTAAACAACAAGCGTAGATATGCGTTTCACACACACACACACACACACACACGCGCACGCACGCACATGCGCACACGCGCACAGCACATGACTGATCAATATCTTGGGGTTGAAAATGGAACGTGGATGCTTTTGTTGCGTTTGCGGCCGACCGGCGAGCAGTCCGTCGTCTCCGTTTGCGACGAGCGGAGCGAGCGGCGTCAAGTTCGTCCGACTCGAGGAGAGCGGCGGATCGTTCGCGGTTGGCCCGCGAGGCGAACGAGCGCGAGCGCGCTCGGAAACGGACGGCGGCCGGCTAAGATCCTTCTCGATCCGGCTAAATCCGAACGACTGTTTGCAGGACGCGAAGCAGTTCGACCCGTTCCAGGAGTGGACGGACGGTTACGTGCGTTTCATCTACAGCGGTGAGAAACGAGCGAACGCGATGTCATCCCGCGAGGCCGCGCGAAATGTGCCAAGGTGACGCTGTTTTTAGCCGAGGACAAGAACGCGCAGCGCCACCTGTCGGGCTGGGCCATGAGGAACACCAACAACCACAACTGTCAGATCCTGAAAAAGTCCTGCCTGGGCGTGGTGGTGTGCTCCCGAGGCTGCGCGCTCGCCGACGGCTCCCGACTGCAGCTGCGGCCCGCCATCTGCGACAAGGCGCGGCAGAAGCAGCAGAGTAAGGCTCGTCCGTCCGGCGACCCCGAGGCGCGCGGGAGCCCCGTTGAAGCCGCGCTTTCCTGTCGTTGCGCTCCAGAGAAAGTTTGTCCCGGTTGCGGCGGCACTCTGGAGCTCCTCCCGTGTCGAGGGCACAGCGGCTACCCCGTCACCAACTTCTGGAGGGTGGACGGAAAAGCCATCTTCTTCCAGGTCTGCGATGCGTGCGATGCGGAGGTCGCGACGGCGTCAACGGGACGCCATGTGATGATTTTCAGCTGGCCGCTCTCCCCGTTGGGGTTGCGCTTCTCTTACCGCGCCGTTTCAGGCCAAAGGGGTTCACGACCATCCGAGACCGGAGTCCAAGTCCGAGACGGAGGCCAGGAGAAGTTCGGTCAAAAGACGAGTGAGCTCGCCGCCCTTCGCGCCAAAACGACGCCTCGTGGAATCCCAGGTAGACCGAGACGAGGACCGAGCGCTCCGAGTCGTTGTCGTCTCCTCGCTTATTCTTCTTGTCATCGTGCTTGTCGCCGTCGCGGCGGCGGTGGCGGGTCCAGGCTCTCGGCCCCGCCCTGCTCTCCTGCGTCGAGCCCGCCGACCGGATCTCCTTTCTCGAGCCGAGTTTCCCTCAGCATTACCCCGCGTTCCAAAGTACGGAACCCTACTACAACCACCACAACGCGCTGGGAGAGCCTTCCGCCGCCGGCCTGCAGAAGACGGCCAGTCCCAGACTCTACGTGGGTCGAACCGGGTACGAGTTCCAAGGCTACCTGACCGCGCCTTCCTACCCGGTCACCTCGGAATTCTGCGATCCCAGGTTAGCCGGACGCCCGTTCCGGCGTATCCCGGCGGCGTGAACGCGTCAAACCCGATGTCGCCATTTGCAGGGTGGCTCCGGTCCTCGGTGGTCCGACGTCCTCGGCGTCCGCTCCTCTCTCGTCGTCGTCGTCGTCGTCGTCGTCGTCCTCCTTGGATCCGAAAGCAGGCTGGAAGGATCTCCTGAAGAGTTCCGGTCCCTACGGCGACAACCACCATTACTACGGCCCGGACTATCCTTGCCGCTACCCGGGGAACCCCCCGGCTTCTCCGGCCGCGCTGCAGACCATCATCACCACCACCACCAAAGTCAGTCGCCTCCAACAGAACGTCGGGAAGCATCTTTGATATTTGTCCATCCGCGTCGAGTCCGGAATGCGTCAAACTGTCCCGCGTCCCACAAGAGTCGCTTTTGGATCCGTCCCGAGTCGACGTGAGCGTAAACTAATGCCGGATCTTTGTTCGGGGGCGCCCGAGTCCGGTCCTCGAGACCACCGTCCGCCATCCTCCATCGGGCTCGATTCAAACGAGCGGCTCGTCGGCCACATTTGCGGAAGCCCGAGAAGGATCCCGATCGTTTGAATCGGGCGCGTTGGAGGAGGGAGGCATCGGAAACGGGTTTCGTAGGGGCTCTCCGGGGCCGGACTTGAGCGGGCCCGTCTTCGATCCTCGCTCTCGGCGTCCGCTCGACGTCGGACATCCCGGACCTTATAAGAGTCGACGGAGACGCGGCGGCGCCGTCGATGCCGACGCGACTTTGTCGACCTGTGTAGATTTGATCCGTTTCAAGTTGCCGAGCGATCGATGGCACGTCGCTGATTGTGCCGCTGCCCCTCAGGTGTCGTATCAGCCGTGTCCGAAGGGCGCCGCCTACCAGTCGTGCCCCAAAGCTCAGTCCGGGCTCCCCGGCTGCTCCGCCCCGCTGGACGAGCCGTCGTCGTCGTCGTACTCGGCCGAGGTGAAGGTGACGGAGGAGTCCGGCGGAGTCATCAAGTCGCTTTCGTTTCAGCCCGAAGTGGTGCAGACCAAAACGGAGCGGGCGGACGCCTACGACTATCGCTATAGCTACGGCAACGCCTTCCGCTACGACGACTACTGACGCGTCGCCGACGCGCCGACGCGTTCCGCCCGTCGACGCTGGCGAATGACATCCGCGACGACGGGAAGCTCGGAAGAAAGCGCATCTTCTTTTGGGCTCCAACCTTTGAACGGAAACGGATTTCGAGAAAAACATCGGCTGCCTTTCCCTTTGTGGCCACGACGCCCTCATGATTGCGGCAACTGGAAAAAAAAAAAACAACACCGAAACAGCGAGGTGGGGGGGGGGGAACCCCTCGTCAGTGGAGTTAGCATGTGCAAGAAACCCGCACGACACGCCGGCCTGTTGCCAAGTTAGCACGTTGAAGGGACGCACCTGCGCGGCACGCTAGCCTGGACTTCCGCCGCGTGAGCGCGTTGCTTCCAGACTGGGCATTTTTCAACATTTCGTCTCGAGGACAAAAGCGCAGCGGTGACGTTTTCGTCTTCAGACTCAATAGAAGCAGATGCCATGTTTTGCTCGGCTTGATCCATGACTTCCTTTCATTTCCTGTGAGTGGCAAAACTGTCAATCGCCATGACAACCCTCACATGTCCTTTGCCATATTTATTCACCATCAAATGATGTCATCTTTGATCAGGCATATTCAGAACTCTATGCCTGCCCACACGTGCACACGCGCGCACGCACACGAGGGGTTTCCGGTTGTGTTGTCTTTGACCTGGCAGATGATAAAAAGGTGAATGTGAGCAATGTGGTTGGCCCAGAATGTGCATGCGCAAAAAACCATTAAGACCACAATGTGTGCGCGTGCGCGTGCGGGTGCGTGTGCGGGTGTGGGTGAGCGCGCACGAACAATGCGTGCGTAATAAATGTGTGCGGATGGGAAGTGTTTGGTATCTGTCACTAAGCTCCATTAGTCCGTGGTCTTGACCTTGCTCACACCTGCTCAGAATCGGCGAACACGCACAGACGCGCGCGCGCGTTCAAGGGAGTTCAAGGCCAGGCGAAGGTGACTGTCGCGAAGGTCGGCCGGAGGGCAGCCAAGGTGTGATGGCGGCCAGGTGCGAGCGGGAGGAAAAAGCTCCGCCGCCGTTGGCTCGACTCACACGTGTTTTGAGTTGCAAGTCAAGCGGCGTGCGGCAGGACGTCCACCTGGAGGACACGCACGAACGGGCGCGCGCACACGCAAGTGTGTCTGTGCAGTAATTCTATCCTTGGAGCAAGATCTTCTTATCTTATCTTCTTCTCCTCTGCTGATCTTCATCACTGACTTTTCACACGCAAATCTTCTCAGTTAAGTAAATCATCCCCCCCCCCCCCCCCCCCCCCCCCCCTCCCCCCCCCACGCGCGCACACTTTGTGTACTTCTGAGGACGGCTTTGACGTCGGCGCCCTCTTCTTCTTCTTCATCATTGTCATCATTTGACATTTGGAATCCCAAAGTTTTTGTGAACGAGAACGATGTGCGCCACAACTCCTGTGTGTCCCTCCGCCCCCTTGCCTCCAGACCAGTTTTGGATGTAATCGTATCATCAGTGCGTATCGGAGCGTCTCATCAGCGTCTCATCACGTAGACGTCCAGAACCAGCGCCAGCATGATGGCGCTTTTCATCTTCCTCTCTCAACAGGGATGCCAACATCAACAAGACAGACTCACATCAAAGAAACACACACACACACACACTGTGGTGTATGCGTGTGTGTGAAATGTTAACATCCCGAGGTCACGTGAAGGACACGCAGGTAGAGCAAGACGGCTACTGGGACCAGGTGGCTTGCTGATGCCCCGACAGGGAGTCCGTCTCCACCCGGGCGGGCGTCCCGGGCCGAAGGTGGCCGCATTGGTCAAAGTCTGCTCAAGTTGACCTCGGGATGGGACCCAAAAGCAAAAGAAGCCGTCGGATGGACGGATGACCTTCGGTGCCAACGTGCACGGATTTCAAAAGAAACATGAAGAGCTTCGAGCCACCAAAGAAGAAAGGAATCGGCAACGGCGGTGCGCTTGCTTCAATCTCTTTATTTGTCACTTGACAATAAAAAAAGAAAGAAAGAAAGAAAAAGCAGATTTTGTCTCATGGCTGCGCTCCGGAAGCTTCGGCGTCGGCTCGCATCCAAAAGATTTCACTTGGAAGCGAAGCTGGCAAAATGGCGACAAGCTCCGGGGCCTCGAGGAGCGCCTCGCTGAAAAAGAGCGCTCTGTTTTGCCCACTTCAGCTCAATTGATATCAGAAGGCAGGCGGAGCCCGGTCCGGGGGGGGGAGGGGGGGCCTGCCGTCTGGGAGCAGGCGCGTGCGCGCGTGTTTTGACACCACAGGAAGTTAGCGGCTGAGTGAAGAAGAATGAAGTGGGTTTATGTTGAAGTTTATCTTTGATGAGGGCTCAGGACGGGACAGGTCTGAGCGCGCGCGCGCGCTGATCTTCAGCCACCTGAAGGAGGCGGCAGGCAGGTCACGCGGTCTGATAGCAGGAAGCCGCCGAATAAACATGTCACGTCGTGAACTCACCTGCGTGCGTTGCAGACAGCGGCGCGTCACATGATGGATAACGTGCGTGTCACGCTCGCCGACCCGCATCAGGAATGCGAGCGACGCGGCTCGCTGAACGCTCGCGTGAGCGAAGGGCCGCGCCCTCCCGCTGGAACTTTTGTTCGGGCGTCTCCTCGTCTCCGATGGGAAAGCGCGAGGCGACGTCGGCCTTTCCCAACGCTTTGACCCACGAGGGCGTTGAGACCGCGAAGGCCGAGGCGGCGCGGTGCCGGCCTTCTTCTCGCCTTTTTCTTTTTTTCGGAGAACAATGCCTTCGGGGCGCCCTCGTTCGCATACGTCCGTGGCGAACGAGGCCGGCCGGCCCTGCCCAAACGAGCTCCTCCGACCCCGAAGGGGAGAGCGGCTCGCACGAATGCGCGCGCCCTCATCGGGAGAAAGTTTGCTTTGCGGCCATAAGATGAAAGCCTGTCGAGTGGTTCGGATGTGGAGGTGAGCAGGTGGCGGCCACGTTGGCGAGAAGTCCTGATGAAAGGCAGCCCGAGCTCAAGTGCTGCGGCGGCTCGCGTCGTAAAAGGGCCGCGCGGCCGGCCGAGAGCGGCGGCGGCGGCTTCCCGACAGCTGAGCCCCCCCCACGACAACGGCGCCGCTTGATGAGCGCGGATGAAGGCGCGTCTTCATCTTTCCAAGTGGCCTTGACTTTCCCCGGATCTCCCACCAGAGCTCTTCCTCCCATCAACTCGCTGCGCGTTGTTTCTTGATTGACTGCATTTCCTTTTCAAGCCATCTTCTCATTTTCAATCCGAATACATTTGAACAACAACAACAGCGACAACAAATAGATTTATCGCAGCCAGTCTGCGCTCAGGCGGGACGTCGCCTTCCGGCGCTACGGCAACCGCGCCATTTCCCAAGCCGACTTGAGAACGCAATGACGGCGCTTGTTGAGTTGTGTCGCTCGTCATCGCGCGCTTGAAAAGAGCCGTTGCCGCATGCAAAGTGGCGGACGAGCGATTTCCAACGGCGTGGCTTTCCGTCAGCGCCGAAGCCCATCGCAGCTGACTTTGGGCCAAAGGCGGACTTGGCCCTGAACTGGTTGCCACTCAGTAGCAGAGACCAACAATCATTGGCACCCGCGTCGGCACGGCGGCCGCCCTAGCGGGAACCCATCCCGGCGCGCCACCCGCACACGAGTCAGGCGAGTGGACCGCCACGCGCCATCGGCGACTCGCAAAGCGCCGGACATGGAGTCAAAATGAGTCGTGCAACAACAACGACGACGAGAAATAACAAGGACCACGACTAAGGGAACAAACAGGAAATGCAGAAGATGGAAACAGTTGAGACCACAAAACACTAAAACAATGGCGAGTCAAAATCCGTCGAGTAAAAATGGCTTTGAAGATGAGCTTTGAAAATGGACAGGGAGTGTGAAAAATGAGTAGCCACACAGTAGTACGCGCGCACACACACACGTACATAGACGCACGCACACGCTTGACCGAGACGACCGACCGACTGACTGACACACTCGAGTGACAACTTGGAATCGTTGAACAGACGCGTCGACCATGCAACAGCTTTCCGCTGCATTTTCGTGGCTTGTCCGCGCGGGGGAGCTGCCGCATCAGGACGCTGCTCCAGACCAGACGCACGCGCACGCGCACGCGCTCGCCGAGCTCTGTTTTGGAAAAGTCGTCACGCGCACAGGAACGAACGCAAGTTGCTAAACGGAGCAAATCATCTTTGTTCGCAACCACGTTGTTAGTGGGAAGAGGACGCGTCAGCGAGCGATACTTTCTTGGCTCGTGAGTTTGATTCGCTGTCATTTGTTTCCGATGCTTTCCGTCGCACCCCCGCGCGCAATTTGGTTGGAGAAAACAACCCAAATCCCACTGCACTGACGGAAAGGCTTTCTTCTTCTTGTTTGATTGAATCTTTTGAAATCAAGTCCCAAGGCGCTCGGCTCTCAAGACAGTCGGCGAATAAACGCGCGCGACGAAGAGCCCAAAACTTGGGAGAATTCCTCCTCCTCTCGGGTGCCGACGGGACGTGAGTTCAAAAAGTGCGCGCGCGAGGGCGTCGCGGCGCGACGTCCGGCAGGGGGCGCCGCCGAGCGGCCGCGAGCGCCGGCGTCAAAGGAGACTTTGTGAGTCGTCCGCACAGAGGCGCTTTGACGACGGACCCGCCGCTAATCACCGCCGACGAAGGTTCGTCGACACGCCCCGCGCGCCGTCGCCTTTCCTGGGCGCAATCTCAGCGGGAGGATGACGTCAGCTTGCTCTTTCGTTCTTCAAACAAGTTGACGGGAATCGTCGAGCGCCCACCCTGAACTTCCCCTCCCGCGTGACGTCACAACGCCGGCCCCCTCCCGGCTCGGCGACGGAAAGAAGGGGCGAGCGAGCGGGCTCGCGCACGTGAGAGCGGGCTCGCGCGCGTGTGCGTAACGGACGGCGAGGAAAAGGAGGAGAGAAGAAAAAGTGCCGACAACACTTTGCGTCTGGAACCGAAGAAGAAGAAGATGGACGCGTCAACTTTGTTGCTCTTGTCGCTCCACGTGACGGCAGCCATCGCAGGTAGGCGACAAACAACTGTGCAACTGCGCTAATTGCAACACGAGCCGGACTTGGACCCGGGCTGGCGGGTTGGGTCGCCTGGGCGGAGCGGGGGGAGATGGGGGTGCGCGCGAATGTGTGTCGGCGTCCAACTTTCCATGTGGAAATCTCCTCCCTTCTCTTCCAACATTCCCCTGCTTGCACTCTGCTCTGTTTCGATTCTTTTTTTTTGGGGGGGGGGGGTTGTTGTGTTTTGGGGGTTTTTTTTTAGCCCGTCTTGACATCTTGGTGCTTTTCTTCTTCTTTTCGTTGCCTATTTTCAGCTCGTTTTGTCTCGAGTGTTTCCGCGTGATTGCGCGTGTGCGCGCGCGCGCGAGATGTCCTTTTTAAGTTTGTGTGCGTGCGTGCATATTTTCGGATTTGCCTGCACGGTGTGCGCCGTTCTGACGAACGCTTGTGCTCGTGTTTGTGTGTTGTGTTCACAATCGTGGGTGTGTGTGTGTGTGTGGGGGGGGGCAATGTGAGAAATATTGCGGTGTATTCATTCAAATAACAGCTGTAAAGTGTCCTTTTTTGAGATCTCCTTTGAACACAGTCCATTTGGAAACACGATGTGGAAAATTTGCCACATGTAGAAACTCAATCACTCTTCCGTTTGCCTTCTTCGTAAGTCACATTGTCTCATCAATGGTGGCTATTTTCCGAGCAGAGCGGTGGCTGGGCGTTCTTTCTTTCTTTGATAACAATATGCTTGAATGGACACGGCAATGAGGCATCCATGTTAGCGGAGTTGCTATCCGGTCTTCCGCCTATGTGTGGAACTGCCCCCCCCCATCATTAACTTCCAAGTGGCGGCCATCGTATGGATCTGGGCAAGCGGCCGATGGTACGGTGCCCCGCAGGAAAAGATGAGAGCGTGATCACGGACGGCCACTCGGAGCGCTGAGCGGAACCCGGCCTTTTCAAATCCTGCCATCCCGACCGACGCGCGGGTTCGTTTTGGTCTCTCGTATGCGCGTGGCCAACGGGAGGCCAACCAATACCAATTTTGTGAGCTTGCTTGCGGTGCTCCAAGTCGGCCAGAATCCAGTGTGTGCCGCGGGTCAATTATCAATCAATCAATGAATGGACGGAAGCCATCTTTTATATGACAGTTGCTCTTATTCCTGTCAAGAAATGAGTTTGTGTGCGCGCGCGCGCTGCGATGCAAACACGTTTGGTTGCCTACGCCGAGCGAAGTCCCCCATGCCTTTTGTGCGAAACGAGGCTCAGCCTTCTTGAAGGGGTTCCAAATGTGTGTGAGAGCCCACTCGGCAGCTCCATCTTCAACCCGCTGAAAGCGGCCCGTTTTGAGGGGGCGCTCTTACCTTGCAAATGAGGCGCCCCTCGCGCTTCCATACAGCTTTGGTCACCGTGACGTGACGACAACGACGGTGCCGAGCTACGAGCTCACCGCAGGCTTCTACCGTTCCAAAGTGGCAGGAAAACAAAGCCAAAGCGTGTTGTGCACATTTGCCCGCTGTGACGTCACAGCGGGCAACGGCGAGGAGGGTTCGCCAACGGGCATACATACACAAATAGCACACGCACGCATTCATTTGCATGCTGTTGAATTGACACGATCGACAAAGAGTCATGATCTCCTGCTTGCATACAAAAGAGTCGTTTTCATATCATGAGCTCACGTGACGTCAAAGATGGCTTCTAATGGCCATGTCAGAATCACAGAAACTGCAGAATGATACGCACGCACGCACGCACGCACACTCCCTAGTGACCTGATGTGTCCACTTCATGCTGCCGCTGAGTCAGGACTCCATATTTTCACCTTGAAAGTGTGTGTGTGTGTGTGTGTGTGTGCGTGCGTTCAGGTGCAGTAGGGTCAGCTTTTTGTTTTGTCTCGTCAGGATTTTAATGAAGCTTGTGGGTGTGTGTGTGTGTGTGTGTGTGTGTGTGTGTGTGTGGGCGGGCGGGCGTTTTCCTTTTTGTTGCAAACTCAACTCAAGTGTATTTCTCGAGCACTTTCAAACAAGCAGCGCTGTATCCAAAGCGTGTTGTACATGGAGCAAATCTGATCGATCCAACACTAACCAAGAAATCATTGGTTTGGTGTGGCTCTGAAACCCCCCCGTCGGTCTCTTTCTCTCTCGAGTGTCAACATGAGCTCATGTGGCCTTTTTTTTTTTTCTTAATGTCTGTCGGTTGCTTCATTAAGCCAAGTTTTGTTGTTGACTACGGAGCCAGCGGCGGCGACAACGCGTGGCCGCAGCTCTTTGTCTGAGCGAGCGCCCAATTCAAGTCGATTCGCGGCTCTCCGAGATGAAGACTTTTCTGACGAAGAACCACATTCGGGAAAAAAAAAAAAAAAGCATTCGAAAAGGACAACAAACAATATTTCCATGAAATGAATGCGCAAAGTTACGACCAAAACGGGGAACTTCTCATTTTGGACTTGAAAGTGAAAGTCAAGAAGTGGACCGTCTGCTACAAGCCTGCGCCTTTGCCTTTTTTTTTTTTTTGCAGAGGTCCTTTGACTTGAGCCGAAGAGGGTCGGTGGCCTCTTTGTTTGTTGACCTCTTTGGTGGGCTTTTTTTTTTTTGCCACCCAAATGTTGGGTTGCCTCCACGTCGGCATCGGCGACGGCCGGCCCGGCCGGCGGCGTCGTGTCCGAGGACACCTCGGGCCGGTCGGCCGGCGAACCGGAGCGTCGCACCTTGGCGATGACCGCCAAACACAAGGAAGGAAATGTGGCGCGTGACCTCTCGCTGGTGACGCTGCGCATCCGTGACGACAAAATGGAAGCAAATAATGTCTTTGACATGAGATTACCAAAACAGTTTGCATGTCTTCACAAGATTACCGGTGTGTGTGTGTGTGTGTGTGTGTGTGTGTGTGTGTGTGTGTGTGTGTGTGTGTGTGTGTGCGTGTGCATGTGTCCTGTGTGGGGTTTTTAATCCCTGTTCTGAGATGTCAGTCTGATTAGTGTTGTGGCCCAAATCCCAGATCATATTCAAAGGATTATTGTTTGAAGATGCGTGCGTGCGTGTGTGCGTGCGTGTCAGACAGAACTAATGAGATGGGGATTAGTGTGTGTGTGTCTGTGTGTGTGTGTGTGTCGTCAGTATAATCTGCCTGTTGTGTGTTCAGCAGGTTTGATGATTCTTGTTTGCGTATCAGTACACTTCAGAGTTTGATATACAAACACACATACACACATACGCACGCACACACACACACACACACACACACACACACACACACACCATCTGTCCATGTCAGTGTGAGACAAAAAACACGATATCAAATCTAAAAGGACCGTATTAGTAAGATAGCATCATAATGATGCTAATTATTGGAAAACGCTGCCAGCTAACTCACACGCACACAGGCTCATCAAGCCACCCCTCTCTCTCTCTCTGGCTCTCTCTCTCATATACACACACACACACACACACACACTGCAGAAGCTTCTCTGTAACCTATATTAATACGTTGATATTTGTGTATGTGTATGGGAGCAATTATTTTCACCATCTTGGTTTCCATCTTTGTCCATGTGTCCGAGTTCTTTGCGGACGTTCGTACGCACACACGCACACACACACACGTGCTCTTATGCAGGTGAGGACAGTAAGGGAGGGGCCCCACTAAGTGCCCCTCAGGTCTGCCTTGCGGCGAGTTTGCATTAGTGCAGCACTGTGAGGGAGCTCCAGGCCACACACACACACACACACACACACACACCTTTGCCGTGCTTCCGAAGTCGTGTTCAGGTTTGTGTGCGCGCGTGCGTGTGCTGGCGGCCGGCGAAGACCTTTTGCTTGACTGTCAGAATGAATATTGTCCCTCTCGGAGGTGACCTTCTACTTCTCGGCGGCGGCGCCGGGGAGGAGGAGGAAGAGGAGGAGGAAGATGAGAGGTGGTCAGGCTTCGTCTTGATGCTCGGCGTGGCAGTCAATCGGTCCCAAGTTCTCTTTTGCCAGGTCTCGAAATGTTCCCGCATTTGCGCTCGATCCGCGTCGGGCCCATTTGACTTTCTCTCGGCTCCGGATTTGGTCGCAGTCGCGCACCGCGGGTGTCGTGCCGTCTTCTGCCGCAACGTTTCGGGCAGCGCTGCGCTCGGCGCGATGTCGCCGCAGCGGAGTTCTCCGCGAGCGGGGGCCGAGAAGGTCCCCGACGAATGTCGAGGTAACGCGCGGGGTTCCGTGCGCGCGGCCGCTTCAAACTTGAGCGCTCATCGCCGCTCGGCCGTCCGCGGCAATCCGCGCTATGTCTTAGCGTTGAGCTAAAGGACTTTGCGGCGCTGAAATGAGGCGCTTCGGCCTTGAAATTTTCGGGGCCTCCACATTGTCGCGTTCGATTCGCTTTGCCAAATTTTGGAGCGTGTCATTTCAAGGTGTTGTTTTTTGTTCGCCGACCCCCGCCCCACTGCCCGAGCCCGACGGAAGCCATTTGACGAATCCGGCTGAAGGGATTCATTTCAATGAGCGCTCCTTTCACAAACAACTTTCTCCCAAATGAAAGCGCAAGAATCCATTTGTTTGCGACGGCTTAGCACACGTCGTCCTCTCCTCTGCGTAAAAATCTTGAAAAGGTTTACCGGCCAGTTAGATGGCGCGGTTCATTCGCGACTGATCCCGGTTGAAAAACGAGAGCTCTCCGAAATGTTTTCCCAGCCTGTTGTTTCATAGGTCCGTTTTCCGTTGGAGTTGCTGTGCGAGCGACAGACCTTGAAGCGAGCACGCCGGACCTCTTTCGAGAACTGGCGAGCTTGGACAAGTTCGAGCGCTGTCCCGATTTTTCAGGCATTTCATTTGGGTTGTTTTCTTTCCCCATATTGCAGATTTGCAGCTTTCGCAGGCTGGCTGCGCAAAACACACACACATGGGCGGGGGAGTGTG
>NW_017805831.1:96401-103785 GCF_001891065.2 Hippocampus comes
GGGCCTGGCGGCCGGCGAAGACCTTTTGCTTGACTGTCAGAATGAATATTGTCCCTCTCGGAGGTGACCTTCTACTTCTCGGCGGCGGCGCCGGGGAGGAGGAGGAAGAGGAGGAGGAAGATGAGAGGTGGTCAGGCTTCGTCTTGATGCTCGGCGTGGCAGTCAATCGGTCCCAAGTTCTCTTTTGCCAGGTCTCGAAATGTTCCCGCATTTGCGCTCGATCCGCGTCGGGCCCATTTGACTTTCTCTCGGCTCCGGATTTGGTCGCAGTCGCGCACCGCGGGTGTCGTGCCGTCTTCTGCCGCAACGTTTCGGGCAGCGCTGCGCTCGGCGCGATGTCGCCGCAGCGGAGTTCTCCGCGAGCGGGGGCCGAGAAGGTCCCCGACGAATGTCGAGGTAACGCGCGGGGTTCCGTGCGCGCGGCCGCTTCAAACTTGAGCGCTCATCGCCGCTCGGCCGTCCGCGGCAATCCGCGCTATGTCTTAGCGTTGAGCTAAAGGACTTTGCGGCGCTGAAATGAGGCGCTTCGGCCTTGAAATTTTCGGGGCCTCCACATTGTCGCGTTCGATTCGCTTTGCCAAATTTTGGAGCGTGTCATTTCAAGGTGTTGTTTTTTGTTCGCCGACCCCCGCCCCACTGCCCGAGCCCGACGGAAGCCATTTGACGAATCCGGCTGAAGGGATTCATTTCAATGAGCGCTCCTTTCACAAACAACTTTCTCCCAAATGAAAGCGCAAGAATCCATTTGTTTGCGACGGCTTAGCACACGTCGTCCTCTCCTCTGCGTAAAAATCTTGAAAAGGTTTACCGGCCAGTTAGATGGCGCGGTTCATTCGCGACTGATCCCGGTTGAAAAACGAGAGCTCTCCGAAATGTTTTCCCAGCCTGTTGTTTCATAGGTCCGTTTTCCGTTGGAGTTGCTGTGCGAGCGACAGACCTTGAAGCGAGCACGCCGGACCTCTTTCGAGAACTGGCGAGCTTGGACAAGTTCGAGCGCTGTCCCGATTTTTCAGGCATTTCATTTGGGTTGTTTTCTTTCCCCATATTGCAGATTTGCAGCTTTCGCAGGCTGGCTGCGCAAAACACACACACATGGGCGGGGGAGTGTGGGGGGGGGGGGTGTTCCTTTCACCGGCACATTGCTCCTTCTACTTTGCTTCCTTGCGTCCATGTCAGCAAAGAGAGAGAGGAAGCAAATCAAAGATTCAGGAGAAAAAGCAGCTTTTTTTTCCTTTTCATTCCTCATCTGCCTTCTTATCTTTAATCGGACATTTTTTGGGGCCTTTGTGATATCTTCTAATCCCCGTGTGTGTGTGTGTGTTGTATATTCCTTCTGCAGGATTATGAAATTTGGAATTAAAAGTGACCTTTCTCATGTGCGTGCGTGCGTGCGTGCGTGGAGCCTGGCAACGTGAGCTGCGTGACAAGCAACGTGTTGATTTCAAGGAGAAGGCATTCCGCGGCACGAGCGAGCCGTCGTGCCGTGCGCACACGTCCGCTTGAAACGAGCTGAGCAAATGAGTCTCGGGTCGCGACGCGGGGCGCCTTTTTTTCCGCTGTCTGTCGCCACTTTCAAAGTCGGCGGCGAGCTCCTCCTCGTGATGGCGTTCAGCGGGCGTGTGTCGCTGCGGACGCTTGGCGGAATGTTGCGCCGGCTTCAACTCGGGTCCCAACTTTGGCGTTGGCATGTGCAGACGTGTTGTGTCCCGCACGCTTGCTCAGACCCCCCCCCCCCCCCCACGCACACACCTCACCACCCGGGAGGAGGAGGGCGAGATAATCTGTGTGTATGTTTCAGGCTAATTATTAGTCATTAGCATATTATTCTCATGGTGTCACAGCGATGCCTCAAGTGCAACGCGCACGCGCGCACACGAGCGCCGGGTTGACTGCTGCATTATTCATACTTGACCCGAGGCAAGTTAGCGAGCTCGGCTCCGGCTAAAGCTGTTAGCAGCCAGTCGCTGTTGCCGCGCAAACACGCGCTGAACGCTTGAGAGCCAAAACGCGGCCCTCGCGCTTTGAAAGAGTGCGCGTGCGCCCGCGCGACATCCGTTGAAGTTGAAATCTCGACTGGGACTGAGCTTCTTCTCCCGGAACGTGCCCGTCCGTCTCCCGGCCGCGTATCGATGCAGATTTGGCGATTTCGCACGCACGGCGGCCAAAGTCGGGCGCTCGGCGAACGTTGGACACCAAGCGCGCCGCCTCCCAGACAAGCAAACTTGGAGTCGCCGCGGCCTCGGCCCCGTCGCGACGCCATTCAAGTAGAGCGGCGCGTCGTTTTCGTCGCTCCCAAATACATTTCTTGCCGTGTGATATCAACGGCGCTCCGACGGCCCGTCCGAAGCCCCCAAATCACGATTTGTTGCACGTCAAAGTTCAATAGCAAAGGATTTGAAAAATACCGTCCACAAAGACCTTTTGAAAGCGACTGCCGACCTCCCTCCCGCTTGCGAGCTTGCTTGACGAGCCGACGGGCGTCTTACGACGGTGGCAAAGCTGCCGATTTGGACTCGGATTTCATTGCGAGCGCAGAGGGAGCCGCGGGGAGGCCGGCGCGCCTCGCTCGGATTCCGCTTCGCCGCCCGTCGCGGCGTTGCCGACATCTTGAGGTGCGATGGCGGCGTGAATGTTTTGATGCTCCGGAGTGCTCGCGACGGCTCCGCTCATCTTGGCGGCCCAAGATCTTGTGTCGGCGGCGTGTCCGAAGCGCACGTCGCCGACGACAACGTGGACTGCGTCCGCGGACGCTTTTCTTTTCTCCATCGCACTTTGGCTTCGGCTTAGTGTTAGCTTTGCCCTCTGAGTGCGCGTGAGTGCACATGCATGTGTGTGTGTGTGTGTGTGTGTGTGTGTGTGTGTGTGTGTGTGTCACCAGTTAAATGCCACCACTGCTGTCTGTCATTGTGTGTCCACTGTCACCTCTAATCTCACACACACACACACACACACACACACATGCGTGCACGCAATGAGGCGCCGCAGGAGCTGCCGGAAGCTGCCGTGTCATTGTGGCGGCCTGTCCTGTCTCGTCCAATCAGCTTGCAGAGTTTACGTTAGCACATCGTGCTAACAGATAACTGGGAGGGCTATGGTGCAGGCGTGCACACACAAGCTAATTAGAAGTGTGAAACCAGGCTTGGTTAATGTGTGTGTGTGTGTGTGTGTGTGTGTGTGTGTGTGTGTGTGTGTGTGTGTGTGCTTGGTTGTTTGTGACGGACAGACAAAGGCAGGAAGGAAAAGTCCGTTTCCTGAAAGTTTGGCACAGCGAAACGCTTTCTGCCTTCTTTTCTAGCTTCTCTGTCCTCCCTCACTGTGTGTGCGCAAGAGAGACATGTTGGCTATTGATTTTCTGCTGTGATTTGCCCCACACGAGATATCAATACACAATTTTGTTTGCGTTGCCTCTCAATGTGCTCACGTTGGTTTCCATAGCAACGTAAATATCCCAGTTGGCCGCCTGCACACACACACCAACAAATAAGAGCATCACGATGAGGGTTGCCGTGCTTGTCAGCAAGTGATAAGTGATGTCATTGGAGTCAAAAGAGTCATTGATGATCATTCATCAAACATCAATGACAGAAACTTGATTATTGATCAGCTGAAAATTAACCCAGACACACACACACACACACACACACACACACACACACACACACACACACACATAGTGGATTTGTCCTCAGGGTGCGTTTCTGTTCCCTGTCATCACTCTGCCAACATGCACAGAATGCTACATGATGTGTGTGTGTGTGTGTGTGTGTGTGTGTGTGTGTGTGTGTGTGTGTGTGTGTGTGTGTGCGCGTGCGTGCATGTGCGTGCGCTCACATGTTGGCTGCAGGGTGCTTGGTCTTGATTTGATTTCCTGTCAGCAAAGGGCCCTAAAGATGAAAGTCCACATGCTAAGGTATTGCGAGGCCATTTTGAAGCCACCTAAGACGTTTTCGTCGCTACTGTTGCCTCGTCCCGATCGTGTCCGGAAGTTTGCGCACTTGTGTAGCGTGCGGCCCTTGTAAGCGTGTTCACAAAATGCGGAGCGGTGGCATCGAGAGAAAAAGCGGGGCGACTTGGGGCCCTCTGGAGACATTTTGGCCTCAAGGTGTCGCACGTCGAGCGCAGCGAAATGGTTCGGAACATCTGTCGTAGCCTCATGTCCGCATCCCGAGGCGACGCGGCCGGTCGTCGTCGTTTCAAGTTCACTCGTGAAGGGGAAATTCTGTCGGTCCATTTAAAGACGGCGCGAGGACCTTGTCAACTGACCGCAGCTCGCTGTCGTTCTTTTGATTGCTGACGTTTTTGTGCACGTGCGTGTTTTTCAGCGTGTCTGTTGGGACAAGGCCCCGACTGCGCTCTGATTCAGTCCAAAGACGACGACTCGGACTGGGAACCGGGGCCGCCGCCGCCTCCTCGGCATGCCGACGCCTGGATGCCAACAGGTAGCGCAGCGCGTCTGTCTATCCCTCAGGGAACCTGCTCGAGCCCTTTCACCTTCTTAAGAAAGCCTTTTGGCTCAAGTAGACAGGAAAAGACATTCAATGTCACGAAATGAAAGGCGGCGCGTCGTTACTGCGTGGCCAATAACGGGCGTGTGCGGGTTCTCTTCAAGCGGCGAGTGGACACTTTGCCTTGTCTTTTTTTTTTTTTTTGCTTGTTGCACTCGAATGCAGCACCACAGACTATCTGCAGCTTTTCTTATCTGGCAACACTTTCTCCTCTGACTTATGGACGCACACTTCACACTCCGCTACGCACAACACCGTTGCTTGTGTGTGTGGGTGTGGGCGTGTGTGCGCGCATTCTGAGATGCCGTTTGTCACATGCTCTCCGAGGTTACTCTGCTGACGAATGAGAACGTGGCGCTCTTAAATCAGGCAGCCAATCATGTACGAGACAATGTGAGCGAGGACACACAGACTGTCCTACTCGCTCTGATTCACATCCTCCTCGCCTTTCTTCGAGCACGCGTCTGTGCGCGTGTAACTAATTGCAACCAATGGAGGCTATCAGATGACACACAAACATGCACACACACACACACACACACACGGAGCAGCGGGAACAAGTCGAAACTAGTTTTTGTGCGCGTGCGTGCTGCTCCCACGACGACGCCACCAGCGCCATTTCACTTGCTACTGCAGCAAGTCTGAATTTCAAGTTGCACCTGCAGTGCAGTACCACCTTGCGCCACAACAGGCCAATATGGCAGCACTGACCTCTATCGGATGCAGAGATCCAGTGTAATGAAGAGCAAGAAGATCCCCGACTAAACTCGGGTAAAAATGCTCCAGCGCTGAGTCGTGACGGCGTGACTGCTCCACGCGCGTCAAACAGGCTCCGCTTGAAGTTTTCCACGAGGCGGAGGGCTCATTTCATCCTCAAGGTGGCGCCGTGTGCTTCGTCGGCTAGCCAAAAGGACTCAAAGTGCAAATCAACCATTTCCAATGCAAGCGGGACAAAAACGAAGCACTGCGATGAAATGTCTTCGAAAGCCCACCGATTCAGAGTCATCTGGAAGCTTGTCGCACTCTCCCACTGCGCTTCCTGGAAACAACGCACACACACACACACACACACACACACACACACACATAATGTTTGTTTGTTTTTTCTAATTTCTTCTTATTTCACTTGACCATGTTGACATTTTGAATTACTATGGCAACCACAACATTTCTCAGTCGGTCACACTGCTGCACACACTCATTGATTTATTCCACTGTGTGTGTGCGCGTGTGTGTGTGTGTCTCTGCAGAGTTCAGGCTATATTAATATTTCTAATAGGACTGTTATCAGCTCACTGCCAGCTGCACACAAAACACACAGACGCGCGCGCGTGCGCTCAAGCTGAGGCTTGAAGGCAAACCCTGCCATACACACACACACACACACACATGCACATACACACACACAGACACACACACACATACACATACACACACACACACACACACACACACGCTAGCTGTGTGTTATTTATTTCCCCACAATGTCGGTATGGATCAAAGAGACCTGGAGGTCAAAAAGAAAATATTTTTAGTGTGTTCATGCGGATGCAGGGAGACACACGTATACACTCACACGTACACTCACACATACACGTTACTAAGGAATTGTGACTGAGGTGGCCTGCAACGGAGCATATTCTCGGCCAGACGATCGCGATGGTGGCAGTGAATCCTTTTCCACTTTGGGGGAGGAGCCTCCGCTTTCTCGCAGCGCCACAAGCGCTGATGACAGCCCTCGTGAGCTTTTGCAATTGCTGCGCCTTGTTTCGGTATTGCGCGGCGGCGGCTGCTTGTGCTCATGGCAGCGATGACGAGCTTTTCCATACTTTGGAAGGAGTTGGCCTTCCTCGCCTTTCAAATCCCTCTGCCCATTTTGCACATGGTTTTGAAAACGTCAAGGTTTCAGGGTCTGCTCCAAGTGCTCGTCACCGGTCATGAGTCTTTCCCGTCGTCAATTTTCTTTTGGGCATCTTCGAAGCAGGACGCGTCCGGCCGCAATATCATCGGCGGCTTGCGAACAAAACGAGCCGTCTCTTTCAGGTGGAGGAAAACGAGGGCTTTTTTTCTTTTCTTTTGTTCTTTTGTAATCCTTCAGATTGGCCGGCAAGCAGTTTAGGGTGTCCCCCGATCTACTGCCCGAAGACGGCTGGGATAGGCTACGCCTTAGTCGCCTCTGCTTTGCTTCGAAATAAAACAAAATGTTGTTTTTATTCCCCTTCAATGACCCCCCCGCACTTTGAATCCCGTGATGGCACCACACGGTTATCATCCCATCAGACTCGAATGTGGGCTCATGCCTCAGTTTGGCCGACGGAGGTCCTCCAACAGCGTCGCGCGCGCGCGCTACATGCTAACGTGATGCGCCGGCTGTCAGTCACGCGTGACTTCTTGCGCCCAGGCTCATCGCCCTTCCTGTTTGCGAACACGAGCGGTCGCGGCGCCGGGCGGCGCGCTCGTCTGCTGATGTCGCCGCTCAAAGAGAACGACACGCACTGCATCAGTTTCCTCTTCTATCAGGACGCCACGCTCAACGTCTACGTCAAAGGTACGGCCGCGTCCCGTGTTGCGCGCGCGCCTCGACGCTTGAGAGTGTTCCTGTTTGTTGCAGAGAACAGCGGTCCCCTGGCGCTTCCCGTCTTCAACTCATCCGGTCACGGGCGCCGCACGTGGAACGCGTTGGAACTGGCCGTGTCCACGTTCTGGCCAAACCTCTACCAGGTCACTAAACGCGCACTCAAAAGGTCACACGCTCCGCGCCTCTCGTGGCTTCTTCCTCTCGCGTTGAGGGCTGCGCTTGGTAGTGAGGCTTAATTGCATTAGGAGGGTTGGGAGGGAGGCCGGGGGGGGGGGGGGCTCCCCCTGCACTGCACAAGTAA
>NW_017805831.1:103849-114268 GCF_001891065.2 Hippocampus comes
GGGGGCGCTCCCCCTGCACGTAACAAGTTAGTGACGCGACACCGATCGCTTGGCCTGGCTCGAGCGCTTCCGTCTGCGTGACGGCGTGAATGGGTCGTCCGTCTGTCTGGCGACCGCTCCGCGGTCAAGCGACCCTTTGACTCAGACAGACAGACTCGATGCGACAACGCGCCCGCCGGCGCACCCCCTCTCCGGATGCCGCTCGAGTGACGGCGTTGACCGCTTGATTGACAGGTGGCGTTTGAGGCAGTCAGCGGTGGGTACGCAGGGGGCGTGGCCATCAAAGACCTATCACTGCAGGGACACCAGTGCGGTAAGTACACGAGGCTCCGCCTCCTCCTCTTGCCTTCATTCGTCGGTTTGAACACGTTTCACTTTTGCGTCGTTCGAATGAATGTCGTTAGCGTTAGCCCAATCGGATTTCATCTTCAAGCTTGAACGTGACTTTCACCGCACGGGTTAAGAGCCGCTACGCGTTTGCCTTTTCAGCGAGCGCACCTCACTTCCTGCACATCAAAGGCGTGGAAGTGAATGCGGGCCAGGCGGCCATCTTTGCGTGCACGGTGAGCGGTCGCCCTCGCAACGACGTCCACCTCCTCCTGCAGGTAGGTCACATGATGGTGATGATGATGATGGTGATGATCATGCACGGAAAAAAAGATCCTTTCATGATGAAAATGGGCTCAAAGGAATGTTCCCGTGTTTTCCGAAAAAAGAAACAAATGATATGTGTTAGTTGAACACGTTTTAGTCGCGCGCTCCCACAAATCCGGTGCTGGTTTTTCCATGCGTGATTGTGAAAAAGGTGATCCTGCCGCTGTTGATGGTAATGTTGATGATGAGGATGATGTCATGATAATGCTCCGCGCGCCGATGCTCCTGCTGCGCGTTATGATGGAGATGAGGATGACGAGCAGCACATACATGTCTCATGTGCACATCAGGGCGCGAGTGGCCGTCGCACCCTTGCCACGGAAACCAAGCCGGTGAACTCGCGCCGTTACGTGGCGACCTTTCACGTGGACAACACCAGCAAAGAAGACTCCGGCCGCTACCGCTGCATCGGCCAATCGGGGCACGGAGTGGGCGTGTCCTCCTACGCCGACCTCACTGTCAAGCGTAAGAATTCTCTTGGGGCGTGCTTGTATGTGTGCGCACGTGTGTGTGTGTGTCTCTGTGAGACAGGTAAGGGGTCACTGTTGGTCACATGAATGACCCCCCCCCACACACACACACACACACACACACATCTACAATCCAGAGCTGTTCAAAGCTGATTGAACTGTCACTCAAACACCATCGGACTCACGCACAACTGTGTGTGTGTGTGTGTGTGTGTGTGTGTGTGTGTGTGTGTGTGTGTGTGCGTGTGTGTGCGTGTGTGTGTGCGCGCGCGAGTGAAGTGGGTCAAGAGGAAGTAGAGCAGCACCAGCGGGGATTGTGGGTAATAAATTCCAGGTCTGCCGCATGTTGCCGAAGGTCACAAATATTAATTATGTCTTCAACTTCTTCCTTCCTTTCCCTCGTTGCGAGACAGCGCATGTGCGCGTGCGACTCACCTGGGTCTTGTGTGTCCCTCAGAGCCCCCCGTGCCCATCGCCCCCCCTCAGCTGACGGCGGTGGGCGCCACCTACCTGTGGATCCAACTCAACGCCAACTCCATCAATGGCGACGGTCCTATCGTGGAGCGCGAGGTGAGCCGCCGTCGCCGCTGGAACTGGGACTCACCTTGCACATTTTTTTGGGGGGGGGCCGTTGTGTATTGACAGCAAAAAGTAACCTCGGTTGAGAAAGAAACCCTTTCTGACTCCTTGTCCCCGCGTGATTGCCTTTGAAGAGCAACTTGCCCCGACTAATACGGCAGTCAGCTACGACGTGTGGCGTCTTCCTATCCGCGATCGGGGTGTTGCGTCCCGGCGGCGTCCTGACAACACGTGCGTGCGTTTGGCGCTCAGGTGGAGTACCGCACGGCGACGGGCATGTTGATCGACACGACGCCGGTGGACAAGGCCACCCACAAAATCGGCCACCTGGACCCCGATACCGAGTACCACATCAGCGTGCTGCTCACCCGGCCCCTGGAGGGCGGCACGGGAAACCCCGGGCCGCCGCTGCGCGCTCGCACCAAATGTGCAGGTGAGCGCCACGCGTTAGCTAGCCGCTAATCACGCGCTCGCTCGGCCGAGGATGGAATCATCGTCCGTTCGTGGCCGTGGATCGTCTGCCCCGCTCATTTGAAAGAATACAAATTGGGGGGAAAAAAGATTTTTTTTTTTTAGCAGATTCAAATCGAATCAACTGATGATGAAAGCCATCATTAGTCGCAGCGCAAGACGCACGTACATTTGAATGAATCCATTTTAGCGAGCCGTAAAATTCCAACCAGAAATATTGCGGCAGCGTTCAAGGGAAGAACGGCCGGCGCGAAGCATGGGAAGCACGAAGGCCCATATCTGCATTTGCGTCGTCTGCGTCACGCCGTTGGCACGATTAGCGGCAAGCCGCGGTCGTCGCTGATTAGTGGCAAGTTAGCACAGCTTGTCAGGTGGCTCACGCTTATCTGCCAGATCGTTCAAATGCAGGGCCGCATGAGGCAGTGCTAGCGCTGCGCTCGTTAGCCGCTAATGGCTGCAGTGCACACTTCAGCAAGTGTGCGTGTGTGTGTATATGTGTGTGTGTGTGTGTGTGTGTGTGTGTGTGTGTGTGTGTGTGTGTGTGTGTGTGTTTGTAAAACAAATGAGGTATTGTACTTGTATGTCTGGTTGAGGCTATGATTATTGTTGTTGATCTTTTAAAACCCCATTCTGTTGTTATTTATTAGCACACACGCATATGCAAAGGGCTCTCCATACAAAATGTTGTCAAGCTGTTGCACAAATTTGATGGCTGTTTCCTTGTTAGCCCAACACACACACACACACACACACACACACACACCATAAACAAATTCACCTTTGGGAGTGAATTTGTCTGTGTGTGTGTGTGTGTGTGTGTGTGTGTGTGTGTGTGTGTGTGTGTGTGTGTGCGTGCGCAATTGACAATTGGGGGCCCTTACACACACACTCAGCGTGATGATTTACGCTCTGATAACATTCAGCTGTCATCAAGTGACTTTTATTTATTCATATTACTGCACATCAATTATACAATCCGTGTGTGTGTGCGTGTGTGTGTCTTAAATAATGAATCAGGGTGTCCATCATACAAGCTTTGTGACTTAGAGCCCAGTGAGGCGACTCAGTGCGACGCCACAGCTCTTGGTTCTTCTCTTTCTGCTTTTTCTTCTTTTTGATTTGCTTGAACATGATCATCGTTTGTGGTCTTGCGTGTGTTCCCGTTGAATGCGTGAAACAGACTTGGCTTGGGCCCAGAGACGGCACGACGCCGCGTTCGGGTTGCGCAAGCCCTGTCAGAAATCTGTCGAGCCCCTCTTGAGCCCCTCCAGCATTTTTCTTTTCTTTTCTGTTTTTTTTCCCCAATACATTTTGAAGTGATTTTTTTAGACCTGCCCTTTAGCGGGAGAGGGGAAAAAAATTCCCACCACAACCGGTGGGGGAAGGTGACGAGATCACACGGACGGAAGAACAGACAAGAACGCCACTTGAGGAAGGGCTCACAATGACGCCCAAGTTAGCATCCGTAAGTAAACAAGGGCGAAATCAGCTGGTGCGCGTGCGCGCGCGTTGGTGCGCGTGTGTAGAAGTGGAATGCAAATGAGCTGAGAATTGTGTGGGAAGTCAGTGAGTCATTTCAAAGTAAAACAGTCGAAGCCCTTTCAAAAGGGAGCGCGCCTGCGCCCGCGCGCACGGACCGGTGCGCGCGGGCGCAGGCGCGCGGCTGTTGACATCCATTAAAGTGTGTGTGCTGTTTGTCGAGGCTTTTAGAATATCTCATATCAATATTTCACTGTCATTCTTTTTTTCACGTCACATTTTTACGCTCAACTCGGCCAGCAAACATTTGAAAGCTTTTTAGACCTTTTTTCTTTCTCGCTTATATTTCTTCTTCTTCTTCTCGACTTTTATGACTTGGATTTGCAACCTTTTACGCATCGCTTCTCATCATACTTTATTTTAACTTACTTCACATCACTCACTCTAGCCCGGCCTCATCTAGGCCTGTCTGCATGCGTATGTGCGTGGATGCTTTTCTGAGGAGATATACATACACACTGTATATATTCCGCTTTTATTCTCACGAGGGTCGCGGGCATGCTGGAGCCTATCCCAGCCATCTTTGGGCAGTAGGGGGGGGACACCCTGAACCGGTTGCTAGCGAATGGCAGGGCACACAGAGACCGACAACCATCCGCGCTCACACTCACACCGCGGGAAAATTTGGAGTGTTCAATCAGCCTGCCATGCATGTTTTTGGTATGTGGAAAGTGGAGTACCCAGAGAAAACCCACGCGGGCCCGGCGAGAACATGCAAGCTCCACACAGGAAGGTCGGAGCCGGAATTGAACCCGATATGATACCTCTGCACTGTGAGGCATTGGGATGCTCTGTGTGTGTGTGTGCGCGCGTGTGCGTGTGTGCTTAGCCGAGCTCGTTAGTGAGTGCAAACAAGACGATGCTCTCGCATGGCATCAGCAACAAGTGTTGAAGACGATGAAGATGAGGCTGAGGCTGTTGATGAGCAGGAGGGGGGATCATGATGAAGGTAATGAAGGTGACGCGCTAGCAGCTGCACAGGCGAGTGAATAGCACGCTAATTAGCTTGGTGACAGGAAGCCACGTGCTCGACGCGCACAAAAGACACACAGCTGTCTTACACACACACACACACACACACACAAAAAACCCCTCTGCTTCTGTGTGTGTGTGTGCGCATGTGTGAGGACAACAGGAAGTGGTCTGAAGATGAAGGGCTTGATTGACTTTTCACTTGAAAAAAAACGATGACAGGAGCAGCCGTCTCTTTCTCATCATTTGATTTAAATGTCAAACTCAAATTGTGGAGTGACACACACACACACACACACACACACACGCGCGCGCGCGTGTTTGAGGGAAATAGTCAGATGTATGAGATTGTGTTAAGGGTTTATGAGTCACGTGATCCTTGGTAATCCCTCCTTGAGCCCTTTATTCCCATCTTGTGCGTGTGCTTTTGTCTGTGTGTGTGTGTGTGTGTGTGTGTGTGTGTGTGCGGGCGGGCGCGTGCGGGCCTGCTTGCGTGTGTGCACGTGTGCATGCCCAAAGCAGCGCACTGGCATGTAAGAAGAAAGAAAAGCAACCCTAAATATAAACATCAAGGCGCACATTTGCATGTTTGTCGGAGAATCTCGAAGATGACGATTCCGTTGCTTCTTTGAAGGCCAAAGTTGAAACACGCAACACAGTTGAAATCCAGCAAGCAGTCCAATGTAGCAAGCAAGACCCCGTCAAGAGCAACTAGTGACGGGGTCCTCCAACTGGCAAACAAACAACATTCAGCAGACCGTTCCGGGAAACGCCCTGAAAAAGTCTCGAGTGCTTTGGACGTGATCAGAGGTGGAGACGGTGCTCGCAAGTTGGACTTGTTAGTCGGTCCAAATGAAAAGTAGGCTTCCGAAAATATATCACTCAAGTATTCAGCAAAAACGAGCAAACAACTTGATTTTTTTTCCATGAACATGCGAATACAAAAATATGAAATGGCTATTGCCCAACAAAATCACTTTGTGTGTGTGTGTGTGTGTGTGCGTGTGTGTGTGTGTGTGCGCGCGCGCGCATCAGAGCCACTGCACGGTTGTGGCGGCCTGCAGGTGGCGTCGGTGCGCTCCAAAGAAGTGACGCTACGCTGGGACTCGTTGGGCTACAGCGTGACACGCTGTCACCGCTACAATCTGACGCTGCAGTACCGCCACCGCCCGGCGGGGGCGGCCGAGGCCGAGGAGCGGCAAGAAGCGGCGTACGAGGCGCGGGGCGCGGCGCCGCAGCACGTCCTGCGCGACCTCACGCCCTTCACCAACGTTAGCATCAAGCTTATCCTCAGCAACCCCGAAGGACGCAAGGAGAGCGAGGAGCTGCTGGTGCTGACGGACGAGGACGGTACGACGTGATTCGACGGGCTAACCGGCCAACCTGCTTCACAGCCGATAGGCCAACCGGCCGCGAGCTCGCTCGCTCGCGGTCGAGGGCTCCCCTCACGCTCGCGCTCACGCTAACGCTAGCTCGAATGCCTCGGCAGTTCCCGGAGCAGTTCCGCCGGCGTCCATCGGGGGCAGCAGCTACGAGCAGCACATCCGGCTCAGCTGGGCGCCGCCGCTGCAAACGTACGGACGGATCCGCCACTACGAGGTGGGTCGGCGGCGGGCGCTTTCGGAAAAACCTCCAACGGGAAGTGACGCGTGCGCTTCCTCCCGCCAGGTCTCCTTCAAAGCCCTGAGCTCGTTCGACTCGGACGTGGACCTGAGCAATCAGAGCGGGAAGGTCCTGAAGGCGGCCAACGAGACCGCTCACACGTTCGACGGCCTCTTCCCGGGCTCCACCTACTCCTTCACAATAAGAGCGGCCACCGCCAAAGGCTTCGGGCCGCCTGCCGTCGCGCGGTTCGCCACCAAGATCTCGGGTGGGGGCGGCGGCTCTGCCGATCCGAATCCCGCACGCTCGCCGGCGATCTCACCTCCTCGCTTCTTCCTCGCACTCGCAGCTCCCGTCATGCCGACGTACGAGCGACAGCCGCCGATCAACCAAAGCGACGCCACCGTCAGCGTCCTGCTCCGGCCGGCGCGCGGCCGCGGCGCCCCAGTCAGGTGAAACGCACACCAACGGGCATTCCTTTGGTCGTGCGCCCGCGCCTTTGTGGCACCGATGCGATTCCCGCCTTTCGTCAGCGTATGATCGCGTGCGTGCCCGATGGCAACGAGCGGCCATGTCGCGAGAAACAAAAGCAACGGCAACTGCAAACGCGCACGCGCACGTCGCACGGCTTGAAAGAAGCGCTTTGGCCCGGCGCTTGCTGAGTGACAATTTGCGCCTGATCAAAAGACCAAACGGAAATTTTCCATAGCGGCAGTCCCGAAAAGCTTTCAAGGCCGGGACGCGCGGGATCCGCTAGTAAAGCGCTTCTGCCGGCGAGCTGCTGCTGCGGCCAAACGTGTTGCGCGGTCGCTCCCGAGTCGGGACGCGGTCGCCTCCGGGCGTGCGGCGAAAAAGCTACGATTCGGACGCGTCTCGCTCTCAGCGAGGGATGATGGAGAGAATACGGAGAAGCCTCGCTAATTGCCAAGCTAACCGTCGCGTGACACGAAGTCGTCGCACATTGGAATGAAGCGCTTCTGGAGACGGAGGAGACTTTCCTCACAAACTCTGTCCGGAACGGTGTTCAAGAGGAGACGATACAGTTCCAATAGCGAGCCCATTGTCTGGAGCACAAGTTAGGCCCGACGGCTAAACTGCGGCGAAATCCGGAAGGATGGAACCAAATGGAAAGAAATTGCAAGCTTCAAAAGATATTCATGGAGTGTCTTGAAGACGTACCATGTCACTCGCATTATTTCTTTGCTTTCAGCCTTTTCACGACAGAGTGCTGAGTTTGACTTTTGAGAATTCTTCATCTTTTTCTTGATTTTTTTAATATTTTTTGCATTTAGCGTCGCTAAAGGAGCATACGACGCATTTGGAAACACATGACATTTATTTTTGCTGTGTTTGACATGACCCGACTGGAAATGTTTCTGTACAAGAAAATACAGTTCGCCGCCATTCGCAATGTGACGTGAAGAAGTCAAAACGGTTGAATTGATCAAAAAGGAAGCCGGGTGTTTTGGTCTCCATTGTCCCGGGGGCCGTCGGCCTACGAACGGTTGCTTTCCAAAGTTGCTCCTCAAATGGAGCGGCCGATGAGCAAACTGGCTCCGAAAAAGGTCCAAAGTACATTTCAAGCCTCGCGCGTGCGAGCATTTCTGTCATTTTTCATCGTGCGCGCGCAGACGTACGCGTGCAGAGCCATCTCATTGTCAAATAATTCAAATGACACTTTGATCTTGTCAACATGTCCTTTAAATCTTTCATGCTTTTCTCATGAAAACTTAATAAAGTGGAAGATTGATGCCGTTCAATATTTCAGCACGCGCTCGTGCGATTTAAGTGCAAAACTCCACTCCAAAGTTTTTCCGTCACACAAACAAGTTGTTTTTCAAGAGGTGGCGTTCGAAAAACACGCGTGCCTGATTCATCGAAGTTGTCCCGAGCGGGCGACCGCTTGTTCGTCTCATTGTGGACTGCCATTGGCTGGCGACCCCTTCTGGGCGTACCTTGTCTCGACGGGCTCCGGCATGCCCGTGACCCCAATGATGATGTCATCCGAAAAAAATCAAAAAGTGACGTTTTTTTTTTTGTGTGCGTTTGTGAACAGAGAGCAAATGAGCGCAGCAGTGAACCGTCCGCTAGCTAACTAGCTGACCGCTAAAGCTAATTTGTGTGTGTGTGTGTGTGTGTGTGTGTGTGTGTGTGTGTGTGTGTGTGTGTGTGCGCGCAGCAAGTACCAGGTGGTGGTGGAGGAGGAGCGCCCCCGCAGGCAGACGAGGGGCACTGCTGAAATCTTACGCTGCTATCCTGTGCCCGTCCACTTCATGAACTCCACGCAGCTCAACTCGCACTACTACTTTAGCGCCGAGCTCGCTGTGAGCCACATCAACAAGCCCACGCCATTTTGCGTCGGTGAGGACCACGGCGACAATTCAATGAGCAGAGCGATGGCGGCGGGGATGTTGAGGAGGACGAAGATGTGATGATGTGATGGTGACAGTGATGAACATGATGATGATGATGATGCTCGATTTGAGGATGAGGATGATGGTGGTTGGAATCAAGAGAACGATGAAGATGCTGTGGTGTGTTGCTGCCTAGGTGATAACAACACATATGGAGGATTCTGGAATGTTCCTCTACTGCCTCACAAGAGTTACGCCATCTACTACCAGGCAGTCAGCAGTGCTAACGGGGTATACACACACGCACACACACACTCATGTGAGCCCTTAACTTCGACTCCATCTGGTCCCCATAAAGGCATAAACCTCGAAAAACACACACACACACACACACACACACACTTGGATTGGAGAGCAGCTCCTGCTAGTTTGTGTGTTTGTGTGTGTGTGAGAGAGAGAAAGAGAGAGAGAGATAATTGTTTACTACACACACACACACACACACACACACACAAGATGTTATTGTGTTATGTGTGTGTTAATTATTGACGCTTGGAGGTTTAATTGGGGTGTGTATGTGTGTGTGTTGAATTATGCAGCGACTGGAGAGCTTTTCACTGTCACCACACCGCAGACACACACACACACACACACACACACACACACACACACACACACACACACACACACACACACACTCCCGTAGCGCATGCCGTAGCGAATGTGCGTGTGGGCATGAATATGCATGAGCTCTACTGGTTAATTTGTCATCTGTTTGTTAAAACCAGAAAGACACAAGATGTTCCATCTCACTTTGCACCCAGTCACCGTGTCAGTGCGTTTGTTTGTGTGTGTGTGTGTGTGTGTGCGTGTGTGTGTGTGTCTGCGGTGTGTGTGTGTTGACTGTTAAATGCCACAGGCTGAGCCACAGCCATTTTCCTTCTGTCCATTCTGTTTACAACCTGTGTGTGTGTGTGTGTGTGTGTGTGTGTGTGTGTGTGTGTGTTCTCTCACAGGAGACAAAGATTGACTGCGTCCGTGTGGCCACTAAAGGTAATGCAATCTTGACTTTTATTTTGGTAGCTTCCAAATGTGTTTGTGGATTGAAACCAAAACCAAAAGTTTCAAAGCAGGCTTCATGGGGGTGTGGGGGGGGCAAAGACAAAGACTAATGTTGTCCTTCACGTATCCTCAGTCACACACACATGCAAGCGCCTCCATGGATGCTATGCGAGCACAATGCTAATGACCGGCACTCGATGAATGTCGAGGGAGGCATTTGGCTGAGCAGATAAACACGCTAAAAAGTCTGATTTCCCTGATGATGGACAGACAGATGCATGCGCGCGCACACACACACACACACACACACACGGCACTTGACTATTGTACCTTTAATCAGTTTTTATTGGTGCACAGTTGTGGCGTTTAATGACACTGGAAGCTGATTGGGTGAAGCTCCCCTGGCAGCTGTCAGTCACACTGCAGCAGCCAACCAGCCGAGCATGTCAATTTGCTTGGACTGTGGGGGACTTGGCATGTATTGCGCAATCACCAGGGAGTACACGCGCACACACACACACACACACATATCCCGAGGATTTTTTTCCCCCGTTACCTTTGTAGCTCAAGACGCTAACAGAGGTGCGCGCCCAACGTCCCTTGCTTTGCTTTCTTGGGTCCGGTTTCAATCCTAACAATTTTTGGGCTCTGGTTTGATCAGTCGGGTCCAAATAGCCCCCACGTCAACCGTGTGCCCGCGTTGGCAATCGCTGCCG
>NW_017805831.1:116742-149513 GCF_001891065.2 Hippocampus comes
TGTGTGTGTGTGTGTGTGTGTGTGTGTGTGTGTGTGTGTGTTCTCTCACAGGAGACAAAGATTGACTGCGTCCGTGTGGCCACTAAAGGTAATGCAATCTTGACTTTTATTTTGGTAGCTTCCAAATGTGTTTGTGGATTGAAACCAAAACCAAAAGTTTCAAAGCAGGCTTCATGGGGGTGTGGGGGGGGCAAAGACAAAGACTAATGTTGTCCTTCACGTATCCTCAGTCACACACACATGCAAGCGCCTCCATGGATGCTATGCGAGCACAATGCTAATGACCGGCACTCGATGAATGTCGAGGGAGGCATTTGGCTGAGCAGATAAACACGCTAAAAAGTCTGATTTCCCTGATGATGGACAGACAGATGCATGCGCGCGCACACACACACACACACACACACACGGCACTTGACTATTGTACCTTTAATCAGTTTTTATTGGTGCACAGTTGTGGCGTTTAATGACACTGGAAGCTGATTGGGTGAAGCTCCCCTGGCAGCTGTCAGTCACACTGCAGCAGCCAACCAGCCGAGCATGTCAATTTGCTTGGACTGTGGGGGACTTGGCATGTATTGCGCAATCACCAGGGAGTACACGCGCACACACACACACACACACATATCCCGAGGATTTTTTTCCCCCGTTACCTTTGTAGCTCAAGACGCTAACAGAGGCGCGCGCCCAACGTCCCTTGCTTTGCTTTCTTGGGTCCGGTTTCAATCCTAACAATTTTTGGGCTCTGGTTTGATCAGTCGGGTCCAAATAGCCCCCACGTCAACCGTGTGCCCGCGTTGGCAATCGCTGCCGATGGCAACCGAGGGGGGCAAGCAAACGGCCTTCGGCCCTCGGCTCGACTGGACCACTGCCGGCAAGTTGAACAAATCCGCCAAAGTGTCGCTCGCGTTTTCCAGCCGATGACAGCGGACGGGTTCCAAAAAGAAAGTGTTCCCAGAGGTCTGCGAAGGCGGAGCCACATCTCGGGAGCCATTGCCAACGCGGGCTCGGCGTTCCCGCGGCGGACGGCCGAGGGAGGGAGCGCCGCGATGGTGGCGCCACCATCGGGACGTTTTGTGCATGCCTTAACCCTTTGCGCCGCCTTTGCATGCTCCTTCCTTCCTTCTTTCTTTCCTTCCTTCCTTCTTTCCTCGCAGCCGCTATCATCAGCACTCAGCTCAGCACGCCGCACGCCGCCCTGGGCTTCGGCCCCCGAGGCCCCGGCGCCGCCGGCGACAAGCGATTAGCAGGTCAGACGTTGCCCGCTCAAGGCACGCGCACGCGCGCTGGAGACCCCTGTTGCCGCCGCCGGTCGCCCCCGCTGTCGCGAGCCCACGCGTCCGCCGAGTGTACTCATCCCCTCCGAGTCCTCGATTCAGCGCGCGAGGAGAAAAACCGCACGCGGCTCGCGTCGAAAACCTGTTTTGTCGATGACAAGCGCGTGCCCCTCATTGAATTGGAACCCTTCGCCCGAATGGTCTCGCGGGCGAGCGAGGTCAGAGCGCAAAGTCGCGCGCAGACCATCGGGCACGCAGGTCACACGCTCGCGGCGCGCACCCGTCACCAAATCCACACCGGGCGCTGTCGAACGCTCGGCTGCCCGGAGTGGATTTGGCGCGGAGCGGAGCGTCGCATCGCGCCATCCGATGACGGCGTTTCGGTCCCGCTGGCTTTGTTTGGATTTGATGGCATCGCGGCGAGCAAAAACAAAGTAGTGGCAAGGAGGGCCGCTTTCTCAAACCCGGTGAGGACGACGCCGTCGCTTTCCGTCCGTTGCTGCCGAGTGGCCATCTTGCAGCTGCCGCGCTCGCTTTACGGCGTCACCGACGGGACCCGTGACGATTCCGCGACGGCCCGATCGCCTTCCTCGCTTTGGGCGGACGGGCGGCCGTCATCGAACCGGCCAAGCCCGCGCGCCCAAAAGCAACTTGAAATGGAGCGGCAGACGTTTTGGTGTTCGGATTTGCTCCTTTTGCAAATGTCCTCTCAGTTCAAGTTGGGAAAAAAGAAAAAAAAAACACCCGAAAAAGTTTCACGTCGCGAACACATCGCAAAGTCGTTTTGGATTTGATTGGATTTTCTTTGGGCAACGGTGATGCCGATGGGTCTGCGCCCCGGCGTGCGCTTTCCAGTGTCTTGCTGATTGCGAAGTCGTGCTGCGGCGCGAATAAGACGACTGGTCGGAGCGCTCACGAGTGTGCGCGTGCGCTTTCAGGCGCGGCCACCAAAAAGCCCGAACCGGATCACGAGAAACAATCGGACCACACGGTGAAGATCGCCGGCGCCGTGGCCGGCGTCTTGCTCTTCATCATCATCTTCCTCGGGCTCGTCCTCCTCATGAAAAAACGGTAAGCGGCACGACACAACGGGGGCGCCGGCCTCACGACACAACGGGTCACTCACCCGTGGGCGCGTGCGCACGTGTGTGTGAGAGACGAAGTTCGGGATGACTCATGGAATCGAAGTCCCCACGAAGCGCCGCGCTGGCTTGATGTGTGTTTGGAGAGGCCGAAGGTGAGAGGGAAATGTCGACTTTTCTCCCTCTCTCGTGGACTCGAGTTCGCGGTTCGGCTCGCGGCCGTTTCCGCGCGGAGCCGCCCGCGTATAGAGGGCTGCGTCCTTTTAGCGATTACCCACAATGCACTACCGGCGGCCATATTGGAGGGCTGTTATAAACAAGCCATACACGAATAGACCTCGTGTATGGCTTGTTTATGACAGCCCTCCAATATGGCCGCCGGTAGTGCATTATGGGTAATAGCTAAAAGGACGCAGCCCTCTATTCCCATTGACTCGATTTTTCCATCCAAACACCTCAACGGAAATGGAAAGGTTGAATCCCGACGGGATTTTCAGTGGGACTCTCTTCCCTTTGGCCGATCCGAACGAGCGCCGCGCCGGCGCCGGGCCGTTCCGTCGGAAGAGCCAAATTGCGTCCGGTTTGCGCACGCGCCGCCTCAACGCCGCGTAGGCGTCGTGACGGCGTCGCCTACGCGGCGTCTCTGCTTCCAGAGCTGGTCTGGCAGTGCTCCGAACTCGTTTTCACCAAGACGTCGCTTTGATCAAAGTGTTCAAATATTCACGGCGACTGCGCTCAAAAGACGAAATGGCTCCACCTTGATAAATGGCGCCATGCTCACACGGATCTCCGCTCGTCTCTGTCAACGGCGGATGGGAAAAGATCTCCTCGCGGAAATCTTCTTTCGGAATCATTTCATTCATTTCGAGTAAAAATCCAAAAAAAAAAAAAAAGGCTCCCTGTCTGCGTGCGTGCGGGTGAGATCTGAGGAAGGCGTGGGCGCTCGTTGGCGTTGCCATTTACGCTCTGCGAGCGCACGTCGCTGTCGGTCAAGTCAAACTCGTCACAAGCTGTTGATTTTCACTTGAGTTTTTCTTTTGTTGTTGTCATTTTGTCTCCCATCAAGGTGACTTTTGTTTGTCGGGTCCTTCTCAAACTGGACTCAATGAGCACGATTCCTCTTTAGCTTCATTTGTAGGATCACATTTGCGAGCGTGTAGCCTTTGAGCCAGTGTTTTGATGTTTGTTGTCAAAGAAAGAGGGAAATGTTTGTTTTGATTTCAAAAAAAAAGGAAAACATTTTTATGGGCGATTGAAAGCGCACAAGACATGAGGGGGCGGGGTCAGCAGCTCGCCTCGGGGAGGCCATGCACACATGCGCGCAGGTCTTTTCATTTTAAAAGCTGCTTTTCATGCACGCGCGCGCAGACACACTCACACATATATACATATATATGTGTGTGTGTATGACTGTTACCTTTTCCATCTACAGGTCAGAGCCAAAAGTGTGTGTGTGTGTGTGCGTTCTCAAAGTGAATCAGACAAATGGATGTTTTTATTTGCACACTCGGAATAGAAAGAGAAAAAATACATGAAGCTTTTAAAGTCGATTTGAAGGTCGCTTTTTTGTATGTCCAGCACGCGCACACGTACACGTGCGCACACACACACACACACACACACACACACACACACACACAGAAATCAAGAGGAGTTGCTTTGAGTGGATGAATCGATGTGGATAGTGTCGGCGTGTGTTTTGAACTGGGTGGCATTTTTTTGGGATGCCAACAGGAAGTTGGCGAAGAAGAGGAAGGAAACGCTCAGCTCCAGACAGGAAATGACTCTCATGGTCAACAATTCCCAGCACACAACAATGGTGGAAGCACACGCACAAACTCTCAATGGACACAGTGAGTGTTTCTCTTTCTCTCTCTCTCACACACACACACGCACACGCACGGTCACAGACAGTGTCAGCCTGATGATGACGATGACGTGTATGTGTGTGCGCGTGCACGCAGCAGCGTCATCTGCGTCGTCCTTCACCATGAAGACAAACAGCAGCACCATTCCAAAGTCCTACTACGCAGGTAACGCTTGACTCTTCAATGAACCAAGACATGGACCCGCCCATACTTTCTCTCCTCCACACGTCTTGACGTTCAGTCGTGAATAATCTTTCCATTCTTGTGACTGCAATTAACCACTACTTTTACTTGTGTGCGTGCACGCGCGGCGCGCTTCCGGCAGACGCGTCGGTGCCGACTGCCATTTTAGGTGAGCCGTCTTTTTTTTCCTCTCTTTTTTTCTATCCTGTAAGACAGGAAGCAAACAGACAGGAAGTAGACAAGTGAGACAGGAAACGGCCAAAGAGTCGGGCTTGCTTGCCTCCCTCCCTCCCTCCCTCCCTGCTTGCTGCTCTTGGCTTCTTCGTGGAAAACGATCAGTCCATCATTTCTTTCCCTCATGAGTCGCTTTGATTTCAAGTCCCTTTGGCCGTTGCTCCGTCGGCTTCCGTTCGTCACTCCATCCTGCATCCGCTCCGTGTCTGTGACCTCCGACCCGTGCGTGGACACACGCTCACGTGCCCCCCTCGCCCTCCCCCCAAAAAAAGAACCCCGCAGTGCCAATTAGGACCTGCACGATACGTCGCCGTCCGACGGGAACCTTTCCGTCCGTCATCGCTTGGATGCGTGGGCAATTTGGTTAGCGAGCGCCGTTGCTACTTGCCGCTGGCGATGCGACAACGGCAAATACTGTGATGTCGTACTTGTGCGTCACTGTCCAGGCATGACTGATCAAGCCACGCTAAGTCACCACCATTTGTGTTCTTTTGTGTTTTTGGCCATTACATTTTTTTTCTTTGCATGTAAAATGTGTGTTGATTTCATTTCATTTGAAGAAAAACACTGTGTGTGCGTGTGTGTGTGTGTGTGTGTGTCTATATCTATCTTTCTCTATAGATGTAGATGTAAAGACAAGCCATTTGGCGACCTAACATTTTGTCCATCTAACAGGACGCTAGTCCAAATCAACTTTGATACAGCGGAAGAGCAAGACGCTCAATGCCGCTCAACACCCCTTGGGACGCTCACTCTCGGTGGCCAATAGCGCGCTTGGTTAGCTTCAGAGGGGAAGAGCCATGTCCACTCTGTAGTCCACTGTGTCCAAATGCGCGACGAGTGAGCGAGGACTCGGGAACGATTGATGATTTGGAAGGCAATGGCCGCTCATTCCGGACTCGCCGTTCACCAATAAGGCCGTTTTAGCGAAGGAGCGCTCTGGACGCAGCTGAAGGAAACGGCGATCAAAGTAGTATCGTCGTTCCTCTTTTTGCGCGAAGCGGAGCGAAGCGAAGCGGGAGCCTTCACTCCAGCGTCATCGCGCGTTCTGTTTTTCAGTAGTTTGCTGAGATGAGTTGGATGAACTAAGCTAGTCAAGGTCGCCGCGCGGGCAAGGCTGGTCGAGGAAGCCCGCCGCCCTCAGAGCGAGCGGGCTTTGTGTCGGTGCTAGTCGAAGCTCAAGTTATTGCTTAAACCTTGTCTCCTCTTTCTCTTCTTCTTGACATCTTCGATGTGTCAAAGTTCCCATTCATGGTAAGTTGACGCAGCATTTGGAGCGAGGGGTGGGCGGGATTTCACCCGCTGAGCGCATGGCACCGCGCCCGCCACCCTCTGTGATGTCACCGAGCTCGTTTCCTCCACTCCGATCGGTCGCCGTCGTTGTCGTGCGTTGACGCATCATCACGCGCCGTCGCCTCATTCATCTCATCGCCTTTCCCCGCCCCTTTGTTGTGATTGGTGGGGTCGGAAGCCGTGCAGCCAATGAGAGCAGAGAGCTTAGTGACTCGTGCATGACCTGGGGGTCTGTCCGCCGAAAGCAAATCGCCGCAACTCTTTTCACGTGCGAGCCGAACCCCGAAATCTGGACCCCGACCGGCTCGGGGCGCCTTTTCCCGGATCGTCCGCTCTTCTCCCTTTTGACCACGACTCGGTCTGCGGCGGGACTGAATCCGCACCGGTTTGTGGATCTGAAGCGAGGGTGGGTGGATTTGGCTCGGTTCCGGTTCAGAACCTCTACTGGATCCGGACTTTTCATTGACGTGATTCTGTACTGGACCCGGACCGCTCTTTGTTCCGGATGCGAATCAAAACTGGATCCGACCCAGAAAAAGGATCCGAAGCACGGGAAAATCTGGTTCGGTCAGTCGAATGAAAACAAGTGCAGCGTGAAAAGAGTTGATGGATATCGGCGTGGATGTGAGCCAAAGGGCGAGTTTGCAGTTTTGGGCCTGGTTTCACCCGTCAGCCCGCCGTTGAGCCTCTGATCAAAGTCTTCTCAAAGGCCGGCATTCTTATGGATGTTAAAGTCCGTCGTCGTCGTCAACAACTGCCTCAGGAATGCTAAGCTAGCATTAGCACCGCGAACTAACCGGTGCTAGCCCAGCTGCTCTGTTACTAGCCAGACTTTTAGCCGTAGAGCGCGACTCCCGCACTAAATGTCACGGCTTTGAGTTTGTATCGTGGAGGAGACTGCCCGGCGGATCCGTCCCTAAGTCCGCATGGCTCGTGAGCGCCCTTTGCGCCGCTTCCGGTCGCTCGTCTTAGTCAAAGCGGTTTGCCTTGTGAGCCCGAGCTCACAGGGCAGCGCGACGGCGAGCTAGAGTACAAATGACAGACACTCGTCGATCGCACCTTCTGTCTCCGATGGCTCGATCTGACTCTGGCGCAGTGGTTGCATTCATCAAAACTGCCAACTCCTCCATTGATGTGACGTGTGTGCGTGTCATCGTCGTCGTTGTTGTTGTTGTTGTTGTTGTTGTTGTGGGGACTGTGAAAAGGCATTGTGGACCCTGTGGACTTTGCAGCACATGAGATCCAGGTCCAGGTCTCGTTTGCGGTATTCGCCGCCGTCCGTCGCCCCCTGTTGACGAGGCCTGTGGCTTTCGTGTGGGTTTTTTTGCGCGGCAGATGAGCTGAGCAGCGAGACCAGCAGCCTGGTCCAGAACCACCTGAAGCAGCGCGAAGCGGAGCGCGAGCCGCCCCCTTACCACCCCGACCCGGCCCAGATGCACCCCGCCATCCGCGTGGCCGACCTGCTGCAGCACATCACGCAGATGAAGTGCGCCGAGGGCTACGGCTTCAAGGAGGAGTACGAGGTGGGCCCGCGTGTCGGCGGCCGTTAGACGCATCGTCACGCCCGCCGCTTGCATGTACATTGAGTGCTTATACTGATGATGAGGAGGATTCTTCTCATGGGTGTAAAATGACCGTAATGATCAACACGGAGTGTTCCTCCTATTTGCACGTGTTAGCGGGAAGGTAGCGAGGAGGAGAATAGTCATGGTGACAATAAGAATAATGATCCCCACCCCCCTTGCTTCTCCTCTCTCCATTCATCCCACGGGACAGCTGAACGAGGTAAGATGGGTCACGTCCCGCCTTCTCGTCCCCGACACGCAATCGCTCGTAGCGTCCTTCATCCGCTCATCCGTTCCTCTGTTCGTGTGTCCGTTCACGTCCCGATCATCCGCTCACTCGTCGATTCGCAGCCGCTCGCATTCAGGCGCGCATGTTTGCTCGCTCCGTTGAACGACATCTCACGGAAAGTCCCCGTCAGGCCGCTTGGCTCGGCCAGCGGAGGCCCACCCGCATGCCGGGGGCTCGGCGATGTCGCGGAGGCAGCCCGATCGGCGCAACAGCGCCCCCTTACGGTTTGAGCCGCCAAACGCGACGGGACGCCCGGCGTTGGCCTGAGCTCACTTGGTGACGCGCGCGCACAGATGGCCGCTGACGGAAGTGGGGAACAAAGGAAGGAAAGAGAAGAATGCGAGGAGAGACGCTTTTGGGATGATTTCAGCATCTCTCTCTCTCTCTCGCGCGCACCTTTCTCATCTCCAATCACTACAGTGCAGCGTAGTTTCAGCGACTTGTTTGAATTGACGGCTGGCTGGCTGGCTGGCTGACTTTGTATTTGTTGCTCATTTGTTGCGTTTGTGTGCTCAGAGTTTTTTGGAGGGTCAGTCGGCACCTTGGGACTCGGCCAAGAAGGACGAAAACCGAATGAAAAATCGCTACGGAAACATCATCGCCTGTACGTACGCAAACACGCCCGGTCCTCTGTTCTCCCCCAACCATGCCCCCCCCCCCTCCACCCCCCAAAATATAATAAAAACAAACCATTGTCATATGTTTTTCAATCAAGAAAGTCACACTCTGTAATGTTGTGCTTTTACAACAACAGCCACGGCAAAATTCTAGAATAAAAGAGAAACACGCTGCGTGATGATTTCATGCTTTAATTTGTTTCATTGCGTTGCTCCCTCGAGTGCAGGGCTGTCCAAACTCCGTCCTCAAGGGCCACTGTCCAAAGCTATCCCGATTCCGATAATCGCGATAGTTCTGGTGCCGCTTTCGGGGAGAGCCGGAAAACCGGCGGGACGGCGGCCCTCCAGGACCGGAGATGGACGTGCCCGCTCTCGCGTCTTCCCCCATTGCCACCAAAATTGGCTGAATCACGCTTCATATTTGGAAACCCGTCCAACTCGGAGTCTCGTACTGCGCAAACGTGCCTACCTGCCTGTGTGTGTGTGTGTGTGTGTGTGTGTGTGTGTGTGTGTGTGTGTGTGTGTGTGTGTGTGTGTTGTAGACGACCATTCTCGTGTGCGTCTGCAGCCTCAAGATGGAGACAAGGGGTCAGACTACATCAATGCCAGCTATGTCGACGTGAGTAACACACACACACACGCACACACACAATAAATAGTCGGTTGCCTTTAAAGGTCAGTGCAAAAGATGGCGGGCCTCTCTGTTTCCATGGCAACGGTGGTCATCCTGGATGCGAGTGGTGTTGACTGAGTAAACAAACACAAAAGTCAGCGTGTGCGTGCGCTCGCTCGAGTTTGTTTTGCCACAGCGACATCGCAACTAATGCCAAGTGGAAACCAAAGGCCGGCCGCCTCCGAGCCAAGTCGACCGAGTGAAAAAGTCGAGTGCTTGTTTCTTTGTCTCCTTTGCAGGGTTACCACCGGCCCAACCGCTACATCGCCACGCAAGGTCCACGGTGCCGCCGGCGACATCTTCACGGGTCCTCACAACAGCGCGCGCCTCGCCTTACATTTGTGTGTGTGTGCGTGCGGGCGGGCGCGTTGCAGGTCCCATGCAAGAGACCGTGTACGACTTTTGGCGAATGGTGTGGCAGGAGAACACGGCTGCCATCGTCATGGTAACCAACCTGGTGGAGGTGGGCCGGGTAGGCAATGCGTGCACACACACACACACACACACACACACACACACACACACACACAGACTCCTTTTCCCAGAATGCATCTGCCAGGACAACAGTGCCCCCTGTTGTTACAGCAGCACAAACCTCCGTCCTGACTTGAACCTCAAGTGACAAGTCCAAGTGGAAAGTCGTACCCACCCCCCACCCCCCACTCTCACACACACATCCCGTTCTCTGTGAGTCGTATTTTGGTTGCCGGGACAATCAGTGTTGAGCTTGAATATTTCGAGGGAGTTGATGTGTCGTCATTCATGTTGTCACGGGAGGTTTTGGGACGTGTGGATTTGGGTTGGGGGTTCTGGAGGTTCAAGTCAGCTATTTTAAAGCGAAGGTTGACGCTGCGGCGGTGTTAGTGCACGGCTATCGTTGCAAAAACATATCATGTTGATGATGTGTTGTTGCACAGGTGTGATCAAAAGCAGACGTTTCTGGATTGGGAGACTCGCGACGTGTTTTTTAGTCAAAAGGACAATTGGGGACGCATTCAACGAACATCGATTGCGGATTTGGGCTCGGAGTCCAGACAGTCTGGCGGTGGTTGCCGCAAGCTCTCAAAGAAGTCTAAAGTTGGCGACGGTATTACCGCGCACCTCGGTGTCAAAATCCGAAGATCGCCCGACCCAAGTGTGAACGCATTCAAGATGTTGTACGCGCAGTAAAACACCGCAGCGGCAGTGAGAAATGCAATTCTAAATGTGCTTGTTCGTCTCCGCGTGCCCCGCGACCCTCGTGAGGATCGGCGGATCGGAAAATGGATGGATGGTGAAGGCAAAAAGGAGGCTGGGCCATGTACATGAAAAAAAAAGGACGCGGGCGCTCGTAAGAGGCTTAAATGCCAAAAGGAAAAAGAGGGCAGGCGGGTTGCCAGCCACGGCGCAGCGTCAACATTCCAGTGAACGGGATTCCAAAAGACCGATGTTGCGCAACATCGGTCTCGCCGCCTTCGCGCGGCGTCTGTCGGACGGGACGCGTTTGAGATGGGCGGGTTGCGGCTGTGCTCAGGTGAAGTGTTGCAAGTACTGGCCCGACGACAGCGACATCTTCGGCGACGTTTCCGTGACGCTGATGGAGACGCAGCTGCTGTCCGAGTACGTCGTTCGAACCTTCGCGGTGGAGAAGGTCGGCGCCGCCGCCGCCGCCGCCGCCGCCGCCTCGTCCACACGGGCTCGCGATCCCGACGTCTAACGGGCCGCGCTTGCCTTCCAGAGGGGTGCGGCCGAGATCCGGGAGATCCGGCAGTTCCACTTCACGGGCTGGCCCGACCACGGCGTCCCGCTGCACGCCACCGGACTGCTCGGCTTCGTGCGCCGCGTCAAGGCCAAGACGCCGCCCGCCGCCGGGCCCACCGTCGTGCACTGCAGGTTCCTCATCCTCTCCTTCATCCGCCCCGCTTTCGGCGACGGCGTCTTCGCGAGCGCGCTGACGCGGACGCGTTTCACTCGGAATCGCTTTCCGTCAGCCGTTTGCCGCGTCGCGTGAGATGAATGACGCCGGCGCGTGTGCGTGACAGCGCGGGCGCGGGCCGCACCGGCTGCTTCATGGTGATCGACATCATGCTGGACATGGCCGAGCGCGAGGGCGTGGTCGACATCTACAACTGCGTACGGGAGCTGCGAGCGCGACGGGTCAACATGGTGCAGACCGAGGTACGTACGTACGTACGCGTGCGCGCGCGGCCGGCGGTGACGCGGCGTCCCGTGCTCGCAGGAGCAGTACGTTTTCATCCACGACGCGATCCTGGAGGCGTGTTTGTGCGGCGATACGTCCGTCCCGGCCAATCAGCTGCGTTCCGTCTGCTACGACATGAACCGACTGGACCCGCAGACCAACTCCTGTCCCATCAAGGAGGAATTCCGGGTAAACAAAAGACCCCAAAAGTCGTATGCCGCATTGAAGAGAAAAACAAATGCGCAGGTGCATCTGTTACGTTAGTTTTCAGCCGTTATTTGTTTTGTTGGACATACATGTTTGCCTGTTGGCAAGCAGACGTTGAACATGGTGACGCCGACGTTGCGCGTGGAGGACTGCAGCATCGCGTTGCTGCCACGCAACCACGACAAGAACCGCTGCATGGACGTGCTCCCTCCCGACCGCTGCCTGCCCTTCCTCATCACCATGGACGGCGAGAGCTCCAACTACATCAACGCCGCCCTCATGGACGTACGTACGCCGCCGAGCTTCGCTTGCCTTTGACGTGACGAGGAAGCCCGACGCCGGCGATGGGCAACGGAAGGCGGCGAAGGTTGCCCGACCGGGAGCGCGCGGGGGTCCGCCGTCGTTACAAGTCGCACGATCGCCGCTCGGCATCGGATAGCGAGCTAACACGGCCCGGTTGAGCTCCCGCCGGGTCTTCTACTGGCCTGGACTGCGACGCGAGGAGCCCCCTCATCATTTCTTTGCCCATTGGGAACGATCCGCGGTACAAATCGAGCACCTCGATCATACCGATACGATGACCCTCTGTTGTCGGCCGAGGATTGCGGATCTTTGATGACAAATCGTGGCCCCCTCCGGCATCGACATTGCCCTAGCCAATTTGCGGAGGGGTTCCCCGTCAGGAATGGTTGAGTTCAGATGGTTGACCGGCTCGCACCCGGCTTCAGCGAGTCGCACTCGACTCGTGCGACTCGCTGAAGGCCGGCGCTGAACCCGCCGGAGATTAGGCGAGGCGTCGGGTCCGCAAAGTGGGCGCGGTGACCGGCCAACCGCTTTGTGCCTCGCAGAGCTACAAGCAGCCGTCGGCCTTCATCGTGACGCAGCATCCTCTGCCCAACACCGTCAAGGACTTCTGGCGCCTGGTCCTCGACTACCACTGCACCGCCATCGTCATGCTCAACGACGTGGACCCCGCACAGGTCAGCCGCGAAATCATCGCCGAGCAAGTCAGAGGGGGGCGGCTTTTCGGGGTTCCCCTCTCCCTGTGCTTGATGTCCATCGAGTTATGATCCCATCGCGACCCCAAATGAACTGCCGCAGGCGCTTAAGCGGGACGACGCAGATGTGCCGTCGGGCTCTCGCAGCCCTTAACCCCGGTGTGCGCGTGTGTGTGCGTGCGCGCGTGCGTGCGTAGCCAGCCCGTCCGCCTTCATTTGTCTGCCGGCGACTAGCTTCATTGAGTGCGCGCCCATCGCTCATCGGCGCCCCCTTTCAGGAAAGGCTCTCCTTTCCTTGACGTTTGGAGAGCTCATCGGCTTTCGAAGCGTAAGCTTGCACTTGCTGCTTTTGACCCGCTTTGAACTGGTCGCCCGCTTGCCCTGCAGCTCTGCCCTCAATACTGGCCCGAGAACGGCGTCCATCGTCTGGGCTCGCTGCAGGTGGAGTTCGTCTCGGCCGACCTGGAAGAGGACGTCATCAGTCGCATCTTCCGAATCTACAACCACACCAGGGTGCTCGTTCTTCCTCCTCTCGTCGTCCTCCTTCCTCGCGTTGTCGTCTTCTCCTTGTTGGCACTTGCGCGCGCTCGGCCGGTGAGAGAGTTTGATTTTTGCCCGCCCCAGCCCCAGGACGGCTACCGCATGGTGCAGCAGTTCCAGTTCCTGGGCTGGCCGAGGTACAGGGACACGCCGGTCAGTAAGCGCTCCTTCCTCAAGCTGCTCTACCTGGTGGACAAGTGGCACGACGACGGCGGGGACGGACGCACGCTCGTGCACTGCCTGTACGTACGCCCGCCCGCCCGCCCGCAGCGTTCGCTACACAAACAACTAGCGAGTTGCCTTCCCGCATGTGACGCTTACGCTGTACTTGCGGTTACGCCATACGAGTCCAGCGGCACCTCGAGACGCAAATGACCCGACGGGCCGTCTTTCGGCCGGCGTGTCGCTTTCACTTGCGAGCGCTTTGGCACAAAGTAAACAATTGTTCCAAAAAAAAAAAAAAAAAACACGTTTCAAGCTTTTCAGTGGCACTCCGAGCTCAAGTTTACTCCCAAATCAAACGATTGCCCTTTGTGTATTTCAATCTGTAGTTTCGCTTCTCGTCTGTAGCTTCATGCTCATGCGAACAAAGAATGTGGAAACTCGATCGAGGTGCTGTCGCCCGTGCTCAATAGCATTCGCGATGCGGCTTTACAACACTCCAAGCAAGAGATTTTTGAACACAAACGGTGCAGCAATGTTCGTTTCAATCGGGAAAGATCATTTGAGGCATGAGCGCCTTGAATTCCGAGCGCGGTTTACAAGAGCCAGCCACATTCGTCTCTCCGGGCACCACCAGAAGATGTTCCTCTCGACCGGGGCTACGGAGGGGCGCGACCGACGCGGAGATGGCCTGCGTATGCCATTCACAAATTTCAGGTCAAATTGCGGAGGGCGTAAAGTGGGGCTCCACAGATTTCTGCCGGGGCACGCCACCCCGCCGGCCCCGGGGCTGCCCTGGTTTTGCGCCGTGCCTGACCCTTGTTTTTTCAACCACCCCTCATTCCTTCTCATTCTCACCCCCGACCCTAACCCACCTGTAGGAATGGCGGCGGCCGCAGCGGCGTGTTCTGCAGTGTCAACATTGTGTGTGACATGTTACGACAGCAGCGATCTCTTGATGTTTTTCACGCTGTCAAAACGCTGAGAAACAACAAACCCAACATGGTGGAACTACTGGTTGGTAGCGCGCACACACACACACACACACGCACGCACACACACGCAGACTGGTGGCCGGTCTCTGAGATCATTTCTGTTTCTTGTTTTGTTGGTAGGACCAATACAAGTTTTGTTACGAAGTGGCTCTGGAGTATTTGTCCTCCGCATAGTGGGACAACAAGACCGCTTCCCGCTCCCCTTGGTCATCCTCATCCTCACCCTCCTCCAATGGCCACGGCGCTGGTGGACACAACCAGAGGACGAGCACAACTACTGAAAGTGGATGAAGTGGAGGACATGTTTTTTTGCACTTCCCGCTTGAACGATGTCACACACATTCACACGCGTGTGTCTTTTGTGGACCCAACTCGGTGGTTGGTGTCTTTGCATCTGAGTGGAGCATCCATTCAAAGTCGATGTGCGCTGCTGCCCGTTGGTCACATGATGACGGCAAGAAGTCACCTTCATCATAAGTGCTTTTATCTGCATTACACACACACACACACACACACACTCTGTTATTTCTCCCGTTGTATTTAATCCCTTCCAAAAACTTGAACGTTGTGTGTGCATGCGCACGCCTGCGTACGTGTACTGTGAGCATGTGCGTCTGTGCATGATGAGAGCACAGCGGTGAGTTGTAAATTGTTTTCAAAATGCCAAAAGTGGTCCGCGTATGAACGACGAGTGTTGCTTTTGGATTTGTGCCAGTCAGATCGGGCGTTGCCAGAGACTGCGAGTTGTGACATTCGATATTTTGTATATAGAGAAGCGCAGCGAAGCCGCTATTTATTCTTTCTTGTTGTCCTTATGAAGCATGCAGACACGGCTGGTGCTGATGTTAAATGTATTTATTGAAGAATTGTATTTGTCTTGTTCGGTTCCGAGCCTTCACAAATAAAGAAGTCGAGTTGTTGAAACGCTGGCTGCCGTCTGCACACTGTCTTCCAGGCCACTGGAGGGCGTCCCGGCCAACTTCTCAGCGCTTTGAAATGAATGAAAGTTAGCGGGAGTGTTGACAGAAGCTTCAACTGTCGAACATCCATATGTAGCATGTCATGCCCCCTCGTTGTGGTGGGTGTTTGCGAGGCGGTAAAAGAACCTTTGAACACCGCTGTACTGAAATACGTTTCGGCCCGTCCTAGTTGTTGTCTCGACGTAAAGAAGGGAATTGAATCGGTGCTTCCACCTTCTGTAATTCTACTTCCGACCTTTAGCCAAGTGTGATTTATTTTGGTTTGTGCTTGTTTCTTTCTGTTCATTTCAGTCCACATGCGGGCGGTAATGCGCCATTATGCTGCTTTGCCAACCGCCAATAAGGACCACCGAAGAAGAAAAAGAGGGCGGGGGTAACGTTAATATGACGGAAAGTGGCGCGCAGGTAAGCGGGTGATATGTTTTCAATTTGACTTGCCAATGTCGCCCCCCAGGCTGTACTTGACAGCGTTTGTTCTGATTGTTGCCAATATTTGCAATGCGTCGGTGACGTCGAGCGTCAGCGTAACGTCGTCGAGTAGCGCTACAAGCGGAGCGGGCGCCGTCTAAAGAAGTGGCTGGCTGCAGGCTGTCGAGCGTGAGGAAGCGTCTATCACCAGCGCCTCCCTCTCTCTCCCTGTGTCCAGCTGTTCGCACGACTCGATGGCCGCCAAAGTGTTCGTGACATCGAACCTCGCCTTTTTCCCCAAAACGCACAACCCGGACCCGGTCAGTCCACAACGACACTCTCACACATGCCAGAACAATTCAACATGGGCAGTCAGTCACCCAGGCGGTGTTCACAAGCCTAGTATATAGTACTCCAACGTCACTAGTTGTCTTTTTTTAAGATTGTGGACTTTTTGGGGGTCAAAAGCTTTATTTAAATTGACATATATGAACATATGCAAACCCACATTTGCAAGTTGGTTTGTAACAACATGCATAAACATTCATTTGAATACAACAACGTGTTTGTAAAAGTAAAGTAAAACTAACAAAGATGTGAAAACATGTCAGAGTCAATGGACTGAACTTGAGACGACGACTACCCCCAAAAGGCTCTTGTCTCTTCATAAATTTGGGCAACAGAACCTTTCATCGAATCTTTTCAATCTCGCCCGAAAACTCATTTTTATTCTTTGGCTTTTGACTCCGCCTGGGACTTGATTTTTATTTTGACTGTTCTTGTGCTTTCGACTGTCTTTATTATTAATTAGTTTGTGGTATGAATTATATTTGCTCGATGTGCAGCACTTGCTATTCAGTGCCGGTTGTTTTAGAGTGCTCCTGAAATACACTTGAGTCGAAATGTTGTGTAGTCCTTGTACGTTTAAGACGCTGGAATTGAACCCTGCACCTCTGCGCTGCGAGGCTAACCAGTCGTCCGACGTGTTAAGCAGTCGTCCACCTCGCCATCCTAAAGAACAACCATCCAAGAAAAAAGAGAAAAGAGGGGAGAAAAAAACCAAACACAAAAACAGGATTGGATAAGTCTCGATGGGGGCTAGAGGAGTGGTGGGGGGGCATCAGTCTAAACCAGAAGAAAAGTAGACAGAGACGCAAGGTGATACCCGTTGGCAGTAAAGAACAGTAAAAGCATCCCACCAAAGTCAATTCAGCCCAAGGGCCAAACAACGAGTGCACATACTGTATTGTCATGCCAGTGATCAAATCGAATTTCATGAAATTTGGCTTGGAGTGCCAACAACACGGTCTTCTACGCTGTGAGACATCCAAGATGGCGGCATCATCGCTACGCAGTCAGGCATTTGCGTGCGTTTGCTAACCAACGACATGGCGCATTTGGGTCAGGGGCGGTGGTGGAGCTCTACGGGACGGAGGGCACCGGTGAGTTGAGACCGCAAGAAGCAGCGCGGCGTCGGCACCGATCTCTCGTGACGCTGACGCCGGCGTGCGGCGCGCAGGTAAGACGGAGCTGCTGTACCACTTCCTGTGCCGTGCCGTGCTCCCCGTCCATGCCGGCGGCCTGGAGCTGGAGGTGCTCTTCGTCGACACCGACTACAGCCTGGACGTGTTGAGGCTCGTCGGCATCCTGGACGCCAGGCTCCTCGCCGCTGCCGGTATGTGCCGCTGTGCGTGCGTGAATGTGTGTGAGCAAGTGGACTTTGTGTGTGTGTGTGTGTGTGTGTGTGTGTGTGTCCCTCACTATCTGTTGACCCCCCCTTTCTTACCCCTCACACCCATGCTCACTCTCTCTGTGAACTCATTTGCTCTCACCCTCTCTGTGTCTTCCTCCCTCAAATCATTCTTTCGCCCTCCCTCTTTCTCCAACTCTGCGCGCCCCCCCTCCCAGCCGAGTCGTCCATCTGGCCGCAGCGACCTGAGGCCCACGTGCGCGCCTGCCTGTCCCGCCTGCTGGTGGCGCACTGCGACTCTTCGCGGCAGCTGCTGGTGACCCTGCACACGCTGGAGGCTCGCTTGGTGTCCCGACCCGGCCCGGCGCTCGTCCTCCTGGACAGCGCCTCGGCGTTCTATTGGTCGGACCGCGGTGAGGGTGGGGCCAGTGTGTCCAAGCAGGAAGAGAATCTGAGAAAATGTTCGCAGCTATTGGCGGCTCTGCTGAGGTGGGCGGGCCTTTTTTCCGGGTTTTCGTGCTTGCCGTTGGCTGTTGATTTTGTCTTGCTGAATGTTGTTCAAAGTAAATCAAGTTGTTGCTGTTCCTGCACCTGTCACCTGTCCTCCATCCGTCAGGGATTACCGGATCAGCGTGTTTGCTTCCTGCCACGCCAACAGGAGGCGTTGCGGCCACGCCTCCTCCTCCTTCTCTCACCTGTGTCGCCCCTGGCAACGGCTGGTCACTCACCGCGTGTTGTGCTCCAGGCAGGAAGTTGCTCCAGCCCGGGGTGGCCCCAGAGGTCACGTGTTCAGCGCGCACTGCACGTCCTCGTCATCCGGGGGCAAAGCTTACAGAAACTGCTCCTTCCGGATCGGAGACGGCGGCCTGGAATTTGTCTGACGCGCTTGTCCTCCGACCGCTGCCTGGCCCACTCGACCTACCGCAGAGAATCAAAGCCACCGCTCAATAAATAAAGCCTTGACGCGACTCCTGACGTTCACCTCGTCGGCGCATTTCATTTGATTGGCCGCTCAAGAGCACGCGTGTCAAACGTTCGGCCCTCGTGAAGGATTTTTGTCACAGCATTCATCAGAATCCCCAGAACAGGTTCACCGCAATGTTTGGCTGAAGCCAACTCTTGCTGCTAATCGTGTCCGCTGGAGGTCGCAGTGACGCTGCACCATGAAAAGCGATGCTCTGTGAAGAAAGATTCGAGCGACAACACTGTGCTGCACTGTACTTCTTTATTTCACTCGAGCTGCAGCTGTAACAAAGCGCTTTGCAGAGCATCGAGCATAAAACAGTGACCACAACACAATGGTAACGCGTGTTGTCCGAATCGGTTATAGATGAAAGAGGAGAAATCGGCCCCCTTCCCCCAGTTTTCGAAACATCAATCAACAGCCCGAGTTCGAAAAAGTGGAAGCGCGTTTGCCTCGCGGGATCAAGCGGAGCTTGCCGTTTAGCACGTTAGCTTTAGGTCGCTGTCAACCGTCCGCCGGCGTGACGACTTGTGTGCCAGCCCTGACGTCGTCTCGCTGGCCGCGCGCGAAGGAAGTAAGTGAAGATGGCGACGGCGTACAAGGGAGCGCTCAAGATGATGCAGGTGAGGGTGGCGCCGCGCCGCGCCGCGCCGCGCGGTTGTCAAGCAGCAGCGAAGCGTGTCACGCGCAAAGGAAACGGAGAGTCCCCGCGGAGAAGGCGGCGCAGGTGAGTCTTGCCGAGGTTCTCCAGAGGCTCTTGAATGCGGAAAGACTGACGGGACGGGATGCTGACGCTTTCTGTCTGAAGGAGCGGACTGCCGCGGGCGCACTCGCACTCGCACTCGCACTCGCCGGCGGAGGTGTGCGTGCGCAAACGTCTCCGGTCGGGCGGCGGCAGCTGAGATTGCCGTCTTTTGCTCGGCCCCGGACATGGGCTGTTTGGGAGGGAAGACGGATGAAGAACGGCTGGACGAGAAAGTCAAACGGGAAGCCAACAAAAAGATCGACCGACAACTGCAGAAGGAACGGCAAGCCTTTAAAGCCACGCACCGACTGCTGCTGCTGGGTCCGACTCGCTCGCTCGCTCTTGTTGTCCGTTTGCCCGTCTCGCCAACTTTCTGCGATCCCGACTTTGTCTTTCTCTCTCATGTCGTCTCTGTCTCACTCATGGTGTGTCCCCCATGTCCGGTCTTGCATTCTTCGCTTGCTCCCTGTCTGTCTCACTTCCTGTCTGTTGTTCTGAATTCTGAATCCCTGTCTCACTGTGTGTGTGCGCGTGCGTGCGTATGTGTGTGTGTGTGTGTGTGTGCGTGCACATGCACATGTGTGCATGCGTGCGTGCAGGAGCCGGCGAGTCTGGCAAGAGCACGATCGTCAAACAGATGAGGATTCTTCATGTTGATGGTTTCAACCCTGAGTGAGTCACATTCAAGGCGCTTTTATTGTGAAAAGCCTTCAATGTCCTTCCTGACGGCGCTCAGTAACAAGTTCAAGTCGGAGATTGTTTGGACGCTCCAAAGTGTTCATTGAGCCAAAGCTGAATGGACACGTCGGAGCTCTTGTTGGTTGTTGAAGACATTTCATCCCAAAGCCTGCTTCGCCGCTCATGTTCTTTTCGTGCTGGCGGCGGTCCCCGCGATGGAACTTGCCAGCATAGCTGTCGTTAAGACGCTCACGTTTCGGGGAGTTGGCTAGTTCTGGTTCGGGAGGAGGATGGCCCGGAAAGTGGTCCGACGTTTGAACGAAAGTAGGACCTCTTTGCAGAGATGAATCACTTTGCCCTCAAAGGTGCGTTCGTTTTCTCTTTTGACATCCACACGTGCTCACCGCTGAGGAAAGAAAGATCTTCAACAAGCAAGATGAGTCCGGCCGGCTCCATTCAACTTTTGCACATTCGATTGATGATTGACACGCACCAAGTGCTTCTGTGCTTTTTCTTTTGTCTCGAGAGAGAAGCAGCAGAAGATTCAAGACATCAGGAAGAATGTGAAGGATGCCATCGTGGTGGGTCACCTGACCTCTGATCACATGAGATGACGAGTGACTCGGCAGCGCTTGAACTTGTGTGTGTGTGTGTGTGTGTGTGTGTGCGCGCGCGTGTGTCAGACCATCGTGTCGGCTATGAGCACATTGACTCCTCCCATGCCTCTGGGTGACCATGGCAACCAGTTCAGAGTTGACTACATCAAGGGGATCGCACCTCTGTCTGACTTTGAATACACTGAGGTAACACACACACACACACACACACACACACACACGATGTTCAGGACGCTTGAAGGCACCTGGAGAGTTGTTGTTTGTTGTCACCATGTTAATGACCTGATGAAATGAGACCTCTTGGGAGTCAGACCACGAAGGATGACACACACACACACACACACATCTCTGACTGTAAGTGTGTGTGTGTGTGTGTGTGCGTGTGTGTGTGTGTGTGTGTGTGTCACCTGTGGCCTTGTTATTTGAACGTCTCCCGGGACACTAAGAAGACAACACGGGTGTCTCGAAACTCTTTCACTTTCTGCGTGTGTGCGTGTGCGGATGAGTGGTTGTGACACACGCATGTATGCACACAGAGCAGTGATGACGCCTCATCTCTCTCAGGAATTCTTTGAGCACGCTCAAAAGCTTTGGGAGGACGACGGTGTGAAAGCGTGCTTTGAACGCGCCAACGAATACCAGCTGATTGACTGTGCTCAGTAGTAAGGCAGGCACACACGCAAGCACGCCCCGAGGCCTCCGCTCGCCTGTCGCATTCAGAATCCCAAGTGTGTGTGTGTGTGTGTGTGTGTGTGTGTGTGTGTGTGTGTGTGTGCGCGCGCACACCGTAGCTTCTTGGACCATTTGGACTCTGTGAGAAGGGCCGACTACAGTCCTACCGACCAGGTAACGAAACAAAGCAAGCGAGCCATCCACTGTTAGCTGTCCTTCTTGCTCGGCAGACTCAGTCTGGTCTTCTCCTCAAGGATTTGTTGCGCTGCCGAGTTCTAACGTCAGGGATTTTCGAGACCAGGTTTCAAGTGGACAAGGTCAACTTTCAGTGAGTGTCTGTGAGACAGTCACCAAACAGTCAGCTGCTTCTTATGCTTCTCGTGTGTGTGTGCGCACACGTGCGCCAACTCTAGTATGTTTGACGTGGGAGGACAGAGGGATGAACGCAGGAAGTGGATTCAGTGTTTCAACGGTAAGAGGCGTACAGGCACGCACACACACACACACACACACACACACACACACACACACACACACACACACACACACACACACACCCCCCCGACCCCGACTGAGCGTCTTGGTCTGATCTGTCAGATGTCACGGCCATCATCTTCGTGGCCGCGAGCAGCAGCTACAACATGGTGATCCGAGAAGACAACTCTACTAATCGCCTGCAAGAATCTCTGGACCTCTTCAGATCCATTTGGACCAACAGGTTCTTCGGCGATTGGCTGCCCCGCTCGTCCATCGTCTCTGGTTCACGTGGCCCGCTTTGTGATTGGCTGCAGGTTTTTGAAGACCATCTCCGTCATCTTGTTCCTCAACAAGCAGGATGTGCTCGCTGACAAGATACTGGCTGGGAAATCCAAACTGGAGGATTATTTCCCCAAATACTCCAACTACACACTTCCCCCTGATGGTAACACACACACACACACGCACACACACACGTGCGGGAAGGAAGTTACAGTTGCTGTTGTGTGCGTGTTTGCAGCTGTTCCAGATGTGGATGAAGATGCCAGGGTGACCAGAGCAAAATTCTTTATCAGAGATGAGTTCTTGGTGAGGAAACAAATGTTCAAATCACAATGGGGCCATGTACAATTTCACTTGAAACACGTGTGTGTGTGCGTGTGCGTGTGTGTGTATTTGTCAGAGGATCAGCACGGCGAGCGGCGACGGCAAACATTATTGCTATCCACACTTCACGTGCGCCGTGGACACCGAAAACATTCGCCGCGTGTTTAACGACTGCCGGGACATCATCCAGCGCATGCACCTGCGACAGTACGAGCTCCTCTGATTGGCCGCTTGCCTCTGACTAGTTCCCGCCCACTTCCTGAACCAAGCCAGCTCATACATAGACAAGCACATATCCCCGTTCACTCCAGTGGCCCCAAAAAGACGATTTTGTCACCGCAAAGCACGTCTCCGCTCAGCTATCTTTGCCAGGCGGAAGCGCGCCGTGCTCTTTGAATGCCAGTTTAGTTGCGTGACGTGCCGTGACATTTGTTCACGGCAAAGCCACCTGATAGACTTTGGCGCAATGGGAAGCTCGGGCAACACTCAAGTCAAGAGAAACAATGTTTTTGTCCTAAGCACTGCTCCAGATGACGAACGTGATTCGTTAATCGACCTTTCATTCATGTAAGGTAGCTTTAGATCACAGGTGTCAAAGTCCGGTCCCGGAGGGCCGCGGTTTTCCAAGTCTCCCTGTTGCAACGCACCTGATTCAAATGATCAGATCATCGGCAAGCTTTGCGGAAGCCCGCCGTTGAAGCTGTTCGTTTGAATCGGGTGTGTTGCAACAGGTAGACTTGGAAAACATGCGGGACAGCGCCCGCGGCCCTCCGGGGTCGGAGTTTGACACCCCTGCTTTAGACCATTAATATACTTGCGCGTGATGGTACATACGGTATGTTTGCTAGCACTTGGTAGGCGCTTTGTGCTTGTTGTGGTCAAGTGAAATAAAAGCAGGTGTGCTTCTTAGTTCTTTGTATGTGTTTTGGCGTGTGTCCCGGAAGGTGCACTTGGGGGCTACCCGACGGACACTTTGGCTTCTTCGTGAACAAAAAGCTGCCTGGAACTCGACGTTGACGCCCTCCTCCTCCTGGCGGCGCCGATTGGCTGCGCCGGGTGTCTGTCAGTAACTGGGGCGGGGCCATAGGCGGGAGAGAGGGGGAAAAAAAGAGGGGGGGCGAGTCTGAAAACATCTGCGCGTCGCCAGTTGACTTTTTTGGGACCCCAAAACAAAGGAGGAGATTTGGTGTGAAAGTGAAGGCCGAAGACAACCTTTCGCTTCCTCTTCTTTGAGTCTCTTGCTGTTTTTTGTCGCGTGAGCCGGGAGCGGCCCACACGTTGGCCGAACGACTTTTTGTGCGCGCCCGCCCGCGCGTGCGTGTGGGCGCGCGAGTGCGCGGGATGCCCCCGGCGGCGGCGGCGGCGGCCTCGGTCCCGGTCCCGGTCCCGCTCCCGTTCAGGCGGACACACCTCTGACAGTTCGCCCCGAAAGCGCGACCGGCACCACAGAGCAGAAGGGCCCGTCGTGGATCCGGACGGGAGGGAACCATGACACGTACGACCTCCGAACTGCTGCTGGCCGGCTTCATCTTCCGGTTGCTGCTGCCGCTCGGCCTCACCGCAGGTTGGGCTTCATACTTTTGAAAATCATGATGTTCGTTTTTCATTTCAGTCCCGGAGCAACTACGAGACAAAGCCGTCCGTCATGTTGTCGCTCTTTTCGTCTGACATTTGGGCCAGCATTAATAATTCACAAGTAAACATCAGCCACTTTTTTCAAAGCACGATAAGGTCACAAGGACACATTTGCGTTGCATCGCAGACATTTTGTCAACGGAAACGCTGTCGATCGAACAGATTTATCGCCACGATGTCAACGATGATGCGCTTTCACGGTGGGAAGCGAAGGCCGAGGGGCCACGTGTGTTCGGACCCACCAAAAAGTCAAGTTTGGAATTGAGTCTTTCCATTCGGACAGAAAAGAGCCTTTTTTTCGACGCTGAACTGGTTCAAATCAAGTCAAGTCAGCTTTTATTGTCAAATATACTCCATGTGTAACGCACAGCACGGATGAAATGACTTTCCTCTCTCAACCACAGTGCAAACGTGGAGTGCATTGAACACGCGCAGCTAAAATGACATCAGGCGGAAATATCTAAATATGTTCAATAAGATAAGTCCAACAAATAGCAACAACAGTCGATCAGCACGTCATATTCTCTTCTGAATTGAAATTGAACAATAGTCGTCCACTCAAATATTTGCCTGCAATTCGTTTGATGTGGAGGAACTATCTGGGCGCGCTGGAGACAAAGTCGCCGAAACGGTTGAATACAACCCAAGGGTCCACTTTTTATCGAATGATCAAACTGTGGAAATCTCGATCTCGTTGATATTGGAGGAGGGAAATCGCTGACTCCCTCCGTGGCTTCGTGCTGCTGCGGTAGGCGTGCACGTTTTTACACCGTACTTGTTGCTGTGTGAAACTTTTCGAGAAGCCAAAGAAAAAGTTGCCAAGTTGGCGTCGATAGTTGCCGTGTAAGAGCGCGTTCCGTGCAGCGTGTGTGTTAGCCGCATTTGAGTCTTGGTGCGATTGGGGCTGCGACTCGCCACCATTTTGACTCACGTTTCAATCGTTGACATCCCTCGATTGAAAGTGACAATGTCCAAAACAATTGATGGCAATTCACTTGCCGGTGGGTCCTTATCTGTCGGAAAAGCGGCAAAAATGTCAACAGAAAGAAAGGCCACATCACATGTTTATAGCAGCCAGGTCTCTCCGGTCTGCTTTCGTGGCCGCTTCCAGAAATAGTTTTACCGTTGGGAGGCTGACACGGGAGCATTTGGGCAATTTCAAGTTCAATGAGGGCCTCATGTTCACATCGCAGCTCAACTGCCATATTATGATTTATTTTTTATTTTTTTTGCCGCTACGCCACGCGTCTCATGCCGTGCCAGCGGAACAATTGCAATTTTTTTGCAAATCTCACCCAGGCCTCTTTCGTACGTGGATAGAAATCGGATCGTTTGCCGTTTGAGGGCTCAACCGTACACCTCCGAGCACGTCCGCGTGAAAGGCCAAATGGAAAGCCTTCGCTTGATGACGTCTTTCGCTGACGTCTCCGTGAATCGAGGAGCATCGTCTCATTTCTCAAAAACGTTTCCAACTTCCTCCCGCCTTGCTCCTCCGCCAGTTTGCTTTTGGCCACGCTGTGTCGCGTGGCATAGTTTTTTGTTCTTGCTGTTGTTGTTAGTTTTTTTTTTTTTTTTTTTGCGCGTGCCAACAACTCCCATTTCCTTTTGCGGTGCAAGTCGGTAGGATTTCAGGCTAAATCTGTCGCGGGCGTGAACGATTGAGCGCGTGTTGTTGATTCATCGAGTCATTGTGGCACCTTCATGTGTGATTGGCAGGTGAGCAGTCCTGACTGACCCTGCCTTTCGCAACAAGTCACATTGCATACAGGCGCATGCACGTAGTACATACTCACACACACACATTTGATGTCACTTCTTAGCATGTTGGCAACATGAACAACAAAGCAGCTGACTGACACGTGTTAACATCATGGTGTCTGTGTGTGTGTGTCTCTGCGCGTGCGTCTGTGCGTGTGTGAGTTGGGAAAGTGTAGTTTAGGCCGGAACTTTCTGTGGCTGCAGGGAGCCTTTTAGCGCCTCACATTCCAAACTGAGGGGGAGGTGTGTGTGTGTGTGTGTGTGCGTGTGTGGTGAGCAGTGTGTCAACATACACACAACCAGATGTTGTTACCTGCGAAAGTGTATGTGTCTGCGTGTGTGTGTGTGTGTGTGTGTGTGTGTGTGTCTGTGTGTGTGCGTGTGTGTGTGTGTGTGTGTTGGGGGGCGGGGGCAGGGGAAGCAAAATAAGGCCACGTAGTCTTCCTCGATGTTGTCTTGTGAAAAGTTTCTCCAAGTTTCAGGCCACTTCCTTCCCGCGCGTCCTTTTTTGATGCCCGCGTGTGACTTGTCGCCGTGTCGGCAGGCGCTTTGCTGCGTTTCAACGGCTTCTCGCTGGTTTACGTGCTCCTGCTGCTCCTGCTGCCCCTGCTGCCCCAACCCGGCGCCACCTCCCTCAACGCAGGTACCGCCGCCCTCGTGCCGCACCCCCAAGGGGCGGAGTCACACAGCGGCTCCCGCCTTTCATCCCACCAATCTGCAATCATCGTAGCAAGAGGCCCGCCATCTTTCTTACATTCACGTGCAGCCATTTTTCCCCCTCACAGTGCTTGCTAAAAATGTCTCTCTCTCTCTCTCTTGTTGAATCATTGCTTGAATGTTTCAGCTCAGACAAAGGTAGCCTTCTAGGGCAACAGAAAAGCCCCTTGTTAGTTAGTTTTTTTCACGGTGATCGGATTTATGAAGGGAACTTGTCGCAGCTGAAAGGTGAACTCCCGACGACCGCATGTTGCTCGGCAAAGTGGCGCAGGCCTGTCCCAGTTGCCCGAGGTGCAGAAATCGTTTTCGGGCCAATGAAGTGAAGCGACGTCGTTTGATGACGCTGTTGCAAAATCACGGACCCCGAGGGTCAAAGGTCAAAGTGGGTGTCATCGCTCTCCTAGGCAGCAGCAATCGCTGCGTGACGGCAGTTTGCGTGTCCAGTTTCCTCTTCCTGCTGCTGCAGACTTTCTTCCAGATCACCACCGCCACCCTCGCACCCGAGTACAACTGTAAGACGCGCCCGCCCGCTTCGCGCCCGTCTGTCTGCTCGTTCGCTCTGTCTCATGCACGCACGCCCGTCCGTCTGTCTTTGTGTTTGCAGGCACCTCCTGGCAGAAGGCGCTGAGTCAGCTGGGCTTAGTCAGGTGAAAAAGCGTGCCGTTTTTCCGTCCGAGCGACCACGGGCGTGACGAGCGTGCTGGACGCGTGGCGTCGTTTGCACGGTCGTGTCGCAAGTGTGAATTTTCCTCAGCTGCGTTTGTGTTGAATGCCAATCAGTCTGACGGGAAGCGACGCGGCGTCCGCCGTGCGACACGTCCTTCCAGACGTCGGCGTGCTCGCGGTCGGCCTGCTGACGTGGAGACTGAGCCTGAGGTTGAGCCCTGAAGCACGCTCGCAGGTCGCGACAAACGCACGCACGCATACAAACCAAGCGCCTGATAAGTCATCTCCTCTCCTTTCTTGATGAGATTTCTTGCGTATTATTGTGTAACCCTGTAGGCCATTTGTAAGTGTAACCTTGTTATGTGACACACACACACACACACTAATGATCTGACTCCCAGTTGAATGCGCTTGTGCGCCGTCTGCCCGCTGGAGTCGGTTTTCATGAGAGCGGATGCGCTCTTCGGCACTCGTGGTCGTTTCTCACTGCCCATTTTGTACGAGGGGCTCGCGGCGGGGGCACCGGGCATCCCGCCGGCTTATTCGCGGCCTCTCGCCGGCATGACTTTCAAGCGTGGATCGAGGAGGCCCGTTGACGCTCTGCGTCCTCGCAGGTCTTGCGCGAAGAAGGCGAGGGAACCGCCGGCCACAGAATGGCAATCGAACTGGAACAAGTGCTCAGCAAGACCAGGAGGACGCTGGCAAACGTGATGACCGGCGGAGGGAAAGTTCTGCTCACGGTTTTGCTCGGGCTCACAGGTAAAACCCGTAAAAGCGCACGGACTTTGTCGTTTTCCGCCTTACCTTGCTGCCCCTTTGAGCAAGCGCATTGCAGCCGCAAGCAAACGAGGCCTTGCGCCCAAAAGTTCTTGCCACAAAATTGCCCCGTTTGCAGACGCGATGAGTCACGCGTCCTTTGACGTGCCCTGCGAAAGACTGCCAATCGGCGCAGGGTGCCGTCTGCACTCCCCCCCCATGCCTCGGATGCATGCGTGGATGGATGGTGGAACTCCCGCCTTGACATTTCAGCAACCGGAATCATTTCCGTAGCATTTCGCAGCCTCCCCGCCGGCACGTTGTCGGAAGAGCGCTAACGAGCAGAGGCCTCTGTGTCCCTCGCAGGTGTGGTGCTGCCGTCGCTCTCCTCCCTGCCCTACCTGCTTTCTTTTCAGCTCGTGTGCACTTGGTGGGCTTGGAGCGGTTCGCTCCCGCCGCTGCTCTTCAGGGCCCTCTCGCCGATGTCGCTCGCGTACTCTGGCGCCCACTTCCTGCTCGTCTACAGCTACCAGCTGCCGTCGCTGCAGGAGGCGTGGCCTCCCAGCCATCCCTCTGCCAGGTAAGGCGCGCGCGAAAGCGGAGCCGAGGACGGGCCCAAAGGCGGTACTTCGTCGGGACTTGCGTCGCGTCAACGTTTGCCGTCGGGAAAAGCTCATCGTCCGACGGCCGCGGGGGCGGCCGATGTTTTTGGAATCATTTCAGGCCCTCGTGGCCCCTTGAAACACGCCTCCACTTATTAAAGGACACGCTTGAAAGTATTCCGTTGCAGTTGTTTTCAAGAAACTGCAGACTGTCGTCTAACATCACTTTGAGGAAACCAAAAGATGACGGCGCTCCAAATAAGGTGCAAAGGTGTCCGTTTGTCCCTCCCACCCGGCAGCATGGAAGACAAAAGACGTAGTCAAGTTCAACGTTGGGCCAAACCGGTGCTTCATCAACGGCCGCGAGCTTAATGCTAACCTGCAAAGTGAAACGCCGCAGGCGGTCATCGTAAACTTTCCAACGAGTGCCGCTTGAACACCGACGTCGCGGCATCGCATACGGGCAATGCTCGCAGCCGTACCTTCTCTCTGCTGCTCGGCGGGAAAAATGAATGTTACTGCGGATCAGGGACCACGGAGGGACTGGTTTCTCTCCCGGGGCTTGACCGATACGTAGGGAGGGGGGGGGCTGTGATGAGGATCTTTCAAGATCTGGTAGAATAGCCAAATGAAAACGCTGAACCGCAACTTTCTAACGGGCTACATTGTCCCGATCACGCCCCGAGGCCTGACCTCTCACCCTTAAGCGCTCACAACACACCGACGGCCGCCGACATGATGATGACTAACCGACGGATGGCTTGATTGCGGCGCAGCTTGTTCGGCCTGGTGCCCCTGGTGTCGGCGGACTGCGCCGCTCCCTGGAGGATGCGCGTCAACCCGCGGCTCGGCTGGTTCCACTTCGTCAGCCCTCTGACGCTCGTGACGCTCTACCACGTCGTGGCCGGCTTGCGGAGGAATCAGGTGATCGCGCGCAAAGCGGACAAAGGCAAAGAAGGACATGGAGTGATGTCAGGAAAGGAGGAAACTCCGTACATTAGGGCCACTGTCATGAAAGGCAGACGGGGATGGTCGGCTGCTATTGGCCGAGAGGTAGCGCGTGATTGTCGGTCTTGTTGTTGTTCTTCAGCTGCTGGAAGGCGGAGGGCCGCAGTGGACAGACCAAAGGGACTCTTTGGACTCCGGCAGCTGCGACATCAGCAGCGACGTGATGGCCACCGCCGACGAGGTCCTCAGCGACGAGGTCATCGGCGACGAGGTCATCGGCGACGAGGTCATCGATGTCGACGTCAAAAGTGCCGTCACAGCAGAGAGGCGAAGAGAGCTGTGGAGAACCGCCCATGGCACGCGCAGCGACAGAGATGTACATTCCGGGACGGGAACTGAATTCTCATTCTTTCGACGAGCCCAACGCGTCTGAGCCGCTGTCTGTGGCGCTTTCAGCCTTGGGATTCTTCTGCCCCGGATAGCCGCTCGGAGTCTCCGGCCCCGCCCGCGCACGGCACGGCCCCGGAGCCGGACGCGCCTCACTACTCCTTCAGCCGATCAGGTGAACGCGAGCGGCGGCCGTTCCGTTCGGGGAAGCGCGAGGTCCGGAACGGAGTTTGAGGAACAAAAGTGCGTGGGAACGACAACGTTCGAACCGGGCGCCAAAGGGCCCGAGTTCCAGATTGCCAGGATGTCACGACGACGTTGGCCTCGTGTCTTGGGCGCGAGACCAAACGAGCCTTCGTGACATCCGGGGCCGTGCGCAAAACAAGGCGGCTGCCCGTGGCTCCGATCTGCGACGCGGGGCGTATTCGTGTCGCCGTCCGTCGGCGTCGACGTGACTGCGCTCGCGGAGGGTAGCCGAGATCATCGCGCTTCACCAAAACTGCCGCGGTCGCTAAAATTGAAAAATAACAACGAGAACGCTTTGAAAGAAATGGAAGCTCCCCGAAAGTACACGTTAAAAAACAAGGCGGCTGCCCGTGGCTCCGATCTGCGACGCGGGGTGTATTCGCGTCGCCGTCAACGTGACTGCGCTCGCGGAGGGTAGCCGAGATCATCGCGCTTCACCAAAACTGCCGCGGTCGCTAAAATTGAAAAATAACAACGAGAACGCTTTGAAAGAAATGGAAGCTCCCCGAAAGTACACGTTAAGTGAACGGGGCGCACTAAAAGCAGTCCCACTGATACTCTCGGTCTTCGTCTCGGTCAACCGATGTCACTTGGTGTCTTTCCTTCGGTACGTCTGCCCCTCCGTCGAGGAGAAGGGGAGGAAGGCCCCGCGGTTGCTCCAGAATTGTACCAGTCGCTTACTTTGACATGATGACTCGGCCTTGTTGGTTATCTCGCCATGAACAAATGCGGCGCGCGTTAAGAAAACTAAAAGGACCGCTCCAACCAATCCAAACTACGGTCCACTAAAACAAAGCGTTTTGGGAAGAAACGAGAAAAAAGAAACCTCGCCATGAAGGTGAATTGAAAACCAAACAAGCCAAAAGGGCCGATCGTGACAAATCCCGGCACGCCGACGAGCGAGCGGTCGGCGCGTCCGCCCCCTCGCACTTCTGAGCTCGTGCTTTTGACTCTTGCGCCAACCTTGCCGTGTTTTGTCTTTCCGCACTTCCGTTGGAAAACGGTCACATTTGCAGCAGAAGAGGGATTGGCGTATCGCGACACCAGCGCGGTACTCGCGGCGTCGGAAACCGTTGACGCGCGTCCAAATGGAGCGAGCGGCACGAATGGAGTCCGACACGGAACGGAGCGAGCCCTGAACTCATCCGACTTTCCTCCTCCCGTCCGTGCGGCAGACACGTTGGAGACGTGCGCGTTTGAAGGCGACGCGGCGGGATGGGGCGGCGAGGACGCAGCGGCGCGAGGAGGATCCGGCGCGGCGTCCGCGGCCTTCGGCTTCCTGCTGAAGCAGAGCTACATCGGCGCGCTGGTGGCCATGATGGCCTGGTCCATCACGTACGTGTCGTGGCTGACGTGCGCGCTGCTGCTGTGGTCGTGCACGCTGTGGATGATGCGCGAGCGCCGGCGCTACACGCTGGCGTCCTCGCCCTGGTTGGTGGCCTACGGCAATCTGCTGCTGGTCCTGCAGTACGTCTTCAGCTTCGCCGCCGTCCGCCAGCTTCCCGGGCTCTTTCCCAAAAAGGACGATCCCTGCCGGGAGCTCGCGTCAAAGGTACGGGCACGACCTCGCCGCCGCTCTTTTCCAAGCCGCTTTTCCCACCCCGGCTCGGACGTGGCGCTGTCCGACGAACGTCTCGATGATCGCGCGATTCCCCTGATACGATCGAAGCCTCCGGTGCCAGAGGCAGCAAAGCGGCCCCGCGGCGGCAGCAGGATGGAACCCCCGCCCCAACTGTCGGGAGGGGCTTCTTTTCCTTCTCATCTCGCCTGCGCCGTCTGCGAACGAACCGTCGGCGCTCTATTTTGGTTTCACGCGTCCACAGAACGTTTGCCCGGAGGCGACGTGGCTCGGCAAAGCTTTGTCGTTCCTTTTTAGGTCCTCGCCTCAGGAACGGCGTCACTCACGAAGCCCCGCTCGGTTGGGTGTGCGGCGAGCGCTACTTGTCGGAAGCGTGATCCCTCGCTGTTCTAGGCCCACCTTGGAAGACTTGCGTCATGGATATTTCTCTCGCCCCTACGCCCAGGCAGGTTCCGGATCGTTCCACGTCTCTTCATCACATGAGGCAGCGTTGAAACGGAGAGCCCAAGGTTTTTGGAGATGGCTCCGTACACTTTGGAAGTTCTCGTGTTGGCGCCTGACGGCGCTTCTGACGTCCTCAGACAGCTGCCTCCTTTTCACCGTTGTGACAAAGGGGGAGAACGGGCCGGGCCGCCTTTTAAAACGCCAAAGTCAATATTTTGTCACCTGGCTACGTACGGGCCATGTCGAAAAGGTGACTCTCATTTGTGATGGAGCAAGGCCGGTCACAATTTGTTCGCGTCCCATAATAATGGTGAGCTGAACCGTATTTTACCTTCTGACGTCCTCAGACAGCTGCCGCCTTTTCACCATTGTGACAAAGGGGGAGAACGCGCCGGGCCGCCTTTTAAAACGCCAAAGTCAATATTTTGTCACCTGGCTACGTACGGGCCATTTCGAAAAGGTGATTGTCATTTGTGATCGAGCAAGGCCGGTCACAATTTGTCCGCGTCCCATAATAATGGTGAGCTGAACCGTATTTTCCATTGGACCGCAACATGGCGGGTCCCCAAGAAACCAAAACAAGATCACGGCGGTGTGGGACATTGGCATGTTGCAGGAATGTTCTCCAAATGATCATTGGAAAACGTGAACGCCGACGGGGACTGATAGGAAGGGAATGCCGCACGTGGATATTGATCCGTGTCCTGATTGTGACAAATCATGAAACCGAAACCATCAGGTTTGACATTGCGGCACGATTGAGGAGCCAAACGCAGGGAAGCGGGGAGCTGAGGCGAAACCGAAACCTGATCTGTGACATTGCGGCACGGTTGAGGAGCCAAACGCAGGGAAGCGGGGAGCTGAGGCCAACGACAAAGCGAAACGGCAAACTTGTAGGGTGACGAGCGCACGGTGACGTTTGGCGGTGCTTTCGGCAGCTGGTGTGTCTGCTGACCTTCTGGCTGCTGCTGCGTCAGGCTCGTACGGAGAAGACCGAGCGACAGGAAGGCGGACGGGCGAAATCTCGGCCGCCC
>NW_017805831.1:150467-150770 GCF_001891065.2 Hippocampus comes
ATGTGTCTGCAGTTTTGGGCTGGTGGAGGTTGGTGGTGGACCGTCTCTCGGTCTTGTTCCTGCGCCTCCTCCTGTCTCTGCAGCGCCTACAGCGCCTCCTCTGGTGGCTCCTGGAACTTCACATTTTGAAAATCGTCTCCTCTTACATGATTTGGAGGGCGGTGAAGGAGGTGCGTGAAAGTCGCCGCTGTCGGCCGTCCTGCCGTCTCCGTACGCCTGTCTCACCCCCCCCCCCCCCCCCCCCCCCCCCCCTTTCCAGGTGTGTGTGTTCCACCCGCTGTTTGTGGTGTGCGTGGCTGTGGC
>NW_017805831.1:152780-170923 GCF_001891065.2 Hippocampus comes
GCGATTCCCCTGATACGATCGAAGCCTCGGTTGCCAGAGGCAGCAAAGCGGCCCCGCGGCGGCAGCAGGATGGAACCCCCGCCCCAACTGTCGGGAGGGGCTTCTTTTCCTTCTCATCTCGCCTGCGCCGTCTGCGAACGAACCGTCGGCGCTCTATTTTGGTTTCACGCGTCCACAGAACGTTTGCCCGGAGGCGACGTGGCTCGGCAAAGCTTTGTCGTTCCTTTTTAGGTCCTCGCCTCAGGAACGGCGTCACTCACGAAGCCCCGCTCGGTTGGGTGTGCGGCGAGCGCTACTTGTCGGAAGCGTGATCCCTCGCTGTTCTAGGCCCACCTTGGAAGACTTGCGTCATGGATATTTCTCTCGCCCCGACGTCCAGGCAGGTTCCGGATCGTTCCACGTCTCTTCATCACATGAGGCAGCGTTGAAACGGAGAGCCCAAGGTTTTTGGAGATGGCTCCGTACACTTTGGAAGTTCTCGTGTTGGCGCCTGACGGCGCTTCTGACGTCCTCAGACAGCTGCCTCCTTTTCACCCTCAGACAGCTGCCGCCTTTTCACCATTGTGACAAAGGGGGAGAACGCGCCGGGCCGCCTTTTAAAACGCCAAAGTCAATATTTTGTCACCTGGCTACGTACGGGCCATTTCGAAAAGGTGATTGTCATTTGTGATCGAGCAAGGCCGGTCACAATTTGTCCGCGTCCCATAATAATGGTGAGCTGAACCGTATTTTCCATTGGACCGCAACATGGCGGGTCCCCAAGAAACCAAAACAAGATCACGGCGGTGTGGGACATTGGCATGTTGCAGGAATGTTCTCCAAATGATCATTGGAAAACGTGAACGCCGACGGGGACTGATAGGAAGGGAATGCCGCACGTGGATATTGATCCGTGTCCTGATTGTGACAAATCACGAAACCGAAACCTGATCTGTGACATTGCGGCACGGTTGAGGAGCCAAACGCAGGGAAGCGGGGAGCTGAGGCCAACGACAAAGCGAAACGGCAAACTTGTAGGGTGACGAGCGCACGGTGACGTTTGGCGGTGCTTTCGGCAGCTGGTGTGTCTGCTGACCTTCTGGCTGCTGCTGCGTCAGGCTCGTACGGAGAAGACCGAGCGACAGGAAGACGGACGGGCGAACTCTCGGCCGTCCGCCGTCTGCGTCCGCGTCGAAGGTGAAGCGTCTTCGGCGGGCGGCGCCTCCTCCTTTCTGAGCGCCGGCCTTCCCGGCTCTCGCTTTCCAGACGAGGAGAAGATGGAAGCGATTTCCTATGAGAAAGCTCTCCTGCTGGAAGGAGGAGTTCAGATGGATGCGCTGCTGGCGGCGGTGACCGGGATGTTCGTCAAATATTGGATCTACGTGTGCGGCACCATGTTCTTTTTCGTCAGTTTTGAAGGCCAGATGGTCCTGTACAAGGTCATCTACATGGTGATGTTCCTGTGCTGCGTGGCCCTCTACCAGGTAGGGTAGCGGCAGTCCCTTGCCACGGATGACCGCGTTTGCCGTTGATCGCGCGCCCGCCTCTCCCCCCTGCAGTTGAACTATGAAAAGTGGCGAGCCTGGCTCCGGGGCTTCTGGGTCGCCGTGGTGGTTTACTCCATGTTGGTCCTCTTTCTGGTCTACACCTTCCAGTTCCCCTCGTCCCTCCACACCTGGACCTACTACACCGGACTCAGCACTCACAGGTCGGTGCGCCGGCGCCGCTTGGGTCTTTGCAGGACGCGTCCGTACGTTCCGGTGTCTTTTGTCCCTCCAGGTTAGAGGATCTGGGTTTGCAGAAGTTCTCGGTCCCGGTCCTCTTCACGAGGATCTTCATCCCCACGGCTTTTCTGCTGGTGCGGATCGACAAAAGTGACAGGACACCGATCGACCAAATGCTCGCGCTAATGCTGGTTTTCATTTTGCAGGTGTGTATTGTTCACCTGCACTACTTCCACGAGCCGTTCCTCCGGCTGACCGACCTCAAAACCGTCGTGGACACGCACAACAGCACCATCACGAGGTAGAATGCAAACCGTCAAACGGCCAATCGGAGGTCACGCGACCCGAGGCCGGCGCGCCGCCGATCAAAGGCCTCGGAAGATTGGTGACCATTGTCAAGGTCACGCGACCCGATGGCAACTCTTTGCTCGCCCGCGTGCCGTCTTGCGTCACTTGTCACAGTTCGCTCCGGTCGATTTACACGTCGTCGGTTTCTGTTCAACACGCCGTCTGTGTTACGCGTGTCCCTCGTCGCTACATGTCACTCGTGTTTCAGGTTGGTCCACTCCGAGGGCAGCCTTGTGGACGTGTCGGCCGGAGGAGCTTCTCGGCTCTTTGCGGAAGAGGAGGGAGTAGGAGTGGCGTCGGAGAAACAGGAGCAGCCCAAGGAGGAGTGGGGACGGGAAGAAGAAGAAGAAGAAGTGGAGGAGGGAAAGAATTACGCCGGGATATTTGAGGGGGAGAGCCTGTCGGAGCACACGGCAGGTAAAGCGAGCTCGTCGGGGCGGAGCGCAAGCAACAAGCGGAGCTTTGGCTGATGTGTCTGCAGTTTTGGGCTCGTGGAGGTTGGTGGTGGACCGTCTCTCGGTCTTGTTCCTGCGCCTCCTCCTGTCTCTGCAGCGCCTACAGCGCCTCCTCTGGTGGCTCCTGGAACTTCACATTTTGAAAATCGTCTCCTCTTACATGATTTGGATGGCGGTGAAGGAGGTCCGTGAAAGTCGCCGCTGTCGGGCGTCCTGCCGTCTCCGTACGCCTGTCTCACCCCCGCCCCCGCCCCGCCCCCACTCTCTTTCCAGGTGTGTGTGTTCAACCTGCTGTTTGTGGTGTGCGTGGCTGTGGCTCTGCCCTGCAGGGCCTGGCGCCCCCCGGTGGCTGGAGTGTGCACCGTTTGGACATGCACGGTGGCCATTTGTAAGATGTTGTACCAGCTCAACATCGTCCAGCCCGACACGTGCAACTGCACCGTGGTAACTTTGGTCCGGCCGGCCGTCTCGCCGTGTCTGTCGATGTTTCTCAAGATCAAAATGAATGAGATGTATTTTTGTAAAGATACCGCACTGTGTGGCCGTCTTCAGCCAGGTAACGCCTCCACCGACGTGTCTACCTCAGTCTTGTATGCTGCTCCGATTGACCCCGCCCAGTGGGTGGGGCTTCGCAAATATGAGGGAAAACTGCTGGACTATTTGAGGGTGAGACCGGTCGACGCTTTGGCGCTCCGCCGGCTGGCTTGCCTCATTTGAACTCGTTTTCGCAGCACAACCTGATGACGCTCGCGCTTTTAGCCTTCGAGGTGACCGTTTACAGACACCAGGAACTCTACCGTCTGCGATGCAACAAAGTCCCGCCTCGGAGCGGAACTTTGTTCCGTGACATCAGCAGGCATCACCTGGATCAAAGCGTGCTGAGCTGCGCCAAGTACTTTCTCAATTATGTCTTTTACAAGTTTGGCCTGGAGGTGAGCGACTGTCGGCACTCATCGGAGCGTCTTGAGAAATTGGGGGGAACGGAAATGGTCGACTCACGTTTGTCTGCGCGTCAGATCTGTTTCCTTTTGGCGGTCAACGTGATCGGTCAGCGGATGGATCTCTTCGCCGTCGGCCACGCCTTGGGCCTCATCTGCATCCTGTCCAGGCGCAGCAGGAAGCGAATCGGTTCGGTGTGGCCAAAGTACTGCTACTTCCTGTCGGCGCTCTTGTGCCTCCAGTATCTCTTGTGTATTGGATTCCCGCCTGCCGCCTGCAAAGGTAAAGGTCCTCCGCCAGATGCTACCAGGCTGTTGCTTCGCGTAATAACTGGGCTGAGAATAAGTACGTGGCGGCACACGAACAGCACGTCTGCCTCTCAGTGCCGATCGGAATCGAGTGTCCGGTTTGCACGCATGACCTGCATCATGAGGACAAGCGCTCTGAAAATGGACGGGTCGGACAAGGATTGGACTTGGAGAAGCACAAAACCTGTCGAAATATGTATGCGCTCCCTTCCATCGCAGATTATCCCTGGCGGCCGCCGACTTCCAACATGGACTCCAATGTGGTGAAATGGCTTTTCCTGCCAGATTACCTGACTCCTCCGAATCCATTCTTCCTTCTCTGTAAGAAAGATCCTCGTTCTCCTCCTTGAAGCAAATGTGAACAGGAAAAGACATTGTGTGTGTGTGTGCGTGTGTGTGTGTGCGTGTGTTTTCTCCTCCTTGAAGCGAATGCGAACAGGAAAAGACATTGTGTGTGCGTGTGCGTGTGCGCGTGCGCGTGCGCTCCAGACGACTTTCTGCTTCTGCTGGGCGCTTCGCTGCAGCTTCAGGTGTTTGAAGACGAGCGTGACGCTGCCGTCCGGGCGCTCGCGGGGGACAACGGCGAGGTGGATGTAGAAGACAGACACGTGTGGGATCCGGTCACCAGGCTCCATCTCAGCGCCGTCCCCGACTTCATGCTGTGCAGGTGAGCGGCGGCCGCGCCGCATCCGCTCTGCCCTCGGCCGTCTGCGTCTCTGACCTTCTGACCCTCGGGCGCAGGTCTTACCTGGATATGATGAAGGTCATCATTTTTAGCTACATGTTCTGGTTTGTCCTTACCATCACCTTCATCACTGGAACCACCCGGTGAGTGAATGAAAGGGCTCATTTCTGCACCATTAGTCGAACCCCAAAGCCGACGCAGACCGCTGATGAAAAACCTCAACGTCCATTTCCCGACAAATCTGCAATTAAAAAAACAACCCCCCCCCCCCCAAAAAAAAGACATCCAGAGGGTTGGCACGGTGGCTTAGCACGTCCGCCTCGCAGCGCAGAGGTGCGGGGTTGGATTCCAGGCTGCGGCCTTCCTGTGTGGACCTCGCATATTCTCTCCGCGCCTGAGTGGCTTTCCTCCCACATTCCCAAGATAACGCACGGCGGGTCGACTGAACGCTCTAATTTGTCCCTAAGTGTGATTGGTTGTTTGTTTACGTATGCTGCCCTGCGATTGGCTGGCAACCAGTTGAGGGCGTACCCCACCCGCTCCCCAAAGACAGCCGGGATGGGCTCCAGCACGCCCGCGACCCTCCCGAGAAGAAGCCCATCAGATAATGGATGGCTGGATCAAGTGCAAGTAGGACAGATAACTGAGGAACAAAAATGCGATCGGAGGACAGGCGCAAAGCAAGGAGGGTCTCCGGGAAAATGGCAGAACCTTGCACTTGTACACTGGAAACGCATCACGGGAAGACATCCAGCAAGTCGTCGGTCAAAACCCAGAAGCGAGACAGGGTGCGCTCCAGCGGCGGGTCGTAACAAGGGAGTGTCCTCGGGTTTGGACTAGGACCGATTGGCAGGGGCGCCACGTTGCTCACTGCGCCACCCGGTGGTCGTAAAAAAAAAACAAACAAAAACAGACCGACTGAACAGAAAACAAACCCGACGAACGTCAGAGCGGACGATGACGACTGTCCGGTTCTGTTGGAGTTTGTTTCTACCTGTCTTGCAGGATCAGCATCTTCTGCATGGGCTACCTGGTGGCGTGTTTCTATTTCCTGTTGGTGGGCGGAGACCTGCTGCTGAAACCCGTCGGCTCCATCCTGCTCTATTGGGACTGTCTGATCGGCTACAACGTCTTCGTCATCGCCATGAAAAACATCCTGTCCGTACGTCCGTGTTGATTCTCGGGCATCTCGGTCACGGTCATCCGCGAAATGCAGACAAATGGATCGACCCAAACGCTTTGAATTGGAACGTTGAGCTTTTTAACGGCGAACTGTACGTCACCCGCCCACAAGAGTGCGCTCGCCTCCACCTGATGCGGATTCCGTCCGCGCGCGTTGACATTCGCGGAAGGATGCGCGCGACAATCACACAACCTGCGGGTGTTTTTTTTTTGGTTGTGTTTTTTCGAACCGCCGCAGATCTTGGCGTGCGGTTTCATCAAGTCGTTGGTCGTCGACCACTGCTGGCTGGTTCAGCTCTTCAGCCTGGCCTGCACCATTCGAGGATACGCCAAGCGTGAGTATGCCGTCCGTCGCTCCGCTCGGGGCGGAGCGGCGGTCTCGGGGTTCGATCCCCGGCCGCGGCGCCCGTGCCCAAGTCTCCTTGGGCAAGATAGCGAAGCCCCGGTCGCTCCTGATGCCGCGTCATCGGGTTTCGTCTCGGCAGCCGCGCGGCAGAGCAGTCAACAATGCGAACTGCCCAGCGACGAGGCGGGAATCATCTGGGACGGCGTGTGCTTCTGCTTCCTGTTACTGCAACGGAGGGTCTTCAGGAGTCACTACTTCCTCTACGTAGTGCTGGACCTGCAAAACACGCAACTGCTGGCCTCCAGGTAAAAGACCGGACAGACGCCCGCGCGGGCCCGTACGCGCGGGTCACGCCTCGCCCGTTTTGCAGGGGGGCGGAACTTTTTGAGGCGTCCACCGTGAAAGCTGTGCGAGCCCGACTGGAGGTGGAGAAGATGTCCGTGGACCTGCTGAAGAGACAGTAAGGCAACACTCCCCTGGTTTCCGTGCGCGCGACCCCCGCCGCCTCGTCAAGTGTGAAATGGCGACGGGCAAAAAATGAAACGCGTGCGACCGTGTCCCGATTGAACGCGAGTCTGCCTTTCAGGATGGAGAGGATCAAATGTCGCCAGCAGAAGTTCCGCCGAGGAAAAGAGAAAATGCTCAGTTTGACCCAAAAGAGCCCCCGCGCTGACGGTGTGTAAGGCGAGGCGCCGGTGTCGCCGCGATGACGTGCGAACGGACGGACGGACCCCCTTCGCTTGATTGCGTCGCTCTTCTCTTCAGCTCAGGAAAAGACAAAGGGCAGAAGAGCGCACGGCGATTGGTGGAGGCCGTGGGTCAACCACGCCTCCAGTGAGTCGCGAGCGCCCGACGCTCCCGCCGCCCCCGACCGGCTTTGCCGTAACCGAGGCTTTACGTCCGCAGTGGTGCGGAGCGGAGACTACTTCCTGTTCGAGAGCGACAGCCAGGAAGATGAAGACGACCAAAAGGATGACGAGAAGGAGGAGCGGGAGGGTCCCGACAAATCTGCCTTTCAGGTGGCTCACCCGCTCATGCTCTACTTCATCTCCACATTTTATTTCCCTTCCTTCCTTCCTGACTGGGCAATCGGCCCCCGTCAGGGACTTGCGCCCCCTCCCGGGTCCCACACCCGGCACGATTCCCGCTGGTGCCTCGCGAGGTTCCCCACCAACACATTTTATTTAGTTCCTCTCCTCCTCCTCCTCCCAACTTCATCGGTACTGTACATGGATGTCTTCTTCTCCTTCCCTTCCGCTCTCTTCAGTGCTATTCTTGGCTGAGTTTGGTTCTCTCGGTAATGCCGGCGCATCTCCTTCTCTTCTCTTCCTCATGTCTGACTCATGCGGTGCAGTTTGTGTACCACGCCTGGATAACGGACTCCAGAACCGCCCTGCGAGCTCGTCACAGCCAGAAAAAGGTGAAGAAGCAGAGGCCTGAGCCCAAGACGGCGTCTTGGGAGCAAAGCGGAGGAGAGGACCCGTCAGGTATTTGCACTCGCGCAAAGAAACCAAAAAGTTGAGGACTAAAAGTGCCACTCGTTCTTCTAGCGCGCGGCGTGACGGAGGTGACGGAGGACTCGGAGGAGGATGCGCAGAAGGACGACAAGGAGGAGGGACCAGGTCGGACGATTGACTCACTCAATGTTATTGTGGGGGGGGGGGACTTGTTCTGAGAATTCCTCAAATCAGTCTTGATAGACAAAGTCACTTGCGCAGCTTATTGGCGTTGCGAAGAAGTCAATCAACATGAGCCACTTTTCCACGCTGTAGCGGGTCCACCCCGCCCTGTTTCGGTGGCACTTTTTCAGGACCGTGCGGTGACAGTCGAGCCCTTCCTCAGAGCCTCCTTGTAGGCGATTCTTTCAGCGACGCGGCAAGTAACTCCGCCGCGCGTACCCGTTTCTCGCTTTCGGCCACAAGAATGCAGCATATGCGGTACACATACTGCATGTTGGCTTTTGCAGCATTACAGAACCATATTTGCTCTTTCATCTGGAACGGTGGATGAAATCAGTCAATAAATCGATGGCTCGATAGCAAGCCGTGTGCGCGTTGTTATTGCGCTTCAAGTGAATGGCTCCGCGCCGTCTCCATTCCGGAGAGTGAGGGGGAGCCCCGTCTTTCAACATATCCGCCTTCCGCTTTAGGGCCGCCGCTGCTGCCGCCGCACACCGCGCGACGTCAGTCAAGGACACGCCGCTTGCTACAGAAACACGACGCGGTCGACGATGAAGATCAAATAAATCGAAAGACAGTACTCGCTCTCATTCAGTTGAACGACGTCTGCGCGGCACGACTGCGATTCCGATTTTGAACCGCCGCAAAAGCGCTCGCCCGGACTCGGCCGCTCATAAACTCGATGGCAGAACCGCGCGTGCTTCGAGCGCGCAAGTGGAATTGCATCGCGCAACTCAGCGGATCCCCTCGCAAAGGATGGGCGGAGAAGCAACGCAGGCGAGGCCGGGGCGCAGTGGGAGCGGGCCGTTCCGCAACTTGAATGAAAAAGAGCCAACGGCGACATTCGGGCCCGAGGAGGTTCGCGACGCGGATTTTCACGCGCTCTCGTTTGACGTTTCAGATACGGTCCTCCGTCGGGCCTCCAACATCCTCCGCTTCTGCTGGGTTCTGTTGTCGGCCCTGCTGGACTCGCTGACCGCTTGGCTGTGCGGTTTGTGTCGCGAACACGCCGACATCTCCGCCGTGCTGCGCATCGAGCGCTGCATGCTGACCCAGCAGGCCAAGCGGGTACAAGTCGGACGGCGACCGAAACGGCAGAGCGTCCGTCCGCTCACGTCTCCCGCTTGCGTTCTCAGGGTCAAGTGCCGTCCCGAGAGGCCATCCACTTATACTACCGGGAACAAATGACGCGCAGTTCCGCAGAATGGGGAACGGACTCGAGTGGTCCTGAGCGAGAGGTCCGCATCGGCGATACGGACGAAGACGAGAGCCCGGGAGGGGGGGGCGGATACGCCTTCGCCCCCAGAGATGAAAGGGAAGCCGATGCCTCCGCGGGCCTTGCGGAAACGGACCGGCCGGGGTGCTTTACGGCTCCGTCCGGCCAACGGCGCCGAGCCAAACTGACCAGGACGAAGAAGGCGGCGTCGTCTTCGTCGTCATCCTCCGATGAGGCTGACCGCAGGTAAGTCCCCTCGAGGTCGCGACGGCAACTTGATCTTCCGACGCTTCGCCACGCTGAATGGGCCGAAGCGCTATTTGGCACGATATTTCACCCATTGAATAAAATACAAATCCCAAGGCAGCCCGTCATCCCGTGAAACTAAAATGTCTCAAAAGGCACATGTCCCGGAGTGACACCGCGATTAGCCATGTACTCGGGGTTGACTCGCTGGAGGCGGCCCTTTCCACGAGTGCTTCGCTCCTCTGCCTCATTGGGAAGCTGAGGGCTTCCGTGCGGCATTGGCAGATTCCACCTGCTCTTGCCCCACGGTGGCTTTTCTGCGACGATTCTGGCTCCCCCCGCATTCCAAAAACGCGCTTCACTGAAGAGACTCGCTTGTCCGGCTGCGCGTGGCAGCGCTCGTTTGTGCGCACGCGACCCGCGACAAGTCCAAGGTGTTACCGGCCCCTCGCCTGGAGTCGGACCGGGATGGACTGGGCTCCGACTGACGCGCAACCCAAACAAAGGATAAGCGCCAAATTTGGGGACGATTCGTCGAAGCCAAAGCTGCTATTGTCTTGCGTAATCCATGGCTCATTGGAAGCGGGTGGATCGACAGGTTCACGGCACCTGGGAGCGCAGTTCGTGGGCGTGGCCGTTGCCCGCATGGACCGACGAACAAAGGCGATGGATAACGTTTCGTCCCGGTGAGGTGCGAAGCGGATCATTTTCTTGGGAAGCGCTCTTTTAGACTTTGGGATTTACCGCCCCGAGAGGAGCGCTCGGTCACGTCGCGCGCGCCGCCGGCCAGCGAGCCGCCCGCGCCTCTGAACGAGTGAATTTGTTCCGAGTCGCCAGTCTGAGAGCAACTCGCCGCCGAAACATTTTCCAAAGGGCTCGTTGTGTACCGCGCGGCGCGGCGGTCACGGTGCGCGTCGCTTGTTTCCGCAGTGCCGGAGAATCGAACGAACAAGCTCCCAGCCGCGGGTCTTCCGGGGCCGCCTCCCCCTCCTCTCAGGCTTCCCGCGGTCACGCCCCGGGTCCGGACATCCGCGAGCAGGGAAGGGAGCGAGACGGCTCCAAAGAGAGAAGGCACGAGGCGGAGGCGGGACTAAGACGGCAGGGGACCGACTTCCCGTCCGGAGGCGCCGCCGCCGCTTCCTGTCGGTCGGCGTCTCGGCCTCAGGAGCTGACGGCGAGTGAGCTTCTGAAGAACAGGTGAGGCCGACCCACCGAGAGCGTCGACCGTACGTGGACCTGACCCGAGGGCGCTTTGCGATCCGATTCTCTTTTGGACAGGACCTTCCACAATGCGGAACTGGAGGCGTCGGACCATTTCTACCGCGAGCAACCCCAGCTCCTCCAGCTATGCTACGCCTTTTACAACATCCTGGCTTCCAGGTAGCGTCCAAAAGCGCCGTCTGCCGCCAAACGGTGATGATGACCATGATGAAAATGGGAAATTGGACAAAACGAGCATCGTGGCGGCGGACCGGCTAGCGGTCGAGCCAGACTCATCGGCTAAAGCTCCAAAGAACCGACCGATGTCTCGTCCCAGGTCAGAGACGGTGTGCTACCTGGTCATTGTCTTGAACCACATGGCGTCGGCCAGCTGTCTCACCTTGGTACTTCCCGTCCTGGTGTTTCTGTGGGCAACGCTGTCCGTACCCCGACCCAGCAAGACCTTCTGGATGACGGCCATCATCTACACCGAGGTTCACGCCGCTTCTAAATGTGTTGGTTCCAAAAACGAGGTGCCATCAACACGTCACGCCATCTCGCCGGCCTTGCAACTTGAGACGCTTTCGGAGACGTTTTCAGAACGCTAATAATCGTTTTTAGCAAATGGCATTTTACCCTTTGAAAGTCTTCTTCTCTTCTTTTTTCCACACCCGAGCCGGGGACGTGCTAACGCTCGGGACTGTCTCCTTCAGGTCACCATCGTGCTCAAGTATTTCTTCCAGTTTGGGTTCTTTCCCTTCAACCAGAAGCTCGAGGTGGACCGCTCAAAGCCCTTCCACCCGCCCAACATCCTCGGGGTGGAGAAGAAGGAAGGCTACGTTCTGTACGACCTGCTGCAACTGCTCGCTCTGTTTTACCACAGAGCTATTCTGAAGGTAAACATGCTCAGTGGCGCTGCGGCTGCCGCCGTGCCAAAAAACGACCACATCACCACCGACAACAAAAACAACAGCCACTTACTGCCGTTTTGTTTTTGCTTTTGTTTTTTTTTTCTCCTTCCCTCCTCTCGGACCTGACCCAGTGCCACGGACTTTGGGACCAGACCGTCTCCGCCGAGCCTCAACATCACCGTGACGAGCAGGCAGAATTTAGTCCGGGTTCCGCCCCCACCGACGGGGTGTCCTGGCGTGGCGAGAGCCAGGCCCGGCTCAGCGCGCCTGCGGGTGAGATGGAGCGCACCCTCACAAAAGCGAACATGAAGACAAAGCGGACAAAACAAGGTTTTTGCTTCGGGTGGGTGGGGCGGGCCTTCAGTCAGTCAGTCAGTCAGAAAGCAGATGACCGCATGAAGATACTCCAGGAAACGGATGGATGCAATGTACACGTTTCATGTTGGTCCTGTTGCTTCCCCCCCCCCCGTTGTTTTTTCAGGCAGTCTGCGTTCCGTCAAACAGCTCAGCAAGTTGGACCTACTCACGGAGAAACTAAGAGAACTTTCCATCCGGACCAAGCAGTACTGTGTTTCCAAGTATGCCGAAGCGAAGCGCGTGAGCCGAAGCGTGCGAGCGCTTTGACCGCGATGGCTCTGACATCCGCGCCCACCAAACTCTTTCAGGTGCAAGTCTCTTTCCAGTCCAGCGCGTCGGTTCCTCCGAGCTCTGGTCCGACCGGAGTACAGCGCCGTGACAGACGTTTACGTTCTCATGTTCCTGGCGGACACCGTCGACTTCATCATCATCGTCTTCGGCTTCTGGGCCTTTGGGGTAGACTTTCGCATCTCGCGAGCGAGCGCCGGTCACAAAAATTGCGCTCGGAGTGAATTGAAAGAAAATGTGCCCGCTTCTTAGAAACACTCGGCGGCCGCCGACATCACTTCCTCCCTTTCGGAGGACCAAGTTCCCGAAGCGTTCTTGGTCATGGTTCTGATCCAGTTCGGTACGTCTCCCGCCCGAACGAGTGGCCGTCCGTCTCTTCGTCCGCGCGGCTGTCTGACTCGTCCGGCGTGCGTCTTCAGGCACCATGGTGATCGACCGAGCTCTGTATTTAAGGAAGACCGTATTGGGAAAGTTGGTCTTTCAGGTGATTTTGGTGTTGGGGATCCACTTCTGGATGTTCTTCATCCTGCCGACTGTCACCGAGAGGTAAATCGTCCTCGTTTCCAGTGATTGAAATCCAAGCCAAAGCGTTTTTACACAAGAGGCCGCGTCCGTCTGTCCGCCCGCGCTCGCGTCTAGACGCTTCAATCGCAACCTGGTGGCTCAGCTGTGGTATTTCGTCAAATGCGTTTACTTCGGCTTGTCGGCCTACCAAATCCGCTCCGGATACCCCACGCGTGTCCTGGGCAACTTCCTGACCAAGAGCTACAACTACCTCAACCTGTTCCTGTTCCAGGGGCAAGTCGCCACCGCAGTCCGTCACTGGATCTCGCGGTCGCCCGCCGAGCGCGAGCGCGCGAGTTGATCTGTTTTGCCCCCCCCCGCGCAGTTTCCGTCTGGTTCCTTTCCTGACCGAGCTGCGGGCGGTGATGGACTGGGTGTGGACCGACACCACCTTGTCTCTGTCCTCCTGGATCTGCGTGGAGGACGTCTACGCCCACTGCTTCGTCCTGAAGTGCTGGAGAGAGTCCGAGAAGGTGCGGAGCGACTCGGTCCAAAGACCGAGCGGAGAGACCCGAGAGCCCTAAAGTCTGCTTGTGCTCCGGTCTTCAGCGATACCCCCAACCTCGGGGTCAGAAGAAGAAACGAGTGGTGAAGTACGGGATGGGAGGCTTGATCGTTCTGCTGCTGATCTGCATCGTCTGGTTTCCTCTGCTCTTCATGTCGCTGATCAAGTCCGTGGCCGGCGTTGTCAACCGGCCGCTGGACGTCTCTCTGACCGTCACTCTCGGAGGCTTCCAGGTAAGCGCGCGCGCGCACGCGGGCGAAAAGGCCTCGACGCAAGCCCGTCCGTCCTCGGTGACGCCGTTGGTCCTTGCCAGCCCATTTTCACAATGAGCGCGCAGCAGAATCAGCTGAAAGACCTGATGGAGGAGGACTTCCGAGCCTTGGTTCGCTCCTACAGCTACACCCCAGTAAGGCCTCCCTCGCGCTCCCGTCGGTCTGGTCGTTCCGGCGCGGCCCCATCGCTTTTCTCCCCCTTCAGAGCGCGTTGCAGTTTCTGGAGGCGTACGGCCACGAGGACGTGACCGTGGCCGAGCTGCAGGGGAGCAGCAACTCTCTGTGGACCATCAGTCCACCCAGCAGGCGATACCTGAGCCAGGTGCTCCACCTGGACCACTTTCCCCTGACCTTGTCCTGGACAGTTCAGAGGTCACATTTACTTTCTTTTGGACAAACACCAAATCCCCCTCCAAGACGGAAACTGACCCCCGCCCCCACCCCCATTTTTTCTCTCTCTCCCCCCCCTAAATCCAGGAACTTAAGTCTTGGCGCGAAGGCAGAGCTGGCGTCGGGTAAACACGTGTCCTATCTGAACGATCAGACTCGTTTGGAACTGATCCAGCTGCTGAATGGCACCAGAACACTTCCTGTGTGAGTGACAACTTTGGGCAGGGACGCACTTTTTGTCATCGTTATTCAAAGCGTTTGCCGTCCGAAGCTCAGCCGGCGGCACGGCCGGCCGGGTTTGCCGCCGGCCGACTGCGTGTTTGTTTTTGTTTTTCAGCGTGATTGACGGGGTGCTGCCATCTTTCTTACGGGCTCCCAGCGACTCCAACGCCAAACCCGTGGAGCAGCTCTACGCAGGTTTCTGGTCTCTTTCTAGCCTTTTCCCCCCCGACGAAAAGAAAAAAAAACTTATTCTTTTTGACACGGCGTAACCTCAACGTTCAACGCCCGAGCGGGAATGAAACCTCGTCGAGGGCGTCAGGCTCCGTCCGTTTGTACTCGGGGTTACGGGGGCGGGACTTGCAAAAGTCTTGCAAGGCTTTGAATCCACCGATCTAAAAACAAGAAAGCTTGTGTCCAGTAAGCCCGCCTCCATTGCGGGCTTAGGATCCAGAGCACCCTTGCGAGAAGTGAATCTTCCCCATCGAGATACTCCCTCGCCATGTTTTGATCGCGTTGGTGGCAGTAAAGGTCTTTCAACACTCTTTCAAATCGTTGAAAGGCATTAAAAAGAGCCATGCGAGCAAAGGATAAAGCAAGCACAAGCAGTACACCGGTGTACCCATTCCTCTGAATCCCTTTTCTCTCGGCTTTTCTCTCGCTCTCCCTCTACACACACACAAACATGCAGAAGGAGCGCAAAGCCAGAACCCGCAACGGATGGGGGATGACATCTGTTTTGTTTGCGTTTCAATCAGACGGCCGCTACAAGGGCATTTTGCTGTCCCTGGAGCGAACGGCCAACGACAGCCAAGAGATCCAGGAGTGGTGGATCGTGGACCAACCCTCTTCCGGCCTGGTCCGTTTGGGAGGGAGCGCTCCGACAGACGCCAGGAGAGAGGCGGGGCTTCAGATCTTTGTGTTCAGCGACAAAGTCAGCCCGCCCAGTCTGGGCTTCCTGGCCGGATACGGGTACTGCGCTCGCTCGGATCGCTCGCCGTCGGCGGCGGCGCCGTCCGCTCCGTTCTTATTTTCTGCTTGCGTCCCGCAGCATTATGGGACTGTACGCCTCCGTGGTGTTGGTCATCGGGAAATTCGTGCGGGAATTTTTCAGCGGAATCAGTCACTCCATCATGTTTGAGGAGCTTCCCTGCGTCGACCGCATCCTGAAGCTGTGCACCGACATCTTCCTGGTACGACGGACTTTGTTCCGCGCGCTTGCGGTCGGAGGCCTCGCACGCACTCCCCGAAAAGATGGCGCGGCCATCTCGCATCTGATCGGCGCTTTGCGTTTCAGGTGCGAGAGACGGGAGAGCTGGAGCTGGAGGAGGAGCTTTACGCCAAACTCATCTTCTTATACCGATCGCCGGAGACGTTAATCAAGTGGACCAGACGCTGACGGAGCGCCGCGACGTCATCCCCGCCCGGAGGTTAGCGTTCGACCGTGTCCGACCTCGGGCGAGACGGCGAAGCCCTTTCTCGTGACTTGCGCGCGCGCTACTCGGTCCCGCCTCTGTCAAGTATCATCTCAAGTGTGAAATGTTAATAAATTGCGGGAGAAGTGAAAGTGTGCCCTCGGCCGAGGTGACGTCAAGTCAACGCGCGCGTCGCGCCCGCAAACGGTCCAGTGAGCGTGCGGGGCCGCGGCTACGCTTTCCCCTAAACGATCACTATGTCAAAAAAACAAAACAAACGTAGAAAGACAACTTTGCTTTTGGCCGCATCATTTGCAATCGGCTCAAAAGCGCACCCTCTCCCGTTTGTGCCGCGCGTCGTCAGTCGTTACCTTTCTTCCGCTTCGGCCTGCCCGTGCCCACTTTGTCGCAAAGTCGTTTCTGAATAGATGCGCTTGCTGCGAGTTCCTCTTTGATTTGTTGCCGTATTACTGTAGTTCCTGCGTTTTCCGGCGCACCGCACTGGGCTGTAAGGCGCACGCACCCTCTTTGTGAAGCGCCGCATGTTCGAGAGGTTATGCGATCAGATTTAGCGCCGTTGCGCTCGATTCAGAGCGGACACGGAATATCGGATGGCGCCGCGTGTTGTTCGCCGTGCCGCGACACGGGCTTTGCTATGAGCACAGAAGAGGAGGGGAACCTCCGACGGATGGCGAAACAAAGCCAAGTTTGCAAATGACCGGTCCGGCCGGTGGGCGGCGGCCTATGGCCAAGGCTCAACGCCATCTTGGCGGCCAGTTCGACAGGTGCGGACGAGTCCCGGCGCCGGCCGCGACGCAGCCCTTTGGCGCTTGGCCCCGGCAGCTGTTGGAAGCCCTCCGCGTCGTTCGCCGCACGAAAACCGCCGCCGTCAACGCTGGGCTCACGTTCGGTCTGACTGTAGCATGAGCGCTTTGAGTTTCGCTCAAATGAAGAGGAAGGAATTTGAGTCAAAGTCCGCAAAGCCAAACGCCAACACCAGAACCGATTCCGAGGCGCACTGACGATTTTGGAGGAAATGCCAGGATTTTAAGGCCACCCCACCACAACGCAGCAGTCCTGAAGTTGTCCCTAATTTGCAGTCCGGCGCCCCTGCCGTCTCTCGCGCACACCAAGAGCGGCCGCCTGAAGCCAAATCAACCAATGATGGATGACATCAGCTCTCAAGCAGGAAACTTTATTGAAGGAAAGTTTGGACAGCGCCGTTCAAAGTGGCCCGCTGATGAGACGAGCCGAGCCGAGTCGACGGCATTTTGGATGCGGCGAGCTCATCGGACGCCGACTCGGTCTCCCTGAGCGGAGGCGTTGGCAGACAGAAAGCAGCAATGATCTCCCGACGTCAGCGAAGCGGGCGGCGAACGGAAACGTCGCTCTTCAGCGCGCGACACGGAGCAAGATGATCAACATCCGCTCGGACGTCGTCCCGCGGCCGCGGGATGTCCTCCCGATGAAAAGGCAACCGAAGCGGCCGCTGAGATGAAGGCGCTCCCGCCGCAAAATGTTTGCTACGGGCTAGCGTGCGATCATCAAGCTAATAGCGGCTCAACGGCAACGTCTTTTCCGGCTTGATGTTTGGACACGGCTTTGTCTTCCCCACCAAGGAGCTGTCGCCGGTGTCCGTGCGCCGGCCGCCCGCTCGCCGCTTCTCTTCGTCGTGCGACGAGTGGGCCCGGTCTTCATCGCGCGACCGCTTCTCGTCCGAGGCGCGCGATCGGGTCACGTTTTCTCCTCGCGCGCGATTCTTCTCTTCGCCCCCGTCGGCGTCACGCGCTCGGTTGTCGTCTTCAGTCGCCGATGGGTTCTTTTCTTCGTCCCGTGACCGTTTTTCGCCGGCGTGATGCGATGAGGCGTTGTCTTCCTTGAAACATTCCTCGTGTTTAAGCATCAAGATGGAGTTGTAAATCTTGAGGGCGGGACCCAGTTTGATGGACATGATTCGGACGATGTCCCGCTGAGTGAGCAGAAGGAAGGCCCTCCCGTCGATTTGCTGGACAGAGCGGGGTCGTGGGCCAATCAGATGGCAGCGATGTTGAAGAACGGCCCATTTGTCTTCTCACCTCGTCGCCGAACCGTTGAGCCAGGTCCTCGCAACCGCGGAGCGACTCCACAAACGCGCACACCTGAAAGTCAGGCGCACGCACTCTCAGAGGTGTCTCGCTCGCGCGCGCACGCACGCAAGTCTTGAACGGAAAGCGGAAAGGCCGCCGCAACCTGCCGCACGCTCCAGCGGCGGACGGCGTCGGCGTGCGCTCGGGTGACCCCCGGCAGCAGTTTGCGGTGTCGCTCCCAACTCGGCGACCGGTCGCAGGCGGGCGGACGAAGGAGCTCTGCGACACGGACGTGCCCGCAATGGTCAGAAGGCGGCTTTTGCCGACGTGACGTGTTGACGGCAGGTACCTAGAGCGCGGGCTTGACCGCGAGGCTTCTCGTCTTCCACTTTGACCGGCAGCAACGCGGGGGGCTTCCGGAGCGGCCTGGCGGCACAGCGGGTACTCTTACGTTTCACGCCACGCAAAGCGTCACGTCGCAACGGGCGCGGCGCGTCTGACCTGTCGGCCATTCTTCTTCTTTTCACCGCGGGAGGCAGCGGAGCGTTCGGAGCCTCCATTTTCACCTCAGCGCTGTCCCTGCTGGACACACGCGACTAAAATCCCCCCGCAGCAACGCGGGGGGCTTCCGGAGCGGCCTGGCGGCACAGCGGGTACTCTTACGTTTCACGCCACGCAAAGCGTCACGTCGCAACGGGCGCGGCGCGTCTGACCTGTCGGCCATTCTTCTTCTTTTCACCGCGGGAGGCAGCGGAGCGTTCGGAGCCTCCATTTTCACCTCAGCGCTGTCCCTGCTGGACACACGCGACTAAAATCCCCCCGGCGGCGGCGGGGGCTTTTGAAACGGGG
>NW_017805831.1:175020-180928 GCF_001891065.2 Hippocampus comes
GCGGAGGCCGGCGGGTGTTTCGGGGCCTCCATTTTCACCTCAGCGCTGTCCCTGCTGGACACACGCGACTAAAATCCCCCCGGCGGCGGCGGCGGCTTTTGAAACGTGGCCAAACAATTAAAAAAGTTACCCGAGTGACCGGTGGCCGGGGCCGTGCGCGGCGACTCCTCCGAGCCGATCGGGAAGCAGCGGCTCCTTCCGCATATTCATGTCCGAGTATGGACAGCCGAAGGCACTGGGACACAAACGCGGCGATTCGGAGTGTCAAATTGCCATCGTTGACTCGTTCTGTCCTCTCCAATTCCTCTTTGGGGATGAACTCGGTCATGAACCGAGCGAACTTTTCACATGAAAAACGTCGTCGTCACCGCTATCGCGTCGTGACGACGCGGTGACTCAACATGGGCTGTTGGACCGTCTCCAATCAATTTGGAAGGTGCCAAATAAGCATGCGGGCACTCGCGCAGTTGGGATGAAAAGGTGTTTTTGGGTTGGCCCAGCATTGCTCGAAAACAAGCTTGTTGAAAACGTTGCACGCCAACGTATGACTTTTGCACTAACGAGCGGTCATTTGTGAGATGTTCGCAGCAAACGCGTACCTGTGGTGTCCGCCGTATTTGGGTCCTTTGATGTGTCCCGCTCCTCGGCAGCCCGATGTGGGACACGCATCCTGAGAGCGGGAGGGGGAGCCGCACCACTCTGCACGCACGCCGACGTTAATGCGGGCCGACGGGGACGAAGCGGAGCGGGCCGCGGACCGGCTGACCTGGCGGCGCCTCCAGCGGATGACCCGTGCGCTGACACCAGCCGACCGGATGCAGGTCGGCGAGGTCGCCGTCGCACCACACGTCGAAGTGATGAGACCAGCCGTCATAGTGCACCTACGCACGCACGCACGCAATGCGACGCCCTCTTAGCCGGCGTGCGTGCGGACGCTCGGACGTCCGGCGGGTACGGCCGCGCTACCTTGACTCTGTAGTCTTCCGTTGCCGTTATGGTGGCGACTCGAATCAGCACGGGGTTCCTCTTATCAACCGCCTCCAGCCTCTGGTCGATCCGAAAACCGCGCGGCGCGCTCTGATTGGACCCAAGGCCGCTCGTCACGTTTTGCCGACCGGGCGCGGCTCGCCGGCGATGTCGTTTCCTCTCGTGGCTTCCCGCTTTGCTTACCGTCGCGAAAGCTGACCCGGGAGCCGCTTTGCAAGCGCTCTCTCGCAGGTACTCCTCCCAGGTGAAGTTCTCAGGGTCGGGGTGAGCTGAAGGCGACATTGATCGGTAGCGACGGATCGATCGAGTGGTCCTCGACCCGAGCGGCGCGGCGCCATACCGTGGGGCGCGGTCAAAGGTCGTCCGTGTTCTTCGCACCAGCCGACGGGATGAATCAAAGGACTGCCGCTCTCGCACCTGAGGCGTCGACCGCTCCGTCAAACGGACCGACCGATCGGCGACGGGGAACTCACCAGTAGTCGTACGAGCGGTCCCAGTTGTCAAAATGCACCAGGATGCGATCGTCCACGACGTCGGCCACAGACGCCACGCAGACCAGGCCCGGGTTTTTCCTATCCACCGCCTCCAACTTCATGCCGACTTGGAAGCCGCACGACTGACCGCAGAAAGGCAGACAGGTGAGCGCGTGCGCCGCCGCGGACGGGCGAGCAGGCCGACGGGCGGCGTACTGACGGCCGCGCGACTAGCGAAGAGGCTCGGGGGTGCGGCCTGAGCTCCGGTGGACTGCAGATACCGCGACCAATCAAAGTCCTCCTCGCTGCACCCTTGAGGGCGACGATTTGAGAAAAGTCACGCGATGGCTCAGATGTGACGCGTCGAGGGGGCGGGGCTGCGGCCTTCACCTTTGGGCGGGTGGAGCCCTCGTCGGTTGGCGCGACACCAGCCCGCCGGGCGGATGTCGGCCGAGTCGCTGTTGAGCCAGAAATCGTGGCACTCCGAGTAGCCGTCAAAGTGCACGCGCAGACGACAGCCGATCACCTGCCGGCGCACGTTTGACATGGGAGAAGGAAGAAGTCCAAACCAAAAACTTGTCGACGACAAGATGTGCGCGCCCCCAGCGGTCTAAACGCGGCGGTGGACGATTCGCGCGTTCGCCGAGTACAAATGAAGCGGCGCGTCGCTGGGGGCGGCCTGCGGGCCGCTCGCCGTCGACCGAAAATGACATCGCGGCGCCGAGCGGTCGCAGCTCGCCGTTACGTCGCTTGCATCTTATTTGCGGACGCGGCGTGAGCGTCCGTCCGTGTGTGTGTGTGTGTGTCGTTACCTCAGCGACAGTCATCACGCAGAACATGTTTGGATGCAACGGGTCGATTCCCTCAAGCTTCATGCCAACTTTAAAAGCGCTTCTCCTTGTGGGAAATCCCTGAGACTGACATGACGACAGACAGCCGTCACCCTCGCGCCTGCCATTTTGCCCGCCTGCCCGCCCGCCTTTGGGTGTGCGCGCTCCTCACCCGGGTGAAGAGCGCCAGCGGGGCAGCTTCAGCATTCTGCTGGTTCAGGTAGGATTGCCATGACCACAAACGTCTCCTCCCACTCACTAAAAACACGCGCGCACGCACGTCAAACTTTTACAGACTCAAATGTGCGCGCGCGTGAGTGTGTGTGTGTGTGTTTTTCACTTGCCTGGAGCGCTGCTTTGCTTGTTCTTCATCCTCTTTAGTGCACATGCATTTATATGCCAACACGCACGCGCACAAACACACGCACACACACGCGCGCGCGTTAAGCGTTTTGATTTCAAACGTGACAAACCGGTCGTGTGTGTTCGGGTTAATTTCAAACACGAAACAACCGTTTGGAAAGTATTCATCCAAAGGAATCAACGTTGAACGACTGAACTAAACACTCTGCCGAACTTGGTCTTGGCTTCGACGGCAACGAAACCGAAGAGGAAATTCCAATCGACGTCCTTTCAAAATAAAGTAGCTTCACGGTTCAGAGGAGTCGGAGAACGTTCGCACGCGGGTCACGCGCTACTCTTAAAATTACACCTTCACTTCCTGGAGCTTTGCAAGTTTGAAAGAAAAAAAGACTTCCCTAAATAGCCCTTCAGTTTGTACGGCATATTACTCGCTTGTGTTCATCGAATCATTCCTTTGAGTATTACGAGGGAAAGAGCACGCGAAGAGCGGCTGCCAAATCCAACGAGCCTCAATTGATTGGACGCCATCGCCGATCATGTCGACCTTTATTGCGAAAGTGTGAGCGGTAGCGCGAGCTGCGTCGTCGCCGACTTTGCCAAAGTCGGCTCGTTCCGCGACCCCCAAGCCGCCAAAGTTCTGCCCGGCCGTCCGCTCGGGAAGCTTGCCGAGGGGCTTCCGACACGGCGGACACCTGCAGAGGGGAGCCGCGGGAGCGGACGGCGACTTGCGGGAGACAAAACGACAACAACAACAACAACAACACCCACCCTTGTCGAAATCCGCCGCCGTCAGCCGCTTCACACAAACAACACGGAAACGCTGCTCGAGCTGACCACTGCGCATGCTCCGTGCAGATCGTCAGACAGACGACTTGCACAGCTGGAGCGGGCGTCCCAAAGCCAAAGGGAAATAGAGTTTTCGTTTACGTACGAGAGGACATATGGACTTCTCGTCTTCATAATATTTCAGTCAATTAATCTAAGTCCGAAACGTATTTTACGAAAAGCATTTTGAGTGGGCGCGCAGGCAAAAATGTTGAAAATTGAACACCAAAAGGCCTTGCTCCAGGTGCTAAGCTACATGCTCTCAGGTGCTGTGGGGAATTTTTCACTCCAAGCCCACCAACTAATCACTAGATGGAATTTTTTAAGTCCTAGTTGACAACGACAACAAAAGAAGTCCTCTAAAAATGCCTTGAAAGTGATGAGGGGAGCGAGTGAATCGTGTTTTGGGGATCGCTGTTCACCCAGGAACTCATTATCTGCATAGGACTGCAGGCCTGGGCAATGAATCAATCTCACCGCCTTAAATACACTCTAATGGAAGAAAAACGACCAATGGGCCAAACGGCGTGCTGTGTTTGCAAGTTTGCGACGTGAAAAGTACCTTGACTGCATCGTGTTGAATGTGACATATGTGCCATCTCCCCAGTTGGCATTTATTGTCAGACCCTCCAAAAAGAATTTCACAAGTTGTCTATTGACAGTTGTGCTCATCAGTACCTCGGAGTATGCGTAGGGGCCCGCCGACTGCATACTCGCTCCACATTCCAACAGCACACCTGGTCGCCGCTACATGTTGGAAAGGGAGCGATCGTCATCTGACGTCGATCCAAAGCGGAAGAGCGACAACTGCACGTGTGCTCCAGGCCGCTCCCGCTCGCATCCTCGAGCCCTTCGCCGCCTTCCCTCGCCGCTCCTGCCCAACGGCAGCGCAGCACCACATGGAGGTGAGTTGCTTTCTCTTTGCACTCTTGTGCGCATCCAACAAGCACTATAATTAGCGCAGCGACATCCTGTTGTTAGCGCGATCAAGCTATGTCATTTAGCGGCAATGAAGAAGAGCTGTTCAAGGGAGTTTAGTCAACAATCAACAATGATAACGTTGTTTCTGACTACTTCTTGTCAATTACAATCCACGGTCAAATAAACGCGTGTCAAACGATCACAAAATCCCCTTCATGTTTCTGTGCTCGCAAACGTGAAATACTGCACCAATGGAGGAGCAAGGTCTTCTTTGCGGTCTGAGGACCAAAGTGAAATCTCTTCCATCTGATTGGCCGCCAAGATGCATTTCCTCCTAATGGAGACGAGATGCACACACGCGCGCACACACACACACACTCCGAGATCAATGCATACACCGGATGTGTCTGACTTCCTTTGAATGGGAGCGCATCATACAGAGCGCATCCGTGGCCAGTGGAACGTATCCCGTCCGGAGCAAACGGCTGACCAGTTCTCCGAGTGCTCCACCACATCATCCCCGTGCAGAAAAACTTGTCTTTGATTGCTGGCCTACAGAAAGATGTCATCCTCATCAACTGATCAGACAGTGACAGCTGACTCTCAGCACATCGCCATGGAAACATACTGGCAAGAGCTGGAGAGCATGGGGGAGGAGCAAGAGCAAGAGGAGGAGGAGGAGGAGGAGAGGCAAAGTATAGATGGTAAGACAGAAGTTTGCCACGGCTTGCACGTCACCCTCGCACGTTTGGGTTGCATCCAATCCAGAAACATGCGAGCTTGCCCCAAACGAGAGGCGCTCCCAAGTCAAGGATTCTCTGCGTGACCCGGAAAACAAATGGTCAAATGCAATTGCGGTGCAGAGCTGCGGCCGGAGGAGGCGTGGCTCACGGAGGCGGGGCTATCCACGCTGCTGGCTTCGTCATCCGAGGAGGCTTCTCCCGCTGCGCAGGCTCCGCCCCCTGCCCAGGCGCTCTCGGCCACGCTGACGCGCCGACAAACGCACACGGTCGAGACGCGGCTCCGCAATTACAGACAAGCCGTCACGCACGTGAAGGACATCTTCGCTGTAAGTTTTGCGCGCGCGCGCTAACAGACTGCACTGCCTTAATCGCGCGCGCTGGCGTTAGCGTTGGTTTTCTTTCTTCAGTCCCACTTGGAGCCGGTCGTAAGCTGCGGCCCCCGGAGTCCCAGTAGCCAGTCGGCGGCCAACCAAGTCGACCACCAAAACCATCCGGAAACAGAGCAAGTCAGGTGCCCGTCCCACTTGCCCTTCCTGTCTCGCCGCCCGAACTTTGGAGGGTGAGGAAGTGTGCCGCCCGCTGCTCTTTTCCAGCGCACCCCGGCCTTTCCTCGTTCCGTTACGACGCGGAGCCTCTGCGCCCGCCCGCCTTCTCCACGCGCGCCTCGGCCGCGCGAGCTGACCGGTCGCCGCGTGACCGGCCGTACTCGGACGGCGTGGCGGAGCATCGCGGGGGCGGGAGTTGTCGGGAAGACCTGGCGGACAGC
>NW_017805831.1:183453-192692 GCF_001891065.2 Hippocampus comes
CGGGGCTAACAGACTGCACTGCCTTAATCGCGCGCGCTGGCGTTAGCGTTGGTTTTCTTTCTTCAGTCCCACTTGGAGCCGGTCGTAAGCTGCGGCCCCCGGAGTCCCAGTAGCCAGTCGGCGGCCAACCAAGTCGACCACCAAAACCATCCGGAAACAGAGCAAGTCAGGTGCCCGTCCCACTTGCCCTTCCTGTCTCGCCGCCCGAACTTTGGAGGGTGAGGAAGTGTGCCGCCCGCTGCTCTTTTCCAGCGCCCCCCGGCCTTTCCTCGTTCCGTTACGACGCGGAGCCTCTGCGCCCGCCCGCCTTCTCCACGCGCGCCTCGGCCGCGCGAGCTGACCGGTCGCCGCGTGACCGGCCGTACTCGGACGGCGTGGCGGAGCATCGCGGGGGCGGGACTTGTCGGGACTGCCTGCCGGACCGCGCCGGGGACGTACCGGTGAGCGTGACCTTTGACCTCACAGGCAAATTTGATCACCGGCGGCACCGCCTGTGCGACTGCGTGTATCCATATCGGGCGAGAGCATTCGCGCGTGTGTCATGAGGATTTCGCTCGCGTGAGAGGACGTCGTTCAATAGCACCTTTGAGTCGAGCGCGTGAGGGCTTCCCGAACGATGTCCCCGACGGCCCCCTCGTGCACGCGCGTAAACGTGTGCGTCTTTGTGTCGTTCGCGTGTCCGTGGCAGGGCGCGACGCGAGCGGACGACCTGTCGTCGGACGACATGAAGCGACCGGGCTTCGTCTGTCACATCGAGCTCTCCACCTTCCTGCTGGCTTTGGGCGTTCGAAGCAAACGCACGCGGCCAAGGCGCACGAGGAACGGCGGCGCGCCTCCTCGCTCGAGCCCGCGTCTTGTTGTCTTGTTGTCGCAGCTGAGACGGATGAACCAAGCGTCCAATCCTAAACCGGGCCTTCTGCTCAGGGCCAGGACTGACAAAAACAAGAAACAGGTAAGCGGCTCGGTGTTGTTTCGATGGCCCTTTTATTTCCCACGCTTGAAGTCGTACCGGCACGCCGCTGAGGTAGCGCCCAGCTCCGAAAGATTCCCGGACTGACCGCGAGGCTCCGCGGCCTTGACTTGTGAAGAGGCCCGCCGCCGGCAAAAACGTCTCGTGTGTCGTTCAGGTGACCGAGTTGTGCGAAGGCATCTTTAAGGTTCACGCTCCCCTCCGCTCCAAAGCTTCCGTGGCCATACAGCTCGACAGGCGCGTGACGGCCAAAGACGTTACCGCCCGCTTCAGTTGTGACAACAGGTACACGCACGCACGCACGAAGAGGCCACGTGTGCCTAGCCGAGCTGAACTTGTCATCGCTCCAGGTTAGGCAAAGCCACGGAAGTTGAAAGGAGGCAGCTCAGTGGATTCTCGCTTTGCGAGCCGTTTCACCTCGCGTCCGGCAGCTTCTCCGGGTCAAAATGGCTCCAGGTCTGCCGTTAAGTCCCCAAAGATTGAGACGTGGACACGATTGTCCTCTTTTTGCCAATAAGCAGAACCGATTTCAAGTGAAAGCAGCAAGATGTGCGGCGGCCTTTGGGCTTTTTGCGCTCGCGACACCGGGCCACCTTTTGACCTGCCCCGCAGAGACGCAAGCGAATGCGAGCGGGCGAGCCTTTCGAATTGCCCAAAACGTTTTCCCCGACCGACGAGAGTCGACGGCCCCCTTTTGACTCGGGCGCGGGCCGTCACTTCGGTTTGCCACGCGAGGTCCGCGGATCACGTCCGTTGTCGCTTCGAGCCGCGCCGATCCGACGGGCGTCAAAGTGCCCGCCGTCTCTGCGCAGCGGCGTCTCTTCCGAGTCGGGGGCAACATCGGCGAGCGGCGCCTCCGCCCGGACTGTCTTCCGTTGGACGTTTACCACGCGAACCCCGGCTGCCATTGGCTCGTCAAACCCCGAGGCGACGACCGGAGAAGAAGGCGCCGGCCGAGCCACGTCGACCAACGTTTGTGCTCATGAAACTGAACCAAGAGTTTTATTTGACACGAGCGTTTGCGTACGTTAGGAGCAGCTCATGTTGTCCATGTGCGACTCCTCGGCGGCCATGGCGGCCGCCTGCAGGGCTTCCGTGTCGCTCTGCAGGGGATTCGCCGACTTCCTCTCGCTGTGCATGTTGTTCTCGTGACGCTTCAGATCGGATGCCTGGCAAGAAAGCGGCCAAAAAACGTCAGTGCCTTCGCGCTCGCGGTCCCCTCACGGAGCATTTGCAGCACAGCGCGACCGTGACCTCTCTCTCTTTTTTCTTTTCCAAGCGGGACTCGTCCATTCCAGTTGGAAAAAAGGCGGCGCGAGGAAGCTGCGGCGTCTCGCCGAGTGCCCTCCAATCCACGGCCCGAACAAAACGAGAAGCCGTACCTCGGCTCGCACACGAACCGCCTGCGCTTCCTGACTAAAATCACCGGGCCGCACCCCGTCAAGGTATGCGCACGGCACACCGATACTACAGTACGTACTTGTACACGAGACTTGAGAAGAGCAGCAGAGTTCTCCTTTTCGCATTTCTGTTATGTTGCGTACGATCCGGCGTTAGGAGGAAAAAAACAAAAAAAAAACGATTTCCAGGGCCGAAAGCCATTTCACCGACGAGATCCGCGGCGACGATTTGACCGACCGAGACAAGCCGACGTGAAGGCCCGACTGCTTTCGGGCACCGTTTCGGTGACGCCGCCGCGGAAAGGTGGCGGCAAAAGCAACCTGCGGCGGTCCGCGCCTCTCCGTCGGGCGGAGCCATCGGCCTCGTCTCGACCTTTGAGTACACGCCGTCACCGCGCGCGCTTGGCACCCTGTTGGATCCCGCCCCAATCCTTTTTGCACGAATACGCATTGCACCTATTAAAGGGATGTCCTAAGTTTGGCTCGGGGACGGCTCATTTCAGGACGCTAACGGGCAGCGTCGAGACGGCGCGTGCGGAAATCAAGCGACGCGAGCACCTTGGCGAAGGCCTTCGTGCACGAGGCGCACACGAAAGGTTTTTCTCCCCGGTGGCGCCTCTCGTGATCTTTCAGGTGAGACTTATGCTTGAAGGCCTGCGGACAGACGGAAGGATGGGTGAGACGGAGGGACGGACGGACGCGCGGCTCCGCCCACGCACCTTGTCGCACATCTGGCAGGCAAACGGCCGCTCGTTGCTGTGGACTCGCTCGTGTTTTTTCAAGTCCGGAGCCCGGATGAAGGACTTCCCGCAGACTTCGCATCGGTACGGCTTGAAGCCCGTGTGGATCTTCAGGTGTTCTGGGAGAGACGGGGGCCAGGGCGGAGTCACTCCGGAAGCGCGAGCCATCCGGCCGGCGGCGGCGGCTTCTTACCTTTGAGGTGAGCGTGGGTCGTGAAGGCTTTGGCGCAGATCTCGCACGCGAACGGCCGCTCGGCCGAATGGAGCTTCTCGTGTTTCCTAAAAGACGCAGGCGGCGCGGTCACGCACGCGCCGAGCGCCGAGGTCGGCCGCGACGACGCCCGCGAGCTACCTGAGCCGGGACTCGTCCAAGAAGGTCTTGGCGCACACGTGACACGCCAGCTGCTCTCGGTGCCCGTAGAGCAGATATTCGAACTTCATGTCGGCCGCGGCCCAGGCGGGCGGCTGCTCGTCTTTCACCTCGCCCATGCTGTCGGCGAACGTTAGCGTCTGGGTGGCGTGGTGCTCGGCTCCCAGGTCTTTGGGCTCCGCCTCCATGTCCGTCACCACGTCTTGGTCGTAGCAGGCCACCTGCGGACCGCACGCCGCTACGTCAATCCGGCCGGCCGCGGCGAGCGTCAAGGTCGTCCGGAGTCGGTCCCGATCCCCAAGTCCTTTTGTCTCGGCCAAGTCCGGTCGCCTCATTCGCGCCTTCGTAGGCGAGGCGCTTGGCCCTCGTCAACAGAGAAGACCGATCGGCAAGCGTTGACGCGGCACGGGACTTTCTTTCATTCGTTCATTTTCAACAACAGATGTGTTCATTCCCCGCTTCCGAGCGGACATTTTGAAAGTTCGAACGCGGCCCGCCGTCACCACCCCCCTCGGAACTCTCTAACGCGAACGGGCCCTCGGCGCCGGAAACAAGCGGCCGATTTAGGCCGGGCCGCTCGATCGCTCGCCCGACCAATTCCGAAGCGAACGTTACTTTCAGACCAAACGGCGTGGCTTTGAAGTTCCGCTTTTTGGAATGGACCAAGGCAAATCAATTTTGCGCGATGCTCACGGCCGATTTGCAGAACGCCGTGCTTTTCCGCAAGAGCCGCCGCTCTCCGCAGCATCAGCATCCCGCCTTGACGGCGCCCTCCGTTCCAGAGGAGAGGCTGCGCTTCCGGACCCGCCGCCAAACGGGACGGAGTCGTCGGTTCGCAGTTGGCGACGTGAACCCGCTGCGCGGTTTGTCTTGAACGCAATGGATTCAATGACGCTTCTTTTAGGTCGTCCCGTTTCGCGTCAACTCTCGGTCACTCGCACCCGAGGTCAAGTCAAGTTCGGACTTGCGCTTTTCGTCACGTCATCCGAAGCGCGCTCCGTTGCGCGCTACCTTGTGTACGTGCTCGTTGGCCAGTTCCTTCAGAATGGCTTCCTGCACACGCAGCGCCGCGTTGGGAGATTTATCCAGCTCCTGATTGGCTGAGGCCCCGACGAGGTCATCTGCGCCGGGCGCGTCCTCGTGCTCCCCGAGAACCTGCGTTGCCCCACCCGCCCACACATCATTAAAACAGGAGGGGGGGAACGATCGCCGTTAACGGCAAAACGATATCAGCGCCCCGTTGCTGAGCAAGCGTTCCCCGACAGCAAGCGTAGGAGGACATTGTTGACGTTGACAAATAGCGAATCGAGTGTTGACCTCGGCCGCAGCGACCAGCTGAGCCTCAGGAGGCAGCGCCATCTTTACGATGTCATAAGGAAACTTGTCCTTCTCCTCGGACGGCGCGTCTTCTCGTTTCTGCGGGAAGGAGAAAAAAAAAGAAGAGAAACTCTTCAATCGTGGTGGTTGGAACAGGCTCTCGCAAACTCCCCACGCAGAAAGCCCCGCCCACTTCACTGCTCTCATGGCACAATCGAGATCAGAAACTTTTTTTCTTTTTGGAAATGGAGAGCCGCTTCTCGGGTACGAGAAGCGATATTGTTATGCTGCGGCGTTGACCGCACCTCAAGACGCGCTTTTTAGCCGCTCGGACCCCACGAAATGACAACGCGATCCCAACGGGACGTGTCGGTTTTCGAGCACGCAGCTCCTCCCCGGCACAGATTCGGAAGCCGTCGCGCGACGGGGCTCGCCCGACTTCCTGCTCCGACGGGAGACGGAGGCGTGACCCGTGACATTCGTGTTTGCGAAGACACCGATCATGTTCATGATTTGTCACAATAATTAGCAAACGTAAATGTGAAGGGGCAAGCCTGTTTTGTCGTTGTTTTTTTTTTTAATACATGGGCCAGCGTTCCCATTTACAACGCTCCTAGAAAACGGCCACGTCCCATCACGAGCGAGCCGGTCTCGGAAGGGTCCCGGCGGGCTGCCGCGTCGGTGAGCGCCGCTTTCGGGCCGAGGATTCGTCGCAAACGTCAAACTTTTCTTCGACGCGGGACGACGAGACGCCGACGCGTACCTGAGAACAGAGTTTGTCGAGGAAGCGGATGCCCAGGATTTGTCCCGACGACATCATCAGGTTGATGTCTCTCTTCTTGACGGAGATCTTGGCCGTGTACATGTAGTTCAACACCTCTTCAAAGATGTCCGAGCGGATGAAGTCAATCTCGATCACGGACGAGTTGTCCACCTGCACGCGCACGCGCACGCGCACTGAGTACCGGCCGGCTGACGCACGCACGCGTCGCTCGGGTCAGGTCGGCCGTTGTGAGCCCACCTCGTGTTTTTTGAAGAGTTTCTTGAAGTAGTTGGAGCAGGCCGCCAGGACGCAGCGGTGAGCGCGGAATTTGACGTCTTCGACCACCACGGCGATGTCACAGTGCTCCCCCTCCAGACGCTGCTCGTTGAGCAACTTGAGGAAGACGTTCTTGTGCTCCTCGTCCACATACTTCACCGTCTCGGCCATCTGCACGCGCGCATCACACGCATCCTTCACTCTTCACTTGGACGAGTCTTGCCAATGTGTGTCGTTAGGGGCGCGAGGCCTAATTATGAAGACGAGGGCACCGTCATTTGAAACCATTTGACAGATCCCGTTTTCCAAAACCGCAGCGTGCAATCGAGTGCGCCCAATAACCGGATGAAGCGAATCGCCGCTCAAGAGCGGCGATGGCGAGCACGTTTGCCTCACGGCTCTGAGCGTGTTGAGGCTCTGGCCTTCCGGAGGGTTTGCCGATGTTCTGCCGAGTGTGGGGGGTTTCTCCGCACATTCCAAGAGTATGCACGTCGGGCTCATTGAAACCTGGAAGCCGTCCATAGGTGAGGATGCTTCTGGGGTCCGTATGTGCCCACCGGGTCCGGCGCGTACCTGCCTCTCGCCCACAGCTCACAGTCAGCCGGGATGTAGAAAACGGAAGGGTGGACTCGCCTTCGTTACAATGTTCAAAACGCAAACGCCGACTCAAGCGCGGAACGCCGACGGCGCTCAAATCGCCCGAGCAGTTTTCGGAACGACGCCGACAAGAGTTTGGGGATCGCGGGAACGCGCCTTCGGAGTGCGTCCGCGCTCTCGCGACGTCGCGCGCAGACGTTTTGTCAAAGGGCTAACAATTAGCACGCGGCCGCCGAACCGAAGCCCAAACTCGAGATGGGTCGCCGCCGAGCGGCTGAGCGGGAGGCGGGAGCGGTCGGCCGGGAGCGCGAGGCTCAAACGGAAAGGCTTCCTCGTTCGAGGGACAACCGGCTGCTTGACGTTCGTCGCGGACCTCGGCGAAGCCGCCGCGACGCCAAATAGACAAACGAGCGGAGCGCGGCCGCCCGCCGCTCGCTTTCCCGGCAGACGTCCGCCCGCCGCGGATCGGACGGCTCTTTTGTTGTCGGTCCCGTCAAATGGCGGCCTACTGGCTGCCGTTGGACGCGAGGCACAAAATGGCGATTTCCGCCAAGCTCTCGCTCTCGACTTTGCTCGTCGCTTGCGGTCGCGGCGTTCAGTGGAGGACGTCTGCGCGCGGCCGTTCGCGTTCGCGGCTCGACCCGGGAGCGAGACGCAGGCACGCGGGCAACACGAGCGAGCAGGCGGCCATGAGCGGATCGAGAACGCGCAGCCATCCCCGCGAACAGGGCGCGGGCGCGGCGGGCTCTTACCTCAGAGTCGGCGGCGGTCGGGATGTTCGCCTGCGTCCGCTCACCGCAGGCCCAGCCGCCGGCAACGCTGGACCGCCCGCCCGCCGGTCTCGCTGCTGTTGTTGTTGTTTTCTCTTCTTCTTCTTGATGTTGTAGTTGTTGTTGTTGTTGTTATTGATGTCGTCGAGGCCGCGCTTTGCGCCTGCACGCGAAGATCCCAGACGGAGCGCCTGCCGGCTCATCGCGCATGCGCGACGGCTTTCGAGGGGAGGGAAAGCGGTCCACATGTTCACGTGGTGCCGTTTCCGACCCGGTTCGTCACGTTTGGGTCACTAAGCAGTACCGTGACGTCAACGTGTATGTTGCGACACGATGGGTGTGACGAGACGAACCGCCTCTAACACGCTCAACTTAGTTCAAGACATCAAAATGGGCTCCTGAACCATCCGTGTCAATCACCACGAGGTGCATGCGCAGAGAGGAAAACGAAGCACGGGCGGCCCTCTTAAGTCAAGTTGCCTATCATCAGACATCGGGTGTCGTGACGACTGATCAGAAAACGGAGGGCAGGAAGCGGTGTATGTCAATTGACGTTTGAGTCCACACTGCACTTCCCACAAAGTTCACGAAGAACATGATGACCTTTGACCCCACAGGACTGCCATTTCGCGCAGAAGAAATCCAAATGCAATCACCGATTGCAAAAGAGCATTCAAGATGTTTCTCTGCCATGTGTGCAAAGATGACCTTTGCTAATTTCCTTCCACACAGAATATCCATCGTCCATCCATCATGACCTGAATGGCTTATCCTGACAAGGTAAAAGAAAAAAAAGACTTGGGTGTCATCAAAGAAAGAGTGGCTAAGTGATGCAGAGAAGAACAATTTTTAAGGACAATTTCAAATTCATTTATGACATCACGTGTGTTGAAAACGGACAAATAATCTTACGTGACAGTTTTATTGATTATTTTTTATAAGAGCCAAATCATCATCGGCCACAGAAGTCGTTCAACGCGTCGTGATGGATTTGTCGTGGTTATCACATTGGCATCAATCAATTATTTAGACCGGGGGTGTCACGCTCCTTTTAGCTCAGGCGCCGTGTGGAGGAAAATCTATTCCCGAGTGGGCCGCACCGGTAAAGTCATGATTTATAACTTCAAAATAACGCAAATTTTCGCTACTTGCGGGCCAGCCTAGTTTCAATTCTCCGTGATTTGCGTGCGTCAACTGTAATTACATTGTAAGAAGAAAACAAACTTCCATTTGGTCCCCTGGATCGTATTTTTCCTGAAATTGTCTGAAACGGGTGGGAATTTGCTATGATTTCTTTTGCGTTTGTTCAAAGGATTCATATTTTGCACAGAACAAGCAAATGAACTAAAAAGAAATCCCTCAATAAATGCAATGCGGCGATAAAAAGTCCCAGTCAAAATATGTAGTCGTACAACTTTTTTTCAAGGCCTGAATTTGGTGAAGTGCAAAGAATTCAAGGGATGTCAGCAGGGCTTCGAGAATCGCGTCGTCTTGTCCGACCACCGGAGCCTCCCTCCTGTTTCATTCAACTGCGGTGTCGCCGTCTGACCACTGGGTGGCAACACGTCATGACAAACGTGACCGTCGTTGACAGAAGAACACGCACGAAGAAGAAATAACGACGTCACGCGGACTAACGCAGCGCCGTGTGCTAAACCGTAAAGCAAAAAAGTCCACACAAAAAGAAAGGCAAGAGGAGGGAAAGAGTGACTGATTCAAAACTCAGCCTTGCTAAATCTCTCTCTCTCTCTCTGACACACCCACACGCCCGCATGTTTGTTTGGATTTCGACGATGATGTTCAACTGGAAATGATGTCGTCAGCAAGTTGTCACGCGACGTCAAATGGATGGAGGTCAAACACTCGATCAGACTTGATGGAAATCCCAAAGAAATGACGACTTGGCAAAAACGAGTCACTCCTGTAGTGATGTGTCGTTCGCGAACGAGCCGGCTCTTAGAGCCGGCTCTTTGAAGTGAACGACATGAGCCGGCTCCTAAGAGGGAGCCGCTTTAATGGGAGCCGACTTTTTTTTT
>NW_017805831.1:193315-194315 GCF_001891065.2 Hippocampus comes
AGTGAGCCGAGCCAAAAGAACCGGCTCTCTAAAAAGAGCCGGAATTCCCATCACTACACTCCTGGCCCCGAAGCTTGAAGTCAGACACGCCCAAAAAGCGGGAATCTCTTCATTTGATTTGGGACCAACCTCGACCTGTCCGAAGCGGTTGAGCCACCCCCGCCCGTCCTGTACGTCATGACGTCAACGCGTCAGACAAATGACGTCGGAAGGGAAAGGCGGGGGCACTCGCCAGCGACCGCGACGAAGACGGCGAGTTAAGCGGACGCCGGCGGCTTAGGTAAGGACGCTTTCACGTTCCATTCGATGGGCAATATTGCATGTTGAAGACGCGCGCGAGAGCTGGCCGCTGTGATGTTTGCTCGTAATTCCTCAAGCGAATGAAGACTTTGACCGACCCCCCCACTTGCTTCATCATGCTGCAGCTGTGCGCCTGCGTTTGCGGTGCAGTGCAGTGCCGGGCCGGGCTGTTTGCTGCTGCAGGATGGAAGCGGCCGTCATGCAATCGTTTGCTTTCAAAGTCAATGCATGATTCAAAAGAGAAGACTTTCAGATTCACAATTTGAGAACACGCTACAACCTTACGCAGATTACTGTTTCTTTTTCAATGAAAGTTTTTCAAATGAATTGAAGACAAACTTACATTCTTTATTCTAGACGTGCTTTGTGCATGGCAGCAAGCAGGTGTTTGAAAACGTAGCGGACGGCATCGTCAAACGGAGCGAGCAATTCGTCACACTTGAGATTGGGCAACCATTTATAAAAATCAAAAGCCCAAGGAGGCGGACCTGTTTGGAAAAAAAAAAGTGAAATTCAGCAAATGTCGACATAGGATACACAAGTGAGCACGACGTTTCAGTCGCCTATTTGATGAACTTCAATGCCCTGATTTTTGCTTGTCAAAAAAAGAATCATGTCAATGTTTAGGATTGCAGCAACCATTTGAGGGTGTACGCTGCCCACCGCGCAAAGACATCAGGGATAGGCTGCAGCCCCCCCC
>NW_017805831.1:194414-199754 GCF_001891065.2 Hippocampus comes
AAAAAAAAAAATCAACCTCACCCCCCTTATTGTAAGCTCCACCTTCAGAACCCCCCCCTCCCCCGTCCACACACACACACATGCTGACCCACATCATCTGACTGAAAAACAGAGCACACGATGTTAATCCCTTTCTCTGGATCCCCTGCTCAAAAGCATTGCCATTCGTATGACAGCTGGCGGGCCAAAGGATTGACAAGCACAAAGGATATTTCAATCGATTTGATTGTGACATTGCGGAGAAGCGCGTCTGACTTTCATCCGTGTCGCCGATCAATATGACGTGCAGCTTTTGCCGGGGGCACGAAGCCAGTTTGTCCTTGAACCAGATCCGCCGATGACATGGCGACCGAGGAGGCGCAGGAGGCGGAGTCCCTCCCAGAGGCGGCCGCGCCCACGCAGGTAAAGAGCCGCGGCGCCTCGGCCTCGTCCTCGGCGCGGCAGAAGCGTGATCCCGCTTCCCACCTGCTCAGTTAGGAGAGGGCCGAGGCGTCTCGGCCGGCGGTCCGCTCGTTCCCGGCCCCGCCCCCGGCAGAAGGACCCTGAGCTTCGGGAGCGTGCAGACCAAAGTCACTCTGTTGGACGGATCCGTCTTCAGCTGCACGCTGGAGGTGAGGGCGCCCGTCGGCCGCGTGACGCGACGCCGTAGCGTGACGATTCACGGGCCGTCTCAATCGCGCGACCGCGCGGCTCACGACCGAGACGATGCGTTCGGCGCCAGCCGAAAAACGAGCGGCTTCGGCTACCGTCCGGTCCAAAAGCCTTCCCGGCAGGCCGTGTGTGTTTCGCGGTTCGTGTAGCCAGCGAGCGAAGCGAAGATTTTTGACTCGCTGTGCCGTTTTTTTCAACACGGGTTGACGGTCAATGCGACAAAAAAACCAAAGCAAAACAATCCACACCACCCCCCCTTTTCTCGGAAGCGCTCGACAGACGCCCCGAGGCCGGCCACACGCCCAAAACGTCAAGCGGGCTGTCTTTGTCCCCCCCGCTTTGCGGCCGTCCCTTCCCAAACGAGGATGTCAAATGGCCAGCCGATCTCGCGTCTTCGAAGTTTGTCCTCCGAGATGATCCTTCGGTCGGAGGCGTCGGAAGAGCGGATTTGCGCGGGGGCCGGCGATCGCCAACGCCAAAGGCCTTCCATATTTACAATCTTCACCCGCGCCAGCGGAGCCGCTGCGCGTCGTGCCAAGGCGGCAGCCGTAAATCGGACAAAATGGATTTTCCGAAGCCAATCTTCTCTCACCGCCGCGGATCCGCGAGCGTCGTCGCCCGCGGCGCCTTGACGGCGTCCGCCCTTTGCCGTGTGTGCAGAAAGGCGCTCGCGGGCTTCAGCTCTTGGACAAAGTCTGCGAGCACGTCAACCTCCTCGAGCGAGACTACTTCGCCTTGTCCTTCAGAGACGCGGATGACAACAAGGTAGGCGCGCCGTTGCGCCGCCGCCCGCGCGTCGCCCCCCCCGTGACCTCCGAACCCCGTCTCCTAGAACTGGTTGGATCCCGGGAAGGAGATGAAGAAACAACTCAGAGGTCAGCGAGTCTCCGGCGGGCCGACCGCAGCGGCGCCCCGCCGGCGATCGTGTTCCTTCGTAGTTTGCGATTCCGCTCGCAATTACGGATGGTGCGAATGGACCGGAACCTCGAGAGGTCACGGGTGATGAGGTCGACCGCGCGCGTGCGTGTGCTTGCAGGCATCCCCTGGAATTTCTCGTTCAACGTGAAATTTTACCCCCCCGACCCCGCCCAGCTCTCCGAAGACATCACCAGGTAGGCGGATTCTCCCGTCCGGCCATGTCCAAAAAGCCCGACTTGTTTGCAAACCGGAGCGTAGTGTGGGACTTGGGCCTTGAAGAGGCGCGATCGGGAGCCGCGGTCGGTCGGCTCTCGACACGAAGCAAAAGAAAACCGATGGCTCCCGATCGCAAAAGCTCCGATGACGTTGTCAAGGAGTCGCCGTGCGCGCAGGTACTTGCTGTGCCTGCAGCTCCGAGAGGACGTGGCCTCGGGTCGCCTCCCGTGTTCCTCGGCCACTCGCGCCGTGCTCGGCTCCTACACCGTCCAGTCAGAGCTGGGGGACTACGACGCGGGTAAGGCGCCGAGCTTGCCGCCCGCCCGGCCGTCCCTCCTTCATCCTGTCCCGTCCTTCCTTCAGATGAATGCGGCTCCGACTACGTCAGTGAACTTTGCTTGGCTCCCAACCAGAACAAGCAAATGCAGGAGAAGATCACGGAGCTTCACAAAAGTTACAGGTCCAAATGCACATTGCGTGTCCGTGAATCGGGTGAAAAGTGATGATGATGATGATGATGATGATGCGAAATCTTCACTGTGTCAACATTTGCAATCGTCTTTAGAGGAATGACACCGGCTGAAGCCGAGATGCTTTTCCTGGAAAATGTCAAGCAACTTTCAATGTATGGAGTTGACCTTCACCATGCGAGGGTAAACGCACGCACGCGCGCGCGCGCACGGGATGATTTCACCGTGAGGAATGTCCTGCTTCCGATTCATTTTCACCACTCTGCGTCGTTGTCAACTCCATGCGGGTGTTTCTAATGAACTGGCCCAAGGGAAAAGAAAGAAGGCCGTCAGGAAGCAATCCCATTCTCGAACCGACCACCAAAACGCGGACGGCCCCTTTCCCGTCCGGAGTCGATCGCGCGTGCGCGTCTGTCCGCTGATTTTTTTTTTTTTTTTTTTTCCATCGCGTCCGATTGAGTGGCCGCACAGAGGCAGCAAAGTGAATCGACCGATGCGCCCCCCCCTCGCCCCTCCAACTTGACAGCTTTTCCGTTGCCCCGGGTGGGCCTTTGTACGCAGCTTTTTGCCGACGACAAGGGTCGCCGAAAGCGTCCGGACGTGACGCACAAGCGCTGCTTTTGTCCGCCCCCCCTTCCCCCCCCCCAAACGTGGTGAAGGCGTACGAAAGCGCCAAGAGGCTTTCTTTGTGCTCCCGGAGAGTAAATGTTTTCAGGACCGGCTGGTGTTTGTCACGCGCCTCTTGGGGAACGGGCTTCTTTTATCTTTGCTTTTCTTTCTTTCTTTTATTTTTCTCGTCTCGTCTCGTCTCGTCCGTTTGTCGCTTTGACCGGACCAGACGGTAGGAAGCCGCTTTGCTTGCTTGTCTTGGGGTCTCCGCGAGGTAAGCCGCGGCTCCGCCTTCGTCCGCTTCGATTCGCTCCCTCTGACGTTTCGGGGACGGCGTCCGTCGGAGCCGCCGGCGCCCCTCGACAACCGCCTTGCGTGTGCGTAGGACTCGGAGGGCGTGGCCATCATGCTGGGCGTGTGCAGTAGCGGCCTGCTGGTCTACAGAGACCGACTGAGGATCAACCGCTTTTCCTGGCCAAAGATCCTGAAGATCTCCTACAAAAGGAACAATTTCTACATCAAGATCCGCCCCGCCGAGGTGAAGGCCCGGCCGGAAGATTGGGAAAGCAAAGCGGCGCGCGACGGATGACGATGAACCGCTCGTTTGTGTCCAGTTGGAGCAGTTTGAATCGACGATCGCCTTCAAGCTGCTCAACCACCGAGCGGCCAAGAGATTGTGGAAGGTGTGCGTGGAGCATCACTCCTTCTTCAGGTGAGCAAAGCCTCGGCGCGCCGCCGTCCGTCCTCCGTCCTCACCCGCCCGCGCCTTTCTCTCCTCCTCAGACTGCTCTCTCCGGAAGAACCTCCCAAACGCTTTCTCTCGCTGGGTTCCAAGTTCCACTACAGCGGTCGAACGCAAATCCAGAGCCGCAGGGCCAGCGCGCAGATTTCCAGACCCGCGCCCCATTTCCCACGATGCGTCAGCAAGAGGAACCTGCTGAGTCGCAGCCTCGACGGAGGTACGGCGCCCGCGCTCCCCTCCGCCGCGCGGAAATCGACACGGGCGGCGAACAAACCAACCGATGCGTCACGAAATGCGCGCGTCGAATCCGAGCGAGGATCCTTCGGGGTCCAGTTCGCCGCTTGATGCCGGCCGGTCACGTTTTGGGCGTGCTTTTTCTTTTTGTATGATTGATCCTCAGCTCCGAGCGACACGCCCAAATCCTCTCTCAATGGCTCTCCGGCCATCGCTGGAAGCACGCAAACAGGTAGAGAGCCATCTGTCGTTCAAGCACCAGAAAAGGAACTGCGATCGGTCGCAGTTCCGACACGCTTCCCCGTTCGGCTTGCGATTGCCTGCGGGAAACTGCCGTCAGTTTCCCAGGTGGCCGCGCGACCTTTTTTGATTTATTTTTTAAAATTCAACGCTGCCTGCCCAAGCGCAAGTTTCTCGTCTTTTTTGCGCGGCCGTTCGATGTTGCGTTTGCCGGACGGCGCGGACGCAAAAGGGCGGACCGAGTTGTCCCTCGGCGGCGGCGGCGCAGAAAGAACGCTCGCGGACGTCGGCGCGCATCAAATGATGTGATCGCGGGACGCCGTGTGCAATGTTGCTCCGACATCCCGCCTTCTCTGGCATGTGGAAACGGCACGGGCGCATAGAAGCTTCTCTTTTGCGACGCAGCGCGTTGGCGGGAAAGCATTGCAGGAAGTCGGCATCCCAAATGTTCCTTTGCGCTTTGGAGGCGGAGTTGCAAGGTCCGATGGGACCGAAGAAGATTGGCTGCTTTGCATGGGGCCCGAGCTCCGATGGCCTCTTTTGTCCATCGCTTTGAAGACGCATCGGCCGATACTTTTACTGTATTGGTGCTGCCGGGACAGCTCATCGTGTGCGTGCGTGCGTGCGTGCGTGTGTGTGCAGACATGGGAACAGGCCTGTACATGGTGTCTCAAGCCATCACTGTCAGCGACCTCATCACCACGGTGACGCCCGAGAAGAGGAAGGAGGAGCGGGCGGATGAAGGAAGCACTCGGGAGGGATCGTTCAGATCAAGTGAGAAGCAAAGAAACAGCCCTTGTGTTTTGCCATCTCATCATTTCATTTTTCTTCGATGCCAGTCGAGAAGATGCAGGCCGGCGGAAAGGCGGAGCAAGAGGCGGGGCAAGAGGCGGAGCAAGAGGCGGAGCGGAGCAAAGTAACGGAGGCGTCGGAAAGTCCGCTGACTCCCGAGCGAACCGACGACAAGCTGCAAAATGTTAGTAACCTCACTCGGAGATGACGCGCCGATTCCACCGAAGCACAAATATCGCGACAAAGTCATCTTCCGTCGTCAATGGGTCCGTCCGCGTTCCGAAGCGCTTCCCGTTGAAGGTGGGGTGGGCCGCATCCTCCCATGGCAGCTGACTTTTGGCGAGTCTCGGGGCGCGCCCGGAACTTGTCGGCAGCCAATCTTCAGTCGCCTAACCCTGAATGTCACAAGTTGCCCGAAAAGCGACAGAACACATGGCGTCGCTCGGGGGGGGGGGTTGCCTGTCTGCA
>NW_017805831.1:200111-212904 GCF_001891065.2 Hippocampus comes
CGCGGGCTCGGGGGGGGGGGGTTGCCTGTCTGCAGTCCAGCATCGGCACGGCCGACGCGGGCTCCGTCCTTCTGAACGCGGCGATCCCGCACAAGCGTAACCGTCTCGAGTGCTTCTTCGGGCTTCCTCTACGTCACCTGTTTCACCGACGCCAACTGGCGGAATGCCGCGGCGTCACTCTTTCCTCCCGGAGCGTCGCAACCTTCTTGTGCGCGCGCCTCTCGCGGGGGCAGCCCGGAGAGCATCAAAACGCCACACGTTGGAGCGAATCCACCGTCGGCTGATGCGCTTTTCCAGTCAATCCATACCGACGCTTCTCGACGTCACGGGCATCGCACGCCAACCGGTCCGGGGCGCACCTCGAGTCGGCTCAGCCGGAATTGGCCGCGGTTCACACGAGACTCCGATGAGGACGAGCGCTACTGAAAATCGGCGGCCGGCTACTGCGCGCTCCTCATCAAATAGAAGGCGTCGCCCCGGTAGTTGCTCATGTTCATTCATTTGTGTCTCCAGACAGAGCTGACAGAGACCGCGGATGGAGACCTCACAGGAACCGAGGTGACGATGATGATGATGATGATGATGACTCATGTGTGGAAGAAAGCCAACCTGTCTTTCTGTGTGTCAGTCTGAGCAGGAAGAAGACTTTTTAAAAAGCCATCAGGTAAAACGGCGGACGGTTGTTCCTTGAGATTTGTCCAGCCGACCTGCCGACCTCTCGCCTCTGCTGTCAGGAAACCACGTCGGGACCGCGGAAAGTCGAGAAGGCGCCGAGCGCCGTCGGCGACCTGCGCCGCTCTTTCTTAGAGGGAGGGACGCCGGCGGGTGGGCCGACCGAATGGGAAAAGCGTTTGGCGGCCTCGCCCGTTCGCCGACTTGACGACGCGCCGATGATCGAACCTTTGGAAGCGGACGGGGTGAGGCTCGCGCTCAGAGGCCCCTTGTTGCGATTGGATGTTGAATCCGCGTGCGTGCGTGCGTGCGTGCAGCCGAGGCCTCCTTTGAACGAAGTGTCTCCCGAGCTGAGCGCTTTGCTGAAGTCGGCCGGAAAACTCCAAGCGTCCAGAGAAGAAAATCCACCGAAGGTGTTCGTTGTGCTTTGTTAGCGCTCGAATCCCTCTTTGTCTCTCTTTTGACGGCCGGCCGTCTCTCTCCTCGCTCGTTTCAGATGTCGGCGAGGGTCCGGACCGTGACGGCGGTGCCCGGGGAGGAGGAGTCAGCGTGTCAGGTAGCGGCAGAAGCGTTCATGGGACCGCCCCCGCGCGATCCGCCGCCGCCTCCGCCGGGGGCTTCTGTCATTCACGCCGATGACGCCGCAGAAGCCGTAGTCGCGGATGCCGTTCGAGACGCTCGGCGGCTTCACCGTCAGAATAAGTTTGGCGGTGGCGGTGACGACGACGACGAGGACGAGCTGAGTAGCCAGGCTAGCGAAGACGATGATGTTAGCGAGGCGAGCCAAGATGCCATCAGCGTCATCGCGCAGGCGGTTGCGGAAGAAGCCTTGGAGGCGGGAGGCGGACAGAGACGCAGCCCGCGAGCTGACGTCGCCGCTCGGGCCCGCGCGATCGCTAGCGCTCCCTGTAAGCACGAGCGGCGCGCGCGGGCGACAACGGAGGCGAATATCGGCCCCGGCCCCGGCGCCGGGCCCCGGGCTCTCCCGGCGACCGGTTCATCACGCCGCTACTGTGACGCGGACGACTCGGAGGAGGAGGAGGAGGAAGGTGGCCGGGCGACTCGCCGAAACGTCCCTTCCCCCGCGCCGCCCGTGTGCGCCTGCCACGACCCCCCCAGCTCGCTTGAGCTCGACGAGGACGGGGAAACCCCGCAAGAGGTAACCCGACGGACGGTGCGACAACCGCTCAGTCCCAGATAAAGAAGCTCCCGGATAAAGCGTTCCCACCGAAAGCAACCCGCGGTGACCTTCCGCTCAACGAATTCCCTGCCAACCCGCTCCCCGTCCGCCACTTCCTTTGAAAAGCGTCCCTCTGAAAGCACGTTTCCCAACTTTGAGCAGTCCCCGCGTTGTCCGCCCCCCCGGAGCGCTCGAGCGCAACTCTCCCCATTGGGGATGCGCAGGCTGACCGGCGGGAAGCGTACAGACTCGCTTGAGAGTGAAAGCGTTTTTTTTTTTGTGGTTGGTGTGTTTTTGTCAGGTGTTCCCCAGGGCGAGGAAGACTTGGATGCTCGAAGCTCCAGGGGTGAGTACACTCGCATTCACGTGCCCGCTTTTGCTTTTGGAAAGACAAAACAATCGGAGGGGAGGATTTCAAGTCATTGTGAGTTGCAGTCGAATGAACGAACGGATGTTTGGACCCCCCCAAAATTTGGGGGGGGGGGGGGCGTCATTGGAATGGAAGACGGCGCCATTAGGGAAGGCCGGAAAGTGATTTGGAGACGGGCGAGAACGGAGGGAAAGCGCCGATGTTGACGAGGGGCATCTACCGTATTTGCCGGCGTTTCAGAGGCGAGCGGACGCAGACGGCGCCGTCCTCCCGACGCCGACTTCACACAGCTTCGCGGCGGAGACGGCCGGCGGCTGTCACCTTAGCAAGGTACGCGCGCGACTGCCCCCAAACTCCAGAAGAGCAAAAGTCACCCCGCCCCCTCTGTCAACAGACGGTGAACCGAGGGATTTCCGAAAGCAGGATTGAGAAGAGGATCGTGATATCCGCGGACGCGGGGACGGACCGGGATCAGGTAAAAGCGCCGCCGGCGGAGGACGCGCTCACGAGCGTCCGTTTGTCTCACGGCTCTTTGTGTCTTTCAGGAAGCTTAAAGACTCCAGCCGGACCATTTGACCGACCCTTGCCGCGTCTCGCTCTGCCGTCGGACCTCACGACCGCCATGTTTCCGCCGCGTTTGGTTTGACGCGCCGACGGGGCGTCACCTTTCAAGAGCGCGGCTGCCGGCGGAGCAGCTCATACTTCATTTCTTCTGTTCTTTATTTGTTTGACGTTAAACGGATGGATGCCGCACGAATCCGTAGCCAAGGGCCGGAAGGTGAACGCGCCGGTTGCCTACGCGACAAAAGCTCCCATACCAGCGCGTTCACTGCGAACAAGCGCTTCGGTCTACCTTAGCGATGTTAGCGTGCTCATCTTGCTCCGTAGTTGCAAAACAAAGCTAAAAAAGGCGATGGATCCGCTTCCGGTCCCATTGTTTGTCACCTTGCTTTGCTCGTGTGGCTTGTCAGCACTCTCATGAGACGAGAAGAAATCACGTTGCTGTACTCCTTCGTGTGCCGCTCACCTATGTAGGCTTTGTTGTTCTTGTACGGGAATCCGTCACCGATTGTTCCTCAAACCACCTGCTGTGTAAAACGACGTCACGACCAAGACTTGACCGGCTTGCTAAAACAATGATGTCGTTTTGGTTTTTTTTTCTTCAGACAACAACAAATATTGCCGCGAGTCACCCGGACGCCAAATTGGGCCCGACCGCCGCTCTTGTAAGCGTTCTGAGGGCCGCCGCGACCTCTCCTTTCCGAGCGCTCGCGGGTGAAAGTTCCTCAGCAAAAAGCAGAATGGGGGCCCATCCGGCCACTCGCCCTCACGCTCCCGCCTTCGGACAACGAGCGCCACTCCGGAGGCATGAAAGTCGGCGGAGCGAAGCGCTCGATCCAGGCCGGGGAACGCCGATCCTCCAGGGCCGCTATCCCGGATGCTTGATCTGTCCCCCCCGAGCTCGTCGGCGAGCTCCGCAGAAGCCAGGTAACCATCCCGGTCATTTGAAGCGGGCGCGTCGGAACAGGGAGGACAGATCAACGGTCCGGGACACCCGAGTCGCCCGCCTCCGCGCGAGGTCATCGATTCTGCTTCTCGGGCGTCTAAAAGTGCCATCGAATCTTTGGAGCGGTACGGCTGAAGCAAACGCTTTGGGCTCTTTATTCTGTCGGAAGGTTAGGCGCCAACATTTGAAGCCTCGCTAGGCGGCCGGACACGAGCGAGGGGCGACGCCCAGCGAGAAGTGGGCCCGGCTCATGTCCAGAGGGCTGGCGACGTGCGACTTGATGAGACGAACGTTCTTCAGGCAACCTCGGAAGGCCCGCTTGGTGGACAGGCAATTCTGCTTGACTCCGTCTGCGGCGGACGAAACGAGAGAAGCGTCACGGAGGCTTTCCCCAAACCTTGGGCCGCGACGCGTCCGTGCGGAAAGCTCACCCGGGTAGCCGCCCACGAAGACGGGGTTATTGGTCTCGGCGGAGGTGGATTGCGGGTAGGGGTTGGCGATGGAGTCGCTCCGCCCGTCCACGTTCAGGCTCAGGGCGTGTTTGGTCTTCCTGGCCAGCAGGCGGTGCCAGCGGCCGTCGCACAGCGCGGGACCGCCAGAAGCGACCCGCACTCTGCCCGCCCCGTTATTGACGTTGAACACCACCTGCGCGTGACGCGAGGTCCAAATAGTGGAAGTAGATGTGCCGTCCCGAGTTTTTCAAATGGGGCCCGGCTTGCCCCGCCCCCTCACCTGTCCTTTGATCATCTCCAGGCCAACGGCATCCACCTTGGCGCTGCTGATACCCAGGAGGACGCCTTCCGATTGGCTGGTCCGAAAGTCCAGAGACACGGTCACGTCAGAACCCACCTTGTATCCGTCCCGCACTGAGCACAAAACAAACGCGCGCAGCCCCGACGTGAGAATCCTTTCACACGGGCGCCTGCGCGCTCACACTTTGTCGGGGCGACTCACTCAGCGCGGCGTATCCGCTGCCGTTGAAGTAACTTCCCGTCTCCTCCTTTGTGAAACAGGAAGCGATGTCGCGTCGCGAGGCCGGCCGCGAGAGATCCAGCGCCAAGCCGTTCACGCTCACGGAGCGAACGCAACCCCCGAGACTCGTTGTCACCTGAGACGGGCGCACGCACGTGCCGTCACCGTGACGCGTATTCCTCGGGCGTCGCGCGCATCTTACGTTTATTCTTCGGGTGTCGTGCGCGGGCGGCAATCCGCCAAGGTACAATCTGCCGTCGACGTCCAGCTGGTTCCCTTTGACTGCCGCCAAGACCGCAGCGGAGGCGTCCACAGAGACCGAAACAGAGCGTCGACCGACGTCCGCCGTGACCTGGGACGCGGGCGGCCCGGTTACGCACGCGTCGACCTTTGGGACGGACGCGAACTCGCTTTGGCTCACCGTGTGCCATTTCCCGTCGTTCACGCTCACCGCGGAGGCGGCGGTGGCGACGCCCTTCCCGAGGTCCGCCGACATCAGCGCTCGCCCGGCCGCCAGCCGCAGGATGGCAAAGTCCGTCCGGTCGGCGTCGGCCAGAAGGAGCAACAAGCCGTCCCGAGCTCGGGTTCGGAGCGACAGGCGCACGGACAAGCTGTGGAGAACGCGACGTTAAGCGGAGGCCCGGCGACGACCAAAGTGACGACGACTCACCGCTTGCGGACCGTGACCGGGTCGACGGTAAAGGTCATGTGACTGTGCCGGGAGGAGCCAAAGTGAGCCGCCGCGGGCAGGAAGCTCATCTCGCTTTCCGGCGCACACTGCAACGCCCGTCGCACGTCACCCGCCGTCCAAAAACGTCCCGTTATCCCGCTCGATATTTCCGCGCCAATTACCGTTAATTCGGTGGGCGTCGGAGGGGCGGGCGGGGCGAGCGACGCTCGGGAAGGCTCCGGAGTGGCCTCCTCTACGTCCTGGTCTTCCGGCAGAACGGCCCCTCTGCTTTTCTCCTCCAACAGGCAGCTGTCGAGCGCCGCGCCCTCGTACCTGACGGCCGCCGACAGGTCGACGAGCCTATCCGGGGAGCGCCCGCCCGTCAATCGAGACAACGCCGATCATCCATCCGTTCCGTCCAAGGTTGCGGGGCGATTGACGGTGTCTGTGCGTGCGCGTAAAACACTGACCGGTCGCCGAGCGCCAGGTACTGTACGCAGCCTCTGAACAACTTGGAGATCTTCTGCAACCTGCTCGGCAAGTGCGACTCGGCGCCGGAAGGCAGTCCTCCGATGAAAAAAGAGGCAGAGGAGAGAAGGGGAAGCCCGCCGGCTAACGGTGCCGATTTGAGCTTTCCGTCATCCGCTTGGATGGAGAGAGACCTGAGAGACGGAAGCATGAAGCGGCGCGCGTGCCCTCGGACGGACGAGCTTCTCCGTGACCGCCGTCGCACTTACTTGCGACCGACGTTAACGATGACCGAGTGTTTCGATCCGTCGACGAAGGATCCGCCTTCGGCCGCCACCCGCCGACCGTCCGCGCCGATGTACCCGAGCTCCGCCTCCAGCGTGCCGCGGAGCAGGTGGACGGACAGGAAGCGCTGCGCATGGAAAAAGAGGTCGGACGTCGGACCGCTCGCATCTTTGGCGGAATCGTACCCGTGGCTGGGCAGGGTTATCGGTGAAGGCGGCCAACAGGACTCCTGATTGGTTGATTGATTTGAAGGAGAAAAGAAACTCCGCCTCCTGACCAAGTGAACGAGGAGCGATCTGAACGAAGCCGCCGCTTAACACGGACACGCTCCGCACTGCCTAAAGCACAAATGATGTCATCGAGTCAGCACACGTGAACAAATGAGCTCAGGTCAGAGTTCAGCAGTTTCTGTGTGTGTGTGTGTATATATACCTCGAGAACGCAGCCTTTCCTGACTCCGTATGCATCTCTCAGCAGGTCAAAGTTCAACCTTGCGATCTCGACGTTCTTGATGCAGCCGACGTAGGATCTCGAGGCCACTTGTTGCCTAGCGAGCGCGTGAATAATCGTGAGCCTGCGAGTTCAGGTGAGCCACCCACACGGGATCCAAACCTGATTGGCCGGGAAGCGGGAAGCCCTCCGATGTAGATGGGATCCAGGTCAGAACGGTTGAGATCAGAGGCAGTGCCAGGTGACTCTGCTTCCAACACTTCTTTCTCAGATGATTGGTCAGCCGCCATGATCGACATGTAACCTTAAAACACACACACACACACGATTATCGTCCGAAGTACATAAAGCAGCGAGTTGCACTTGTGGGCAAGACTTGCCTTTGCGTCGGTTCCTTTGCAGCGTGACCTTGTACCACACGCCGATATTATACTTCCTGCTAGAAGTGAGGACCAGAGGACCCGAGCCGAGGTCAAAGGTCAGACGCAGGCAGCCCTCGATCAGCTCAACGGACAAAAAGTCCCGCTGCGGGGCACGGGAACCCATCAAGAGCTCAATTCACAATGAAGGACTGCATGTGCGCGCGTGCGCGTGCGCCGGCCATACCGTGTTGTTGGAGGCCACGTACATCAGCAATCCGCCTGGCGACAGCGTTTTAAACCATAAGACGACAGATGTGGATGTGGCTCGCAGAGACTTTTGGACGAGTGAGAATCCAGAACCGTCAAAGTGGAAAGATGTCTCTTCCACCTGTGGACTGAAACCCCGCTTCAGGTCAGCTTCAACGTGCGTGTGCGTGTGCGCGCTCGCATGCGCACACGTGCGTCCGGGTGGGGCTTCACCTGCTGAAGCAGCCTCCACACTGTCCTTGTCTGCTGATGTAGTTCCACAGGCCGATGTTTTTCTCATTGAGCGACGCTTCGCCCAGGCAGCCCCGGAACGTCGACCACCGCAACGCCGCCGGCCTCTGACATCACGCGCGAGCTGTCGTTAAATGTCGGAGCGCAACGGGTAAGGCGCTCGCTCACGCTCGGCGCGCCTTACCCGGGCGCCGTCCGCCACCCCTCCGAGATGGACCGCGGTGCCGTTGTCGACGTGTAGAACCCGGGCCGGTCCGGGTGACGCCGCCGTCACCGTTTGCGCCGGCGGCGCCTCCGGCTGATGGACGGACAGGAACCCGCGAGAGCCCAGCCTGCGGACACGGCGGCCGTGATCGGTGACGCCGCGAGCCGGCGCCGCTGCGATCTCCGACGGCGCGTCTTGGTACCGTGTGGCGTTGACGCTGGTCCATCTGTTGTTGGCGATGTCCAGTCCCGGATATTCCAGCCTGGTGCCGCCGGATCCGACGTCCCAGAGCAGAGAAACTTTCCCATCGTGCGTCTCCACGGCGAGGAACTCCATCTGGGCGCCCGACCAACATCAACAAGCGCAAATGCAAGTATATGTGTGTGCGTGCGTGCGTGTACCGTTGTCTCGCCGCCCATGTAGAAAAGCAGGTTGTTTGGACTCTTGGTCTTCACCGTCAAGGTCAAGGTGTTAAAGTTGCTGGACTGAATTTGGGGCCGGTACGAACGGACGCAGTCTCCATCCGCCTGCACCGCCACCTTAATCTGAATGACACGGCGGCAGCGCCGTCACGCCATATCGCGTCCGCATCACTCGACGGCGTCGGAAGCAAAAGGACGTACGGACGCCGCTTGTCTTCTGGCCTGCTCGATGAGCTCTCGGATGTCGGACAGGTTCCCGCTCAGACTTTCTCCCAGCGCGCTCAGGGGCTTTATTTTGTCACTCAAGCGCCGCGCGCGCCGCTCCGCCTCCTCCAGTTTCCCCCGCGCCTCATCGGCTAAACCGTGACGGAACATCTCTGTCGAAAAGTCGCAACCTCCTCCCAGAGCCCCAACAAACCTGTGGAACGCGTCCGCGTCATCAGCCGATCGGTCTCCGTTGCGCTCAGGTTGCTTTTTTCCACCGCAGAAGAAGAATCCCGCAGCTGCCGTCTCAGGGCGTACAAGTGCCGCAGCGCCTCCTGCAGGCCGGAGTGAGCGAGCGCGGCCTGCGACTGAGCCTCGCGCGCCCGCGACGACCCTGAGAAATCCACTCCAAATGTCAACGCGACGGCGCGCCGCAAGTCGCGGCGAGTCGGCCGTCTCACCCTCGGAGAGGCTGCGCAGCTCTCTGATTGGATGACGGAGGCCGACGCCCGCGTCGCGCAAACGGTCGCTCAGCATCCCCCGTCTCGCGGTTAGCGCGGACAACTTCAGCCGCACGTCTAGAAACGCACGTCGGTCGTTTTCAAAGACGGCCACTTCTTTCCACGGAAAGACGTTGCGACCGACCTTCGGCTGTCTTGTTGATCGCGTGACTCTCCGTCAGCGCGGCAGAGATGGCGCTCAGCCCGGCCCCGCCCCCGACTGACAGGGTCCGATCCGATCGGTTGGTCTAGAACGCACATTGAGTGAGATGTTTTGACTTCTTTGCGGGCGGCGGTCTCGACCGAGCAGGACCGGGTGTCATTTGTCACCATGTCGACAGCGAGGCCGGCAGAGTTGGCGGCGTCCGAGGCGACTCGCCGGGCCTCGTTGATGGCGTTTGCGACGTTGGCATCCGGCGCCACCAGTCGGCTGCTGTTCTGAGAAGCGTTCCATCCCACCGCGAGAGCGCTGCGGAAAAGGACCAAACAAAAAAGACAGTGTACAAAAAAGCTTGCTGAAGGAGGGACGGGTGAGCGTCAGTTACCGGCGCAGAGACAGGGCGTGTCTGAGAAGCAGGTGGGCGCGGCTCTCCGCTCGGTAAACCCTTTCCAGCGAATCGGTGCTCTTCAATCCCGCGACGAGAGCCTCCACCTTCCTCCTGAGCGGCGGGCGCCATTGATCCAGCTGGCCTCCCAGCGCGTCCGCCTGCTTCTCGCACGCGCACCAAAACCGCCCGGTCGGCATGAGCATCTCCGGGAGATCGCTCTCACTCGCAAAGAGGGGGAAGTCTTACGGCGGTGATGTTGCCGAACTCTCCCGTCAGGTGGAGCGCGTCGCTCAGCAGCGGCCGGCCGGCCTCCACCGCCTCCTCCGCGCACGCGCACGCGACGCTGACGTTCTGGTGGGCTGCCTGACACGCGCGCGCACATGCATGCAAAGCCGCTTTCAAGTCTCGAGTCAAAAGGCGCCATCGGCGCGATTGCTGACGTGGGCTCGAACGAGTGGAAATGGCCGCCAGGCTCAGAACATTATTTGGCTCTGCGGGGCAGTTTTGCCCACCGATCAACTTGGTGGAGCTTTTTTTCCCCCCCTCCGTGCATCACAAAATGATCACGACAGCAACAAAGCTAGTTAGTGTCTGCCTAGGACCTTGGAACGCCGCCCCGTGTGTGCGCGCACAGTGTGGATACCTGGTAGCGGCCAAGCAAAGCGTTTGTGGCCTTCATCACAAAGCGCGTTCGTGCGTTTTCTTTTGCGGCGTCTTCCAGGCGCGTTTGTGCTTCTTGCAGCCTTTGCGCCTGAGCCGCCAGGCCGACGGCGAGGGGGCGGAGACTCTCGCCTGCGCCCGGAAGGAAATGGCGTTGGAGCGACTCGACGAGAGACTCTGACCAACTGAAAGCGAGAGCGGAGGGTGAAACGGCGCTCGCGCTCCTCCGGGTCCATCCCAGCCGACACTCGGGATGCCGACAAACGACGGACCGGTCGGCGAATGCCATCGCCGCCGGGCCGGAAAGACAGACCTGAGCTCAAGACGCGCCGCGCTCGCGGCTCCGCTCAGATCGAAGGCTCGCATGCTTTCCAGCGCGGAGGCCGCCCGGTCCAGCAGTTGCGTGCGACGGGCCGTTTCGGGTGCCGCCTCGGCGGCCCGATTCAGGTGATCCGCCTCCCTCCCCAGAGCTGCGGCCATCAGAAGCGAGTGAGCGAGCGAGCGAGTCCCACTTCCGATGCCGCGACGAGACGGACATCTCCGACCTTCGATGTGGTCTTGAACCCGCCGGACCTTGTCCATCAGCCGACGCGCGAGTGACACGCCGTCATCGGCGGACGCGGCCGCTCGCTCCCAGTCGCGGGACGCGTTTGCAGCCTGGCCAATCGGGAGAGGGGAGCTCAAAAGTTCACACTCTCTCTGTCTCAGGCTTCATTGGCATACGGTCACGTGACCAAAGCATACCCGCTTTCCCAGAAGGCTGAGGTCAGAGGTCAGTCGCGCAGAGTCTTCTTCCGCTGCGTACGACGGCATCTCCAAAGACGCGCGTTCTGAAAACATCAGCTGACAGGCGCGGCGGTTCAACAAACACCGAGCGACCACTCGATCTCGGCTCATCCGTCCCTGCGCAGATCCCCCTCCTCCTCCTCCTCCTGCGCTCGCATTCTGACTCGCTCATTTGTTTTGGCGCTCCACGTCGCATGCGTCCGCTTCCTCTGCTTCTCCCGCGCCAGACGCGTCGTGGATCGCGAGAGGTGCGGAGGCCTCCGCGAGCGCACGCGCTTGCTATTTTGGGATCTCGCTTGTCGTTTTCCAGCGGCTCCCTGCTCCGCCCGCCTCGGCCTTTTCCTCCCGCGGACCGCTTGACCCTACGATGATCCTGCTTCCCGCTCGCTCTCGGACCCGCCGCCGCCTCTACCTCTGCCGCGCCGTAACAAAGTGTCCTCAGTGAGCGTGGGCGAGGTTACCCGGAGGAGCTCCAAAGCGAGGAAGCGCGCTTTTAGCGCTCGACGGAGACGTTCCGTTTCGGCGGCGGGGCGGAGAGTCAAATACGCAAGCCGATTTGGTCGTTGCTCGACCACGCGAGGCTAAGCAGGCTCTGTTTTATTTTCGACGAGAGTTCATACCGAGATGACTTTTGACATGCGGAGGGACGAACGTGCGGCACCGGCAGAATTCCCAGCGGGGCCGGCCGCTCGACGGGCTGCTCGCAAATTGCAAATCCGGACAATAGGGAACGTTCGCCATCGCCGGACAGTTTAGCAAGCGCGTCCAACGCTTTTGTCTTGAACTACCTGCACGTCTGCGGTCTGCCTTTTCAGCGCCACCAGCCGGCGATGGGGTGCCACGGCAACGCCGCCGATGTTGACGCCTCGCCACTCTTGGTGCGTCCGGTCCAAGTCGTCCAGAAGAGCGCCGGCGCAACGGTCGTCGCACACTAGACGCAAACGACACCGGCAGGTGACGGCGGCATCTCCCGACGCAAGTGGTGCGTTTTCGCTCGTCGCGGGCACTCACGCGAGCATTCGCTTCCCTCCAGGACGTGACGGTCGTCGCACCGCTCGCACGCGGGCCCCGCGACCCCGGCTTTGCACGGGCACCGGCCGCTCACCGGGTCACACAGCGGATGCAGGGAGCCCCAAGCGCTGCAGCCGCACGGGGCGCACGTCCCCCCGGGCAGCGACGGGGTGCCGTAGTAGCCCGGAGAGCACCTGCGGGATGACGGCGGAGCCGAGGAGCTCTCTCAGCGGGGGGAAGTGACTCCCGCGCGTCCGCGACGTCAAAGGGAACGCCGGACCGGACCGCGCCGGACCAGCCGCCCGCACGTAAGCTTCCGCCTTTCGAGTGCCGGGACTTACCGCTCGCAGTAGCGGCCTTCGTACCCCGTCAGACAGGAAGTGCAGCGAAAGCCTCCGAGCGTTCCCTCGGACACGCACGTGGGACTGTAACTGCACGCGCGCCGTATTGCATATTTCCGTCCGGGAAGGAGCGACTCGGTCGAAGGCAAATTCGGAAGCGTCACCTGTTGTTCCGGAGAGGGCAGGCGCACGGCGAGCACGCCGGGTAGCCGTAGTGACCGGGAGCGCAGCGGTCGCACGACCTGCCGGAGAAGCCCTCTCTGCACGCGCACCGGCCGTCGGCGCGCTCGCACTGAGAGGCGGCGCTTCCTTCCACGCTGCAGTTGCAAGGCTGCAAGGACGGAGAGGTTCGGGACGCGTGGCCGTCGAATTGCGTCGAGTCTGCCCGCGTGCGCACCTGGCAGCCCGAAACGGGGTGGCGACCCCAGTATCCCGCCTCGCAGGCGTCGCAGCCGTCACCCTCCGTGTGGGCGGGGCAGACGCACTCTCCGCTGTGGCTGTCGCAGTTTCCGCTTGTGTGATTGCAGGCGCACGCTGGGGAAGGAGAAAGCGCGGGCGTCAGGCGCTCCCCGGGGAGAAGACGACGCGGCGGCGGCGCGACGGTCGGCGCTTACCCGCGCAGCCGTCGGCCCCGAAACCAAAGTGACCGCGGCCGCAGCGGTCGCACTTCTCGCCGCCGACG
>NW_017805831.1:212973-215952 GCF_001891065.2 Hippocampus comes
CCTCCGGGGATCCCCTCGGGTCGCAGCCGCAGGCCACGCAGCCGGACCCGCCCCGCGGCGCGAAGAAGCCCGGCTGCGCCCCGGCGAGAAGCTTGCCGTTACTCTGAAACGGCGGACTCGGAAAGTGCGAGAGCGAACCTGGTCCCAACCTGGCAACGGTCGCACGCCCGTCCCGTCATCTTGTCTCGACACGGGCATTGGCCCGAGGCGGCATCGCAGACGCTCGACAGGGATCCGTTGACGTGGCAGTCGCAGTCTGCGAAAAGGGAGCGTCCGGTAAGTGCGAGCGAGGAAAAGATCCAAACGCGAGCTGGCAAACGCGTCTTCGCTCGCTCGCGAAACTGCGTTTTGAAAACCGTGCCGAGGTTGAGCAGTTGCGGCGCGCCGCCTCTGCGCTTTGACTTCTCCTATTTGACGGTGCAAAACTGCCACCGTTTGGACATGCGAAAAGCTCGGCGCTTTTCAGAAAGAAATTCCTCGTCTGCATTTGAAAACGGGAGCTCGATTTGGATTGACCAAAGTATCGCGCGGGTCCAGCGAATCAAGGCAGAGCGTCGGTCGGCGGCGGCGGCGGCGGCGGACCGGAAGCAACCCCCAACGACCGCTGAGCCGTGCCGCCCCTGAGCGAGGGAACAGATCTGACCGCGGTGAACGTCCCGGGTCGCTCCCGATACGCTTTCCACGCGGGAGCGGCAAAACAGCCACGCGTCAAAGAGGTCCGCCGTAACCCGGACGGGCCTCCATCGACGACGTTCCGCCATCTCGACGCGAGCGTGCGGCCGGCACCTGTGCAATTCTTCCGGTGCACGGCGTCTCCGTAGAAACCGGCGGCGCAGATCTCGCAGTGCCTTCCGGCCGTGTTGTTGCGACAACGCAGGCACTCCCCGGTGACGTTGTGGCAATGTCCCGCCTCTTCGGCGTCCACGTTGCCGTTGCATCGGCAGCGAACGCAAGAGCCGCCCGCGACCCGCGGGTCGCCGTAGAAACCGCCGGAACACCTGGCAAGGGGAACGGACGCGGTCGCGGCGATCCGGCTCGGCGTCCGCGGACGGCGGCGGCGGCTCCTCCTTACTCGTGACACCTGCTCCCGGCGTAGCCTTCCCGACAGCGGTCACATGAGACCAGCCCGAAAGAGTCCAGCACGCACGTGGGACTGAAACTGCCACGCCGGAGAGCCGCTTAAGAGTTTTGCCATTCTTGGGGGTCCGGCTCCAGGGCAACAAGCGATGAGACCCACCTGTTGGACGCCTCCGTCAGAGGACACGCGCAGCGCCGACAATCGTCCGCCGTGCCCGCCGCGGGGTCGCCGTAGAAACCGGGGAGGCAGCGATCGCAGTGCGGACCGGCGGTATGATGGCCGCAGCCCTGAGGGACAGACGACACGCGTCACGTCTCGGCTCCGACTCGGACCCCGTCCGAACGGACGGCGACGCCACTGACCAGACACGCGCCGTTGGCGTCGCAGTCGGAGGCGTGGCCGTTGCATTGGCACCGCACGCAGTTTCCTCCAAACAAAACTCCGCCGACCCTGTAAAAACCTGGAAGACACGACTGGACGCCCAGAAAGACGCTCGCGAGGCACCTTCCGAGGAAGCGCGCCGCGCGTGCGCCGAGGGGAAGCCGGGAGCTCACCTCGCAGGAAGTCCCGCCGTACCCCGACGGACATTGGCAGGTCTCCACGGCGAGCGCCCGCACGCCAGACGCGGACCGAGGGTCGGCAGCCTCCAGGGTCGCGCGGACGAGGCTGAGGCGATCACAGAGCGGCGGGTGGCTCGTCAGCGCCGGGCGCCGGCCCGACGGGGTCTTTCGGTCGAACGCGCCCTCACCGCATAGCTCCGCCGGCCGAGGCGTCGAGATGAACCCTGACCCCGAACGACGTCACCCCGGCAAAGACGGTCAGCAGATCGTCGCGGCTCACTCGGACGCCCGTTTCTCGGTCTACGAATCGGCTCGGGAGCAGCCGCGTGGCCGCCGCGTGCTCGGCCGACGGCGAGAGGAAGAGGACGTGAGGCGGCGAGAGGCGGAGCGCGCGCCCGTTGCCCTGCGGAGGACAAGATGGCATCATCCCGCGCGCCCCCGACTGCGCCGGCTCGGGCGTCCTTTCGCTACCTGAATGATGATGTCGGCGCGGGCCGCCACGGGACCTTGACCGTCGTCCGGCGAGCCGCCGTAAAGGACGGAGTAGTTCAGGAGACCCCCGTAGGACGTCAGCTGAAAAGAGACGCCGCGTCACGCCGAACGGGGGCGGGCGCGGGACAAGCGCCTACTTTGTTGCCGAGGAAAGTGTCGGGCGCCTCCCACGACAGCTCCCGCGTCGGACGATGTCCGGAGGAGAAGTTGCCGGAGGCGGCGGGTTCCTTTGCCGGGAGGGCGGGGTCGTCGCGCAGGGAGGGGGAAGCGTCCAGCCGAGCCTCCGCGGAAACCACCTGCGACGAAAGATCCCCGACGTCGGCCTCATCGCGTCGGTGACGGCAAGGATCGCGACGCGCGCGTACCTGCGCGGCGAACCAAGCGGAGCTTTGGCAGACATCCGACACGCCGAAGCAGAAGCAGTCGGTGCAGCCCAGCGGGTTGGCGGCTTGCAGGTTGTAGAAGCCCGCCTTGCACAGGTCGCAGTGAGCGCCCATCACGTTGGCCTGAGAAAGAGAGCGCGCGATGCGGGTGGCAAACGGCACGCCGGACGGATCCGGCGCGCTTCTGGCCTCCGGACCTACTTTGCAAAGGCAGCTGTCGCACGGGTTCCCGTTCACGCTGCCGGCCGGGTTACACTCGCAGCGGGCACAAACGGGAAACTCTCGGAATCCAAAAGCACAACGGTCACACCTGCGGCCTGCGAAACCCTTCTTACACGTACACTGACCTGCGCTAGCACCTGGCGCGCGTGCGCGCACACACACACACACACACACACACACACACACACACACACACACACACACACACACACACACACACACACACACACACACAGAGACGCTC
>NW_017805831.1:216147-219119 GCF_001891065.2 Hippocampus comes
TCCTGGCCTCCGGACCTACTTTGCAAAGGCAGCTGTCGCACGGGTTCCCGTTCACGCTGCCGGCCGGGTTACACTCGCAGCGGGCACAAACGGGAAACTCTCGGAATCCAAAAGCACAACGGTCACACCTGCGGCCTGCGAAACCCTTCTTACACGTACACTGACCTGCGCTAGCACCTGGCGCGCGCGCGCGCACACACACACACACACACACACACACACACACACACACACACACACAGCAGTTGCCGCCTGAATTTCTGATGTCAGGTTCGTATCACAAATGAGACGGCCTTCCCTGGGGAAATGACGAGTCGAACGCAACACATCTTCATTCCCGCTCAATGCAAAAGCGATCCAAAAGAGCTGCGCGTACTCCCGCAAGACTAGCGTCTCGCTATAAAAGCATTCCAAGAAGCCGCAGGCGGGCAAGCAACGAAAGCGTAAAAGTCACCTGGCAAAGCGTCTTCTCTGGCGCAGACGGGAGACTGGGCCCCTCTCGGATCACAACCGCACTCCACGCACGGCGACTCGGAATAAGGAGAAACCTAAAGTCGCCCGCGCGCACGACTTCAGTTCTTGCTTCTCTACGGCCGACTCGTTTGCGCGTGCCGCGTCGTTACCTGGGAAGGCCGAAAGTAACGGTCGGCGCAGGTCTCGCAGTTGATCCCGGCCGTGTTCTGCCGACATCGGGTGCAGACTCCGCCTCCGCGGCGGACGCCGCGGACGTTGACGCTCAATCGCAGATCGGCCACCGTTTGGTTGTAGAAACAGTCGCTGGCTTTGTTGTGACAGTTACACTCTGAGAGGCGCACCGAGACGTGGCCGGCGTTAGAGACGAGCGACGACGTTCGTCGGCGCGTACGCCGACGGCAATGAAACCGGAGTCGAGGAAGACGCGAGCGCAACACAAACGAGGACCGTTGCGGGGATCATCCAAAGACATTTTTGCTCTCAAGTCTTACTTTCGCACGTGTGCCCCTCAGAGATGGTGCCCACTCGCCATGGCCGCTGGTGGTAACCGGGGCAGCAGCGGTCGCAGCTCGCTCCGCAAGTGTTGTGTTCGCACACGCACTGCAGTTTCTGCGCACGCACGTCGGACTTGCGTGTATTTCTGAGAGAGGAGGAAAGGGGTCGGAACGAGAGCGGGGCGTTACCTTGGTCACGGGGTCCAGCGGGCAGCTCCGGGCGTGTCCGTAGCAGATGCACATTCCTCCCACGGAAATGTCTTTGACCGAGTAATAATACTGCAAAGACAACACGGGCGTTTTTCCTCCCGCAAACGACAGCCGTCGCGGCCCAATCGCGAGCCCGTCCTACCCGACGGGTCACGATGGGGTCCACGTCTCGAGGGTCGCGCGCGCTCAGAGTCATCAGGTCGGCGTTGAGCGTTCGGATTCGCTGGAACCGAAGGCGGATGAAGCGGGCCGAGGTGAAGTTCAAGAGTTCAGAGGTCAAATCGTCCGCCCCGGGTCGACTGTTAATCAGCGAGGTGTGAATCTGAGAGACAAAGAGCGACAGAGATGGGCGGGGGAGTGAAGAGACAGGTGGGGGGGGGTCTTCTACATCTTAGGCGGGCACCTCTCCGTGCTCCAGCGGCTCCAGCCTGGAATAGTAGGACGTGCAGATGACCTCCGAGTCACCTTTGTAGGTCGGGGGCCCGACCCTCGGGGCGACGTTGTAACGAGACAAGCACTCCGAGTCGCTGATGGCGTAAAACTGCCAGGGTTCAAAGGACACGCCGTCCGCCGAACGCTCCAGAATCCAGTTGCCTGCCAGGAAGACGGCCCGCACGTCTGCTAGCCGTCCGCGACAACCGACTTTGCCCGGGAGAGAGAAAGACGCACTGACCGGGTCGAGGAGAGTTTGCCGCCTTGACGATGACGTAAGCCACTTGGAAGACCTGCGAAGACAAGGCAGGCCTGACGACCCGCGACCCGCGCGCCGCGTTGTCCGCGCCCCACCTGTTTCAGATCCAGCGTGATGGTGACCCAGTGGAATCGCCGTCCGTTCTTGATGCTCGGACTCTGCCACCATTGGTTGGTTCCGTCGATGGCGTTCGTGATGGGATGGCGCTCTGGACAAAGTGGCATTTGCGTCAGTCCCCAGATCCAAAAGGGCTCGCCGGCGTTAAGCGGGAGTTCCATCCGCGCCCTCTTTGTCGTGGCAAAGCATTGCCGCGCCCTCAACTGACTTTGTACCTTTGGATAGAACGGAGTTGCCGTCGCACTTTGGACAATGAGGATTCTTAATCAATCGTCCGGGCACGTGTTCGACCAGTTTGCAGTAAACTTCTGCTTGCGGGTCTCCGCACGTGGCGTTGCTGGTGATCTCGGCGTTACTGGCCAGGTTCAAAATGGCCGGGAAGAGACCTGCAACGCAAGAAGCGTTAGCGGCCTCGAGCCGACTCCGATCGCCTGCGCCGTCGCCGCTTTTGCCTTCCCGCCCTTTTGATCGCAACTGATCCTTCGTTGTCATTCTGCGGGCGGACGGAAGACGAAGAGCGCGTCGTCGGGCACTCGCCGATCGCAACGGCGACATTCTTTCCCTACGTCGCACCGAACGGCATCCGTCCATCCGCGAAGTCGAGCGCTTCGTCCCGCGAAGGTCGCGGCCCCTCCCGGGCGTCTTCGGGCAGGGCGCACCCCCAACGGGTTGTCGCGGGGCGCGCGGAGACAAAGAACCACCCGCGCTGACGGTCGCACGGAGGGACAATTTGGAGCGCTCCGTGAACCCGCCGGCCGCGCATGTTTTTGGAACGCGGGAGCAAAGCCACAGGGAGAGCATGCCGACTCCACGCGGGGGGGGCGCCCTTTAACGGAAGCCCGCACCTCCGCACCGTGAGGCCGACGCGCTGCCACGTCGACCGCCGCGCCGCTCCGCGCAAAACAGCGCAGCGTCTCAATGCGATCGTTGCCCTTGAACATTCGGTTCCAGATGCCAGTCTAAATTTTTGGATCAATGCCCCCCCC
>NW_017805831.1:219321-224624 GCF_001891065.2 Hippocampus comes
CCCCACCCACTGAGTCTCAATTTGACAAAATACATGTCGAAAGTCAAACGGAAACCTGCGCGGACTCGCTTATTTAGGACGTTTGTGGGCCAAAAGAGCAACCGCGTTGTGTCTGGCCAGCATCGGCGCCGTCTGCTTTGTTTCTTGGTCGCCCAACGGACGGACCGCGACAACCCAAAAGTGTTTCTTTTCCGTCCGGTCACGAAGGCCCGTGCGCAAAGCGATCGGCGGCCATCCCAACGTCGTGCCATTCGAGTCCGAAGAGTTGGCGCCGCCACTTGGGGAAAGGCCTCTCGATCCAAATCGCGGGCGTTCAAGCTTCCAAGGGCCTTTTTTGTCAAGGCCGGCGCTCAACCAACCCGCCGGCGCTCGGCTCCGAGCCGCAAGGCGGAGTTTTGTCTGCCGCTTCCTCGAGGGCTAAAGTCAAGGAGAGCGCTTCAAGGACCCGTCTGCCGCGGTTCTGCGCCACGCCGGCGTGCCGTGGCAGACGGTCGGGGAAATGGGCCGCAAATGAGTTTGGTGACTCCAAATCACGTTTCCTTCCCGGCTTCTCGATGCCGGCGACTTGGAACGACTCAATGCTCCCCCTCTTCATGGCAGAAGCTGGAATGTGTTGTGATATTCTTGAGGTTACATTTGCTCTCTTTCGTCATCGGCGTCCCTTGCGTTCAACCAATCGGCTGCCTCGAGCCTCTGCGTCCTGTCCAGGTGTTTCTCGTTGTCTCGTCACTCGGCTTGTATTTACTTGCCGGGCTCGCGGGAGCTGCGTCAGTGTGCTCCTGTTGGAGGGGTTTTGGGCTTGATTGGTTGCTTTGGTTTCTTGTGGCTATTTTGTGATTTTGAGCACTCTGTTCGTCTCCTCTGATTTTGTTCTTCCAGTGCACTCCTGCAAGTGTTTCTTTTTCTCTTTTTTTAGTGAATGCATTAATTTCAGCCCACCCTCCTCCCTGTTTCCTGCTTTTTGGGGTCCTCTAATACCATCGCACGAAACTTGACAGAAAGAAACGGCGGATGCACAACAAGAGCCAAGCGTTGAGCTAATACTAAGCTCCACACACCGAGTAAGTACACTTGACATGAGATCATCATTTCGCTATATAGTCTTTTGGAACTTTTTGGTTTGGTGGTGTTTTTTTTTTTTTTTAAATGGCACAAAACGAGCGTCTAGCTTGGTTCAGCGCAGCTGCGGAGGTGGTTGAGCAAACCGCGTTTGTCTGGACTTTCGCATCGTTCCGATGAGATGCGGCCTTGTCGCGGCTCACGTCCGCTGTTCCCGGGCCCCGCGTTCATGTCTCGTCCGCTCGTTTGCTTTGGTTCGCGCCCGCGCCCGTTGCCGCGGGTCGTCCTCGGCGTCGACCGATCGGCCGCGTCCGCTTCGCGTGTTCTCAGTCGGCACGCTTGCCTGGCTTTCCTGCCGCTACTCCCGCCTTCCCCCCGCCCTCCGATGTCCTCGAGCTGATTGAGATGCAATTATCCAAAGGCGTTGATAAGGTGAGGCTTAGCCTGTATGCGCCTTGCAATTGAACGGTCACCGGTTCGGGGTGCCGACTCACCCGCAACCTAACTGAGGACAAATAGAAGAATAGAAAGTCTTCAAACAAACAATGGATCATTGTTGCCAAAGTACACTTTTGTTGATGAAAGCCAGAGGACACTTGTTTAGAGGGTCAACAGTGTTGTGCGCACAGCTGTGGAGGTGTGAAAGCATCAACTGGGTGGGTGGGCTCTCTCTCTCTCTCATACACATGCACATGCAAGCGCCTGGGGGGGGGGGGCTTTTGTTCAGCGTGTTTGGGTGTGGGGGGAGGTGGTGAGTGATTGCTAGCACTAATTATCAGCCACACGCAGACTCAAACAAACTCGTATGGGTTTCCTTGCAAGTGACAAACAGTGTTCCGGGAAACAACAAAAATACTCTCACACTCCTAAACATGGCCAAGGGGAACCCAAGACTTGTAAAGCCCAATGCCACGGATGGGCGAACCATTCGTTCATGCATCGGCGAGCGGTCGTCCTCCCACGAACAATAGGCACGCTGTCGTACGAGGACCGCGTGAACGTTCCTCGTGAGAGCGCGCGCCCGTTCTCGTTGGGTGCCGTTGCTCCTGTTTTGTGCTCGTCACGTGCAAGTGACACCGGTGGGCTTCCCAAATCGAGCCGCTCCCCCAAAATGCCACCTCGCGGCCTATGGTAGCAACCCGCACCGCTTCCACTACTCTACCGTATGCGCCCGTGGCCCCGAGCGAGTGACCGCGATGAGTTGCGCGACAACACGTCTCCCAGACGAAACGTGGATCCGCACGTTCCGTCTCAAGGACGCGCGTGCGCGTGCTTCGTCAACTCAAATCGCAATCGAAACGAAGATGTCGCCTCCGGTTTTGGATCGTAAAGCATCAAACATTTCTGAAAGCGCTTCCATTTAGCAGTGCTCGCATGGAGCACAATGGAGTTTGTTTTTCCCGACGAGTTCGTCCTTTTTCCCGACTGAAGTGCACGGCATGTAAGAGTGCGCGATGTAGTTCGAGACTGCCAATGTGCTCACATTTGATGCAAGTTCTGCGTTTCGAGTCTCACCTCTTTGCTGGGAAGCCGCGTGCTGCATCAGCAGCAACAACACGAGCAGGTTCATCGCAAAAGTCACGCGGACTTCGGTCGGGAAGAGGCAGAAGTCCGAGCGGAATGTGTGCGCCGGCCGGCCCCGCTTGAAGAATGTGTCGCTGCAGAGACTCCCGCTGCATCCCAATGCCATTTCATTCATTCTCTTCAGTCGGGGGTAGGTCGGAGGAGGGGGCTGTACCACTCCTCCGGGGGAACGGGGGTCACCTCGACATTTCCAAGGAAATCTGCAACGAAGCAACGTTTCATCCAAGAATCATTTGCTACTTCGAGATGTCCTCTCGGGATTTCACCATTATCTCCCCGGTTCAATTGGTTTTCCGTGAAATGCTTTCTGTTTCCATGAAATACTTGACGTTTTCCATGAAACCCTTTCTGGAAAGTATAAAAGAGGGTGTGATGGCGTTCATGACAGAAGAAGTCATATTTGGACGATTTCCTTTTTCCAGTTATTCTTTTTGATTTTGTTCCATGCAATCTTTGTTTTCTCAGGGTGTGGGGTGAATGTGTGTGTGTGTGGGAGGGGGGGGGGGTAGGGGGGCTTTGCGGGTGCCGTCTCCTTTCTGTCTGTTCAACTCAAACTATTTTGTGGGGGTTGGGTGTCCGAACCACACGACTGTCTTCACTTTGAAGCGATGTGTAGCAGCGCCCTCTAGTGTGGCGCATACAAACGTGAAGTTCCAATTGCCAACCCCGATCTAGTTGGGACGCCATGTAAACCGATGATTTGAAAGTCCCTTTCAAACTATGCCTTCGTTCTTCCATGTATCAACTCGTATCGTGATTGATCAATCTGAAAAATCAAAGCCACAACCTGCGAGGGATGAATGTAGCTCCCTCCGGTGGACACGGCGTGACATTGCACCCCTCCAATCTATTTGGATGGAGGCTCCTCTTTTCGCTCGGACCAACTTTTTTTTGGGGGGGGTGGGGGGGGGGCTTTTACACCAGCCGCGGCTGTAACAAAGACAAAGATATCATCGATCAAAATAAAAGCCAGCATCTCCAAGCCCTGAATGTAGCTCCCTCCGGTGGAGACGTCACCCCACTGCACCCCCCTCCATTACGTTTGGAAAGAACGTCCCCTTTCTGCTCGGAGACACCCTTTTGGGGGCTTTTCGCAGCACCAAAAGTAACAATGGCGTTCGGAAATAATTCTTTCCTGTCATACCACGAGCTGCTGGATGATTTAGGTTTATATTCTAAATTCGTCCACGTATCAACTCAAATATTGAATGATCAACCTCAAAGCCCTAATTTCCGAGGGCCTCGATGTGTCTCCCTCCGGTGGACACGCCGCGCCATCGCACCACTCCAATCGGTTTGAATCGTCGAAGGTCGGCTTTGTGCTCGTCGACCCAGGTTTGGAGTGCCCTGACCAGCAGCGAAACCGATGACGGCGCGGGAAACAATTCTGTCCCCTCGTGTCACTTCCTGTTGGATGATTTAGCTGTTTGTTTCTTCCTTCTTCAATCGACCAACTCGTTGATTGAATTATCTACTCCGAAAAAAAACAAACAAAAGCCCACTCTCCGAAGGCCTGTATGTGTCTCCCTCCGGTGGACACGCCGCGCCATAGCACCCCTCCAATCCGAATTTCCAGTACAATCACGGTACTACATTAAAAACGAAACTTATGAAAGCAAACTGAAATCGGTCTGAGCTGATGCTGAAAAGAGAGAAAAAACGACTGAATAAATAATGTATCCAAAACAAATAAGAAAATAATTGTCACAAAACATGCATTTAAACGCAATTCTTAGTGCCGCAAAGCATGGTGGGTGCTCCTCCTTCGACGTCACATGAAATATAAAATGGCTTCCACTCTCGCTCCTTTTTACTTATGTAATGATATTTTGGAAATTAATTAAATGACATTCTGCCACTTCTTTCCATCGTCACGATGTATTTTAAGAAGTTTTTGAAGGTGTATACATTTCTAAATTTGAATTGTCTTCGTGTATTCCAGCATACGCTCGCGGAATGCTGAGCGGGGCACTGTACTTTCCCAGCATTCATTGTGGCACTCACAAAGTATGTAAATCGTGTTTAAATGTTTGTTTTAGGTACGTTATTTCTTTAGTCGTTGCTTTTATTATGTCATTTTTTAGTCATTGTTATGATTGTGTCATTTTTCACTCGTATTTGATTCAGTTTGCTGTTACCGAATGTGATAATTACGAATTTGATGTGACACCTTGACTGTAAAAGGTTATGACGATTAATTTACTGCCAATGCATCATGACACGGCACTCTGGCGCTAAGGAGTTCATTCCTGGTGCTGCCTTTTTAAAGGTGGGCTTGCAATCCTCTGCCGAATGGACGAAACCTGGACAGCCAGGCCGAGACTCCGTTCCAGGTAGCAGTCACGCTACCCCGACGGCGGCGGGCGCGCTGAAGGCCAGTCGGGTATCAGCCGCTGGACGAATAGAGTTTCGTGGTCTGGTCTCGCTTTTGACGGGTTCATTCCTGGGGCTCCGCCTTTTTGAAAGCGATTTTAAGCCCACCCCTCTCTCCGAGGAGGAACGTGTACATCCCGAAGAGGCAGTGGCTGGTTCTTGCTTCCTACTCCCTCCGGCGGTAGATGTATGTTGGGACGGCCATTCAGGTAAGAGAGCGGCCCTCGGCGGCGCGGCCCGGCGCGTTGCCAAAACACTGGGCAACGCGTCGCACCGGCCCTCGAGGG
>NW_017805831.1:225072-225374 GCF_001891065.2 Hippocampus comes
AGGGCAGGTGTGACGCGTTGCCCAGGGGTTTGGGTTGGGGTTAGCGGTTGGCCGGCTCTCGGCGGTCCGGCGTGTTGCCTGGAGTTTTAGGGGTTAGGGTTTGGCAGTTAGGGTTAAGGTATAAGGCTTAGGGTGTTAGGGGTTGGGGCTGGGTTAGGGTTAGGGATTAGGGTTATGCGTCTTCTTCACATCCACGTATCCATTTGCCCTTCTTGTTCTTGGAGCTGTCTTATTGGCAGTGGTTTAATGTAGGCATTTGCCGTTTACCCAGGCTAGCTTCTACCCACCACCTCGCATATCAG
>NW_017805831.1:225740-230121 GCF_001891065.2 Hippocampus comes
GGAATGCCAAGGGCTCAGAGAGGAGCTGGAAGGTGACAGTCGTGCCTGTGGTGGTCGGAGCACTCGGGGCAGTGAACCCCAAACGAGATGAGTGGTTGCAACAGATCCTGGGAACAACATCGGACATCTCAGTCCAGAAATGTGCAGTGCTGGGAACAGCAAGGATACTGCGCAGAACCCTCAAGCTTCCTGGCCTCTGGTAGAGAACCCGAGCTGAATAAGGCATGGACACCACCCAGGGGTGAGTATATATATATATAGAGAGAGAGAGAGAGAGAGAAGGCGGACGTGAGTGAGGACAGGCATGCGGCGAAGAAGTGTTTGATTGCTAAAACATAAAACACACAAGTAAACACTTGAACACGTTTAAACACTTTAAGTAAACACACTTAAACACACAAGTGTTTGAACAGTAAAACACACTGAAAAGCACTTAAGTGTGTTCAACACTTAAGTACTTCAAAACACTTAAGCACTTAAGCACTTAAAAACTACTTAAGTACTTAAAACAACTTAAAACACTTAAAAGTTTTTAAGTACTTAAATTTTTTAAAGCACTTAAAAAAACCTAAAATTTTTAAAGCACTTAAAAAAACCTAAAAGCACGTAAGTACTTAAAATCACTTTAGCACTTAAAATCTTTTAAGCACGTAAGTGCTTTTAAGTGTTTTTAAGTACATAAGTAGTTTTAGTGCTTGTTTTAAGTACTTATAAACGTTTAAGTGCTTAAACGTTTTTAAGTGCTTTTAAGTGTTTTTAAGTACATAAGTAGTTTTAGTGCTTGTTTTAAGTACTTATAAACGTTTAAGTGCTTAAACGTTTTTAAGTGCTTTTAAGTGTTTTTAAGTACATAAGTAGTTTTAGTGCTTGTTTTAAGTACTTATAAACGTTTAAGTGCTTAAACGTTTTTAAGTGCTTTTAAGTGTTTTTAAGTACATAAGTAGTTTTAGTGCTTGTTTTAAGTACTTATAAACGTTTAAGTGCTTAAACGTTTTTAAGTGCTTTTAAGTGTTTTTAAGTACTTAAGTTGTTTTTAAGTGATTTTAAGTATTTACGTGCTTTTAGGTTTTTTTAAGTGGCCCAAAAACTTGTTTTAAGTACTTAAAAGCATTTAAGTACTTAAGTCTTTTTTTAAGTGTTCTTTAAGCACGTAAAAAGTTTTAAGTACCTAAAATATTTTTAAGCACCTAAGTACGTAAAGGTTTTGAAGTATTTAAAAAAACTTAAGTACCTAAAAACTTAAGTACTTACTTAAGTTTTTTTAAGCACTTTAAAAAACTTAAAGGCACGTAAGTACGTAAAAATTTTTCAGCACTTAAGTACTTAAAAAAACACAACTAAAAACACTTAAGCACTTTAACACCACTTAAAAACACTTAAAAGCATTTAATTACTTAAAACAAGTTTTTTAAGCACCTAAAAACAAGTTTTTTAAGCACCTAAAAACAAGTTTTTTAAGCACCTAAAAACAAGTTTTTTAAGCACCTAAAAACAAGTTTTTTAAGCACCTAAAAACAAGTTTTTTAAGCACCTAAAAACAAGTTTTTTAAGCACCTAAAAACACGTAAGTACTTAAAATCACTTAAGTACTTAAAAACACTTAAAACAAGCACTTAATTACTTAAAAACACTAAAAGCACCGAAACGTTTTTAAGTACTCAAAAAAACTTAAGTAGGTACTTAAAAACACTTAAGTACTTAATAATTTAACAACCACTCAAGTACTTAAAAACACTGAAAAGCACTTAAGCACGTAAGTTTTTAAGTACTTAAACAAATTTTAAGCACCTAGGTACAATTAAAGACAAGACAAAATTTAAGACAAATTTGTAAACACTTAAGTACTACTTAAGTGCTTATAAAAATCTTTTAAGTACTTAAAATTAAAATCTTTTAAGTACCTACGTGCTTTGTTTTTTAAGTGCTTAAAAAAACTTAAGTACTTAAGCGTTTTTAATCACTTAAATGATATTAAGTGTTTTTAAGTACTTAGGTGCTTTTAGGTTTTTTTAAGTGGCCCAAAAACGTGTTTTAAGTACTTTAAAAAAGACTTAAGTACTTAAAACTGTTCTTTAAGCACGTAAAAAGTTTTAAGTACCTAAAACATTTTTAAGCACCTAGGTACTTGAAAACACGTAAGCACTTAAAACACTCAAAAGCACTTAAAAGTTTTTAAGTACTTAAGTTTTTTTAAGCACTTTAAAAAACCTAAAAGCACGTAAGTACGTAAAAAATTTTAAGCACTTAAGTACTTGAAAAAACACAACTATATAAAAACACTTAAGCACCACTTAAGTACTTAAAAACATTTAAATTAAAAACACTTAAAAGCATTTAAATACAAGTTTTTAAGCACCTAAAAACACGTAAGTACTTAAAAACACTTAAAACAAGTTCTTAAGCACTTAATTACTTAAAAACACTAAAAGCACCTAAACGTTTTTAAGTACTCCAAAAACACTTAAGTACTTAATAATTTAACAACCACTCAAGTACTTAAAAAACAAATTTTAAGCACCTAGGTACTTTAAAACACGTAAGTACTTACAAAATTTAAGCACATAAAACAATTGTTAAGTACTTAAAAACACTTAAAAGCATTTAAATACAAGTTTTTAAGCACCTAAAAACACGTAAGTACTTAAAAACACTTAAAACAAGTTCTTAAGCACTTAATTACTTAAAAACACTAAAAGCACCTAAACGTTTTTAAGTACTCCAAAAACACTTAAGTACTTAATAATTTAACAACCACTCAAGTACTTAAAAAACAAATTTTAAGCACCTAGGTACTTTAAAACACGTAAGTACTTACAAAATTTAAGCACATAAAACAATTGTTAAGTACTTAAAAACACTTAAAAGCACTTAAGTTCTTAAAAGTTTTAAGTACTTAAGACAAATTTGTTAACACTTAAGTACTACTTAAGTGTTTAAAACAAATTTTTTAAGCACCTGTACTTAAAATCGCTTAACATTTTAAGTACTTAAAATGTAGCACTCAAGTCTCTAAGTTAAAAACACTTAAGCACCTTAAAACCACTTAAAAAAATGTAAGTACCGAAAACAATATTTTGACTACTTAAAAACCACATAAGTACTTTAAAGAAGTGATTTTAAGTACTTACGTGGTTTTTAGGTACTTTAGTGTTTTTAAGTACCTAGGTGCTTAATTTTTTTAAGTATTTAAAAACTTACGTGCTTAAGTGCTTTTAAGTATTTACGTGCTTTTAGGTTTTTTAAGTGCTTAAAAAAACTTGTTTTAAGTACTTAAGTGTTTTAAAGTACTTTAAAAAACTTTTAGGTACTTACATGCTTTTAAGTACTTAAGTGCTTAAAAATCTTTTAAGTACCTACGTGCTTTTAGGTTTTTTTAAGTGCTTAAAAAACAAGTACTTAAAAACCTAACTTAAGTGTTTTTAAGTACTTAGGTGCTTTTGGTTTTTTTTTGGCCCCAAAACTTGTTTTAAGTACTTAAAAAAAGACTTAAGTACTTAAATGCTTTTAAGTGTTCTTTAAGCACGCAAAATTTTTGAAGTACCTAAAAAATTAAACCGCCTAGGTACTTAAGTTGTTTTTAAGTACTTAAAAACATTTAAAAGCACTTAAGCAAGTAAAAAGTTTTAAGTACCTAAAACATTTTTAAGCACCTAGGTACTTGAAAACACGTAAGCACTTAAAACATTCAAAAGCACTTAAGTACGTAAAGGTTTTTAAGTACTTAAAAATACTTAAGTAAAAACAAATTTTTTAAGCACCTAAAAACACGTAAGTACTTAAAATCACTTAAGTACTTAAAACAAAACGTTTAGGTGCTTTTAGTGTTTTTAATTAGTTAAGTACCCAAAAAACTTAGGTAGGTACTTAAAAACACTTAAGTACTTAATAACTTAACAACCACTCAAGTACTTAAAAACACTGAAAAGCACTTAAGCACGTAAAAGTTTTTAAGTACTTAAACAAATTTTAAGCACCTTGGTACTTTAAAACACGTAAGTACTTAATAATTGTTTTCGTGCTTAAATTTTTTAAGTACTTAAAAACACTTAAAAGCATTTAAGGTCAAATTTGTAAACACTTAAGTACTACCTAAGTGTTTAAAACAAATTTTATAAGCACCTGTACTTAAAATCTCTTAAAAAACTTTTAAGTACTTAAAATGTAGCACTCAAGTCTCTTTAAGTTAAAAACACTTAAGCACCTTAAAACCACTTAAATACTTAAAACAACTAAAAAGTACTTAAAAATTTTTAAGTACCGAAAACAATCTTTTAACTACTTAAAAACCACATAAGTACTCTAAAGAAGTGATTTTAAGCACTTAAAAAAGCCTAAAAGCACATTTAGGGTTAAGGGTTAGGGTTAGGGTCAGGGTCAGGGT
>NW_017805832.1:0-42645 GCF_001891065.2 Hippocampus comes
ACAATGGTGCAATTCCATTTGACACCCCCCCCCCCGCCAAAAAAAAGAATAAAAAAAGGAAAGGGTACCAATTTTGGTTCAGTTATGAGCACATCCCATATTTTAAGTAATGCCATTACTCGCAGGTGCGAGGCGGTCTACAATAGTCCACATCACATGCGTAGTCGACGACATCATCCGCAAGTGGAAATATTGCAGTTTACAAGTACAGTATAAAAAAACAGCACTCGCCAAACTCATCCATGGACCCGAGCGAGTCAATTTCTGCTTCCATAATGTCGATGACTGTGTGTGTGTGTGTTTCGACCGCCCTGATTTTTAAGCCTTTCATGCACCCTGTAACCTCAACATGATAAGCTGTTCACTGTAGTATCAGCTGTCCCTGAAAGAGTTATTGGGCAAGAGGGGAGCCACTTTGATTGGCTGGGGGTCATCTGTGTTCCCACCCATCATGGCGCACACGACCTCTTGCACCTGTGCGAGTCTAGCAAAATATAAAGAAGAGAAAGAATACGCCACCCATGCACACAGACTGCGCTTTGTGCAAGACTGAAAATAGGCCCCAATGTCTCCTGAAAAAGTGCCACATGCAGGGATTGGAGACCCTCATTGAACATCCGCTGTTTGTTAGCAGTTTCCGTGGCACTTACTTTGGTGCAGTTTTTTTTTTCCCCACTGTACTCCGTTAAGCGTTGACAAAGTGGACCTGGCAGCTAACACAATGGCCAGATTTGACTTTCAGCTGATGGCACAGTCTTTGCACCGGCATGTCATGCAGAACAAAGTGGGGAGAGACGTTCTGCCAGGCAATGTGATTGTGGTTGTACACGCTCTCTCTCGCTCTGTGTGTATATTGTATGCTATACATCACTGCCAATTTGTTGTGACTGGAGACCACATACCGAAGAAGCAAATGTGTGAGGGCCTGCAGGAATTTCAGAGATATGTGTAACTTACATCCATTTACTGTATATACTGTACATCCCATTTTCAATTATTGTGTCACTGATCGGGTGGAGGCTCGCAGAAGTCAAATTCAGAGGGGTGGAGGGGAGAAACACACCTTTAAAGTGGCACAACCCTTAGTGTCCTCTTGAATTTAACAAAACCAAATAAAATATATTATTTTAAAGCAACAGTTTTCTTCAGTTTTCATATGATAGCAGCATCTGGAGCAGCGCCCCTCACTCATGGTCCGTTAGTATCCTTTCGAATGACAAATTAACTCCTTGGCAACGGCCACATTCCGAGAAGTCAATACTGAAAACATTTGGTCTCATTGTTTGATTTTGCTCCGACTGATGAGTTAAATGTGGCGTGGCTTCCGCAGTTTTCTTATTGTGCTATTTTAACACGGTGAAAAAAAAATGAGCCTTGCGGTTAACACGATAGCCAATCTCGACTTGGCGCCTGATCGAAATTTCTCGCGAAAATATGCATACGGTAAATCAACCTGACAACTTTCAGAGGTAGTATCGGAAATCCCCTGTCACACTGCCAATAAAAGGCAACATTTTTCTGCCTTTTTCAAATATTCAGTATAAAAAGTACTCACTCTGAATAGGGTGCGGTGGAACATAGTCAACTCGGTAATTGTCTGTCTTCTTTGGTCACATTAGATCCGTAACATAAGCAATACGGCGCATGTACCCTATGTAAAGAAACAGCGGGCATCTGGAAAATGAGTGTCCAGTTTCACACTGCAGACTCACCTCTCCGCCTCTGCGGTATTGAAAGTAATTGCCGCTGTCCCATAACTATTTTATACTCGCCTAACAACGTCAATATATGATTGGGGGATTATCCAGTGTTGTTGGATTCTGAGTAAATGACGGAAAACTAATGACTCTAATTGTGTCAGATCTCTGTGTGATAGAATGCTTATTAGAACTCGAAAATGTAGTCATTTCAGCTTCATCAAAAGTTGGTGAACAGATTGTTTTGTCATTAACTTACTTGGGATTTCAAGTGAGAGACACGCACTAGTTTAATTTCACCTCATTTAGCGTCAGTATTCGAGCACCCGAAGGGGCGAGTAAAGCGTGAGACTCCATGTTAATTTCTGCAGAACACCAATGGAGCTGAGGCCAAACTGCAAATGTTACACGGGAGTGAAATATCACTTTAATTAGTGCAAAGTGAAGTACGTGTCCACCCTGAGGGAACGTCACGCAAAATAAAACTTTGAGGAGTTCCATCCGATGAGAGCAGCCCTCAGCTTGAGAACGCCTCCTGTCTAAAGCAAAGCAAGACGCCAGCACACATGTGCAACTTGAACAAGCGGCTTTTAAATTGAAACTGCAATCAAGCTGCGTTGTGATGAATGACTGATGTATCGAAATGACATGAAACAGTGACAATTTATTTATCGCAGCAAAATAAAGTTACCAAAATAAGCATGAATGCAAGAAATGACAGTGAGATGGCCTGAGAATCCATGCAAGTGCTCAACTAACTGAGACGACTCCAGCGGTTGTTTATCTCTTTGGTTTTAAAGACATGCATAACATCAAGATGGCTGTGACAACAGTGCGAGAAGGCTGGGGAAAGTGCGTTACACTGCGAGGGGAATACTTTGAAGGGGAAAACTTACTAGTTTGGATTTGAAATATATCTTGTTGCACCAGTTATGCAACGTTGCTGACACACCGTTATAGGCAAAGCTGTTTAAAAAGCCATTCAATAAGCACACACCAGCAAAGGTCATTTGCTACCAGAGTTCATATGATGGCTCAAGCATGACTGCACAGTAAGCCCAAAGAGTAGTCCTGTATTATTGGAGACTTGGGGCCCGACGTTATTGTTGTGCATCAGCACAAGTCTTGTGCAATGTGCAGTCTAACTGTGTGCATGGAGTTTTCTTTCTTGGGTATTTCACTAGGGTAGAGCAGATAGAAGAGGGTGTTGACGCCATAGTGGGAGGGAACGCAGTTGACTCCCGGCCAATTAAATCAGCTCCCAGTTCATTTGCTTTACATTCTGTACAGAGAGAGGCCGCAAGAAGGTCTCTTCATTTGCGGGTGATGTCAAGATGGCACCCGTGAAAGGGCACTTGGAGACCGGCGTCCAACCCCGATCGTGCGTCCGTCACAAAGATTAAGATGTGCCTGTTTATTTGCCAAGCACAGTATACCTTCTGTCACCAAATTGTTATGTGCACAATAGCTGCGTCAGCTCCATCGCTGGAACGACCTGTGAGGCGCAATATGTTCTGCCAAATCCCCCAAACACAGTAAACTCGATTTTTCCCTGTACACAAATGAAGATGCACCTGTTTTAATGCCGACCACACGAAAATAGGTCTCTTAGACTCGCCCTAGAAGAGGAGATGTTCAATACTCTGATGTTCATTCCCCTGTGTCCAGACTGCAAATGAAGGAGAGTTGCAGAAGTAACCATTGGCTAATTTAACCGTATAAACCACCCTTGGAGTTCACATATTTCAGTTGTCTCTATTAGTTATATGTACAATTGAAAATGTACATTTTTATCTGAAAAATAACGTTGAAGAATTAAAAAAATTTCAATTTAAAAGTACCGTATTGGCCCAAATATAAGAGTGTTTTTTGCATTGAAATAAGACTGAAAAAGTGGGGGTCGTCTTATATTCTGGGTCTAGACATTATACCCATTCACGACACTAGATGGCGCCAGATAACATTGAAGCGAATGCTGAACTTGACTCCCCGGGCCAAAGTGAACCCCTGCCACGAAGAAGAAAAATAAAAATAGTGGTAGCACGAAGAAGAAAAATAAAAAATAGCGGTAAGAAGGAAAAGAGAAGAAAATAATAGAAGAGATAGCAGAAAATGGAGAAACGTAGTGACAATCTTGAGAAAAGTGGGTCGAAGACCAGCCAGGTTAACCGGCAGCTGAGGAGAAGTTATGATGTCATTTACATTTCAAAAACCAGAAGCCATTCATTGACGAATGTGATTGCACTTTAGATTTAAATTAGGCAAAATAACATGCTTTTTCTCTCAAATATATTTTTATAATCATTTATTTAAAATGTACTGCAATTATTTGCTGTTCAAAAAGTCTTTTTTCAAACTTGAGTCTTGAAAAAGAGGGAGTCGTCTTATAATCAGTGTCGTCTTATATTCGGGCCAATACGGTAAAATCCAGACTATTTCTGTATATTTTTAATGGAGCTATAGGGCAGACATGATTGATCACTATCAATTCTGCCTGACAACAAGCGACCATGGAAAGCGCAGGGCTTAATATGGTTGATGCCACTCTTTGGAAAGCATGAGCTGAATCAATGTCAAAATCGTATTGGAATGGGGAAGGAAAGCGTAGAAACACAATTTCCTCTTAGAAAGGGAGGTGGTAATGTGAGTTGGTGTGAAGAAATGATAATCTATCTAAAAATGATCCTCCTTGATATTCTTCATATCTTGGGTCTGTGGAACAATATGGCGCCGACATGAGGCTAAGCCAAACTGCTGATGAGTATCTGCTCAGAGGTGCAATTGCCGTGACATTCCAAATATGCACGCGCATGTGGGAGTGACATCGGCGCAGACGTGCTCATACCGTGATGGATGTGCTATAATGCACTTTGACGGATTAAGAGATTATTGGGACTGGCACTAGCTTTATGCTACTCTGCCCCAAGCCTGTGCGTGTGTTTCTCAATTGGTCCTCTCATGCTTAGACAATAAACTTGCTGACCTCAAGACATCTTTGCTTTTGTCGCCTCCCCAGCGCGTCACCTCATTCCCATCATCTTGATCTCATTTGTCACTTAATTTCCTCCCTTTCTCCCACTCAAACAAGTTCATTCGTCTAAGATGTTAAACTAATGCGACAATGCGTTCATTTATGCCTCCCAAGCCACCCTGGGGCAACCGGCCCTGAAAATGTCGAAACCTTGAGATAGTCTTTGATCTTTATGTTTTGCTGATCGTGTGAGATTTTCAAATTAACGATTAAAGATCTACGGATCTGGCGCTCAATCTATTTTTTTTTTTTGTGTGTATATATTTCATTAATACTAAAATGCGGCAGTTTAGTTTTTAAAGGAATTATTAATAGGTTATGACAGGACAGGACAGGACAGGACACATTAAGTTTGGAGAGGCTGGAACGAGGCTCTGATAGGATAGGTTCGACTCAAGAGTGTCAGACTTTCCAAAGTAAAATTAAACATAAAAAAATAAATAGAAAAGGAAATATTTATTCATATGTGTAACGGACGGCAGCTTGTGCTACATGAACGTAAATTTCTAATACTTTATCGCTTCAGATCCTTCAGAAGAGGTTGTTGGCATATGGCAGGCGGTCACTCTGGCATAATACGAGAGGCAAAAGAAAATCTGCTTTGACTCTCACTTGAGAATGGCTAACTACACATTTGTCTTGGGCGCTGATTACAAGGTAATGAGGGCTGAAGACGCGTAGGCAGTCGTGCAAATCACGTGTTCACTGCCGTGCATCTGGTGCTGGCATCCAAATCGGCGGAGGGGGTATGCGAGGGGCGACGAGAGATGTCAACGCATAGATTTACGATTCCTCCGGCTATTTTTTCAAGCGTTGCGCAGCTATTTATGAGTGTAGCTTTAGGGATAAAAAAACATACTTTCATTTCGCTCCAGCAAACTCACCATCTCCACATAGGCTCTTTAAATAATAATAACGTGGGTGCGGGGTGTTTAAAAATGTCTGTTATGGTGCTGTAACACCTCAAATACATCAATGCATATCATGGAACAAAAACAGAGATATAGCTAGTATTTGTTTCCCCCTAAAACAACAAACAGCTAACGGTGAATTAAGATATCAAATTCCACAGGGTGTACTTGCACGCTTTCATACTGATACTTTTCAGTATCTTGTTTGATTTTTTTAAGGTAATTTGGATAGGGGAAACTTAAAAACTAACCTGCGACATGACTTTTTCAAAGCCCTTGTTTGGGTCATTGATGTGTGGATTTTTACTGAAAACTAATGGCAAAATCAGCCTGAAAACATACACCCTTAAGTATGATATGCACTTGAAGTGCACCTTAAGGCAGGTAGGTCTAATGTGTTTGATTTTTAATCAAGTCATGCTCTCAACGGTGGGCAACCCTTCCATCACCAGATATGAGTGGGCAGGACAGGCTAAATTTAGCTATGTTAGGATAGGATAGACAGGGGACAGGAAAATAGTTTAGGCTCAACTAGGATATGATAGTGCAGGATACAACAAGACAGGCCAGGCAAGGTCAAGATATGATAGGATAAGACAAGATCGGCCAAGCCAAACCAAGACTGGCTCAAATATGGTAGGAAAGGAAGGGACATTATAGGATGGATTAGGACAGGATAAACCCAGATAAACTATGATGGGATTGGAGAGGACAGGTTGAACTAGACTTGGACTGAATAATCTCAACAAGGATATGCTAAACTATGAAACAGGACAGGATAGAATAGGCCATGATAGGAAATGATAAAATATGCTAGATTGGGTTATGATCACAAACATGGAATTGTTAGCAACAACAAAGTCATCTGTTTCTTCACCGAATCTGAATTATTTATTGAACTTATAGTTATCATTTGATGCTTTGGGCTTTTCTATTTTCTTTTTGCTTGTTTGTTTAAACTGCATGGCAAGCCAGATGAATGGGCTCATGGGCCGCCACCCATGAGCTGCACAATGGTGATGTTCAGGCAAGTGACAGTGTATATTGTCTAAATGTGGCTGGCAAAGTGATTCTGAAGTCTATTCCATCAAATATAATTGGATCCCCATGCCAGCAGTGATGGGGTACAGCATTAGCCGGATGACAACATTATCGTCAAGCTGATGTTTGTGTTATTGTATTTTCATCTACTGGGCATTTGCTGTTCTCCTCAGGAGATCAATGCAGTTCATCTTAACTGGAGTAACAACTGCTTCCATTTAAGAGGGCCAATTGGACGAGTGTGGGATATAACCCCGTGTTCCCAAATTACAGTTAGCCACTCTCATGAAGAGGAATGATGTGTTTAAACATCTGGGTTGACTCATGCACCTTTGAATTTACAGTGTGGATATTTAATGAAAGGCACACCATTGTAGAAGGTCACACTGTATCACACTCGGCATCCAACCATTTGCCAGAAAATCCTGTGCAAAATATGCATTTTCAAATGGGGGAAAGATGAGGAAGGAGGGTATTATATATACACTGGTGTGAATATGACCAAAAAAAAAAAAAAAAAACACCTTGTTTAGACGTTTACCGGTGCCTAGACAGTACCAAAGAACTGCAGCAAGGTCCATTTGAAAATTTGACCTCAAATACTTCAGTAGAGTTTTGTACATCTTCACCTTGTTTAGAAGTTTACCGGTGCCTAGACAGTACCTAAGAATTGCAGCAAGGGCCATTTGAAAATGTGACCTCAAATACTTCAGTAGAGTTTTGTACATCTTATAAAAATCCATTCAGTTGTTGCAATGTTCTGACTGTTAGAGCAATATTTTATAGTACTGTGGCAAGCAGTGCGAGACATCAAGGAAGAGGGGAAATCGCATAGAACAGACACACAGATTGCAGTATACAAGGTCCTGTGACTAACTCAGCAGCTGCTGTTAAAACAGTAGCTCCATTCTGTTCATAAACATTCTTTACATTCGACCCTAGTGAGGATAAAAGCGGTTCGGAAAATGAAAACATTTGTTTTTTTTCACCAAGGGAGTGATCTGGTATCATGCAGCAGCCTATTCTGGTGAATTTCCTTTTCACAATGAGAAGACTTTACAATAGTCCAATGCAAACATCAAATAGAGTGTGCATGTCTCGCTTCATGACATCTCTGCCACAAAGTCACAACCCCCGACGAAGAGGCCGTGCCTGAGAGGTGATTGACGGCTGAACCGCGCTGACACCAGAAACCATTTAGGCCTAACCGACTGCGATGATGTAACACATGGGGAGGGGACCTACTTGCTGAGAGCAGGGGCAGATCTTGACCAACCTTCCTATGAGCGATGTCCCCCCCGGCAATGATTATGACACGGGGGCTTAGGTCAACTAGCTGCGCCACGAAAAACATTCACGCATAGGCTGAGACACTTTTCGAGAGGAGTGTCATGACATGCAAAGAACAAGAGTTCTCTTACCTTTAATGAGAGGCGGCATCAATATTAGCATGGAACAGAGAGGGAGAAAGACAAATTATTGGCCCGTTTGTTGATTAGTCAGTTTACTTTTCACTTTTTTTAGGGACGTTGTGCCTATTGGGGAGGAAAAAATATGATGGGATGGAATGTCACAAATGAGTCTCGCAGGTCCCCACAACACACACTTTGGAACAAAACACAATGGAGCAACCCCATCGAGACTTCAGTGGAACAAGAATTGTCGTGAAAGATATCGTCTCCGCATAAATTTAGAGCATCTTCAATTTTTGCACAGGGAACTAACCACACGAATTCATCCGAGCAGCATGTTTCATGACCTCAGGAGGAAAAGCAAAATGGCTGACTCAGTTATGTGTGTGAAACGAAAACGTCTATGGAGATACACATCCACTTATCCATATTCGACAGGCAAGGCAAAGCTTTATTTATCAGTGACTGATTCATTTTTTTTTTTTTTTTTTTTAATTGCAACAGATGGGGCAAGGCCTTTTTGAAATAGGACAACAAAAATTACTATGAGCAGCAAAAGAGAAAGAACAGAGGTGGACAAAGAACAAACACAAGTAACTCTGTAGCATGACCATGTCTCAGTCTACTGAGTATTTTGATATTTTGAAATATTGATGGGAGCATATGTGTATTGTTAAATTTTGTTCCAAATGTAAATGTATGCAAAAATATTTATCTAAAATACGGCAAAGGAAACAAAATGTGGCTAGGAAACAAAAGAACAGAACTATGGTGTTCAGGTGTTGCTGCGCCCTGGTTCCTAGCTAGGGGAGGGAACTCAGTCCCCCCTCACCTCAGACGAGATTTTGGGATGAAACGTAACTGGTTTGTGTCGTCACTTTTTCTCCTCGGTACCTGTTTTTTTTTCAAGCTTTGAGACACCATGAACAAAATCTTTATAGAATCAGACAGTCAAAAACAGCCTTGGCAACATGCCGCAATCTGCTTCAACATGTCTAAGGACCAAGAAATTATTCTCTGATCATATGTAGCCTATTCTAGTCATTTTTTTTTTTATTACAAGAGCTAATCATGAATAAGAAACATCATCCGGTTTTCCCCTCACTGATTCATCAATAAAGAAACACTGCAGAGAGTAAGTGCGGAAACAAAGAAATACCAAACACATCACCCAGTTTTCCCCACCGAAACCTCCAGAGTGTCAGGCGAGCACACGGAATGCTTGGGATAAATGTTAATTTCCTGCTCTGAATGACTGAGAGGAAATTCAGCGAAGCAGACAGACAAGGTGATATGGATACACTGGCTTAATGCAATTGAGAGGCATAATTGTTCATTTCCTGCTGTGGTCACGGGTCACCTCAGGTTGATAGAATTAAAATTCCCCCCTCCCCCCTTCATCTTAGCTCAAAAAGCAAGTACATATGAGGCTGGAATGGAAACATTTGCATTTCACAGACATTATTGTACTGCACCATTCCGTCTATTAGCTTGAACGCAGAGCCTCCATTTTGTTTCGTCACCGTCTTCGTGTTTTAAATGTCAGTGTAGATGACATGGAGTGAAGGCTCGACAACAAAGCCGCTTTGAGACTCAGTTTAAGAGATGCCTTTTCAATAACGCACAACTGTTGGGATCATCATGGCCGTGAGATCTTTTTCCATCGCACAACCTGGTCACACATGGAGGCATTTCAAATCTCACACTTTCCCTCTTTTGTTTTAATCTATTCTCTTCATTCTCCTTTGCTTTGTTCTACATTCTGACCTCCTCAGAAGCTACAGGCAGAGGTTCAGGAATAATAATACGTTGCAAGTGTGGGAGCTTATTGAGGAAAGCAAGGGCCTTAAATGATTCCATGCAAAAACATCTCCTTTGTTTGACTGAAGATTTAAACACAATTCCAGTCCTACAAGAATTTTTAGTTGGCCGCTAACATTAGCATTTCTGTTTTTGGGGGTAAATTCTTGCTGTGTTTCCTAAATTCCCCTCCCTTTTAAAACCGTCTGTGTTCTCTGGCCAGAATATGTCCATTTTCATCCTCAAAAGTGTTTTGCTTCTCTTTGAGGAGCTGATAAACAGCTGAGTCTTAAAGTGCTAGCCCATCTGTTGTGGCATGTTTCTGCTCAATGGCTCCTTGGTTTCACCATCACATACAACAGCGCATTTCACTGTGCAGGCTGCAACAGATTGTTTTTGTGAGTGTGGAGTGTCCAGTCTTGAGGATGTACCAAACTTTTGTCTAAGGCTGGTACATTCCCAAGACCGGCACATACTCGATAGTTACCGTGCAGTAGAAAAGGAGCTTTGTAGACATTGTGAGGTACTCCAAGAGTTGTCTTGCCCGGTTGTACATCTGGTTACAAAGCCCTCTCAGCTCCTTTGCTTAATGCTAAGAGTAGAGAGGATTACTGAACGCCGATGTGCGCAGAAAGAACTTAAAAAAAATGAGAGCCAGAATGCAGAGACAGAGATAGTGGCTTTCCGGAAGGAGACACCGCATAAAGCCTGAGCCAGTGTTGCAGTGTGCTGTTGCAGACGCTTAGCATACTGCAACCTGCTATAGAGAATTGATTTTATTCCAGAGAGAGAGAGAGAGAGAGAGAGAGAGAGACAGAGAGACAGAGAGAGAGAGAGAGAGAGTGTTGTTGATAAATCAGTTTGTAAAAAGAGAGTTGGGTTGAGGAATACGACCCTATGCTCTAGGGCCCATCTATTTATTATTATCCTCCTCATCATCATCTTTATCAACATCATCATTATACAAAGCATGCAAATCGTCGACCTTGTAATAAATTGACTGAAACCAATTACAGCGAAGTTGTTGAAAATCAAGTTGTTCATTTTTTTAAAACACACAGTGCGAAATGTTTTCTTACCGAGGACCGATAAGCTTTGGAAAAGCATACATTTTCAAGCAAAGTCAATAAAAAGTTTAAAAATCCAATTTGTAGTTCTCCATACTGCGGCATGCTGGTCATTTGTTTTTGTCATTCCTTGGGGGGAAATCTACAGTTGGTGATGCATTCTGGTACTTTACCCAAGAGCATCAAACTATCATACAGAGCCTGTCCTGTTTTATTTTTGTTTGTTTGTTTGAGGTTTTTTTTAAGCATCTGTGCATGAATTTGTGTGCTCTTGTTTCTACATCAAGTGTGTGTTTGTGGTTTTATAAGTATAGTAAAACATCCTGACTAAAATCTGTGTAAGTGAGCCTTAAAAAGTTTGTGAGCGGCTGCTCTGAAGTATGAACTCCACTCTGGCATTTTTTGTTTGTTTGTATTGCCGTAACAGAAGAGTACCAAAGAAGATAGAACATCAAGTGGTTTATATGCATCTGCCCTAGCTACTTAAAACAGTATGGTCAAAGGCTCAGTAAAAGCGTGGTCACGCAAGTTACGTAAACCCAGATTTTTCCGAAATAATAAGCTTGTTTCAGTTGACAAGCAAATGTACTCTGTGTGAAATCTCAGCAACCATCGCTACGTGATTATTGTATTTCAACGGAAGAACCCACATTATCAGTGAGAAGCAACAATACCGATGTAGCAATGCCCCACTTGGCTGGGTTCCGTGTGAACGGTACAGGCAAAACAATAATGTCAAGTTTATTTAATTCTGTTCAACGATGGGTCAACTTATTTTAACAATTGAATTACAGTTAATGGCCAACAAAATGATGCATGAAGTCAACTGACCTTGAGCACTTCTCGTAACTTTTGTCCTTTTAGTTTCATCTGAGTTATACTGTTATTGACTCATTTTGACAGTCCTCCACCTTTTAAAAAGTTATTTAAACATTGTTGCATGATTGAAGAAAGATTATACGATAGCGGTCATCTTCGATTTCCAATATTTACTCTGAGGAAAATGATTCGGTGCTTGACCTGAAGAGGTTTCGCTTTATACCAAACCAATGTTATGCTAGCACGATCGTTCATGTGACTGCTACGAAAGTCCGTTTTTGGGGACGGCAAAAACTAAAACAGAAGGATCCGTCTGTCCTAGTTCTTGGGACAACTATTGCAACGGTGCGTGCAGCGTTTCTTTCTCAGATCTACCAAACTGTTGAGAATGTACTTTAAAAGTTTTGCATACTGTAACACATGCGCACAGACAGACAGCGATTGCCTTGGGATGATGAAACCATTTGAAATCACTCTTTTTGGAACTAATGATTCGAGAGTTCCTCTTCGGCGCAGCTGGGTCCCGATGTGCACTTTGAGGTATGATTTATGGACCTCAACTTCAGCGAGAGAGCGTTCATCACCTGCTACTGTCTGAATCTCAGTGAATTCTTCGCTTTTATCTATTTATTTTTTCTCCCGCCACCCCTTTTAGAAGTGCACATAAAAGGCAGCTTGGTTATTTCCCATAGCTTCTGAGCACCTCATAACCATCAACAGCATTAGTATTCTGCGAGCTCCGTATGATTGAGCGAAGCATAGCATGTCGATATTGAAGCTGCGGCGATAAGCATCACAGTGGGATCCGACGTTTTCTTTGAATAAATGAGGAACAATAAGCAAACATCCAAATGAAACATGGTGCGGTAATTCCAGAGAGTTAGAGAAGATTGCAGCAGGTGTGCCCCTCATCTCTGCGAGACGTGTGCAACCGATCTCTAATATTGAAAAGACAAATGTGTTGCGTTTCACACAATTTGTAAGTCATTTAGTCTGGATTCACATGACATGATTCAAATGGGATCAGCCTGATTTTGCTTTCTTTATAAGTGGCACAATATGTGTCATGTTAGCCTGAAGAGAGAAAATGAAACAAAACCAAAAAAAAAAAAAAAAGTGAATGATGACTCAAATGTCTGCCAAGGTGACTCCATTCTAAACCAGGGTACTCACATACCTATTTTTAACATCTTAACCGTTTTTTTTTTTTTTTTTTTTTAGTGTAATATAATGTTGACATGTAATTGTTTTTGTTTTGTATTTTTTTTTCTAATCCAATCTTGAGTGTGTGTGCATGCAGGTTGTGTCTGGTGTTCAGCAAACATAAACCATGATAACAAATCTGGCGCACTTGAAAATACAAGTCAATGGACGGTCAGATATGAATCAGACTTGGACCCTTTCAACCAGCAGTGTAAATCCAGCCTTAAGGTGCAAATTATTTTTCATTTCATTCTAATCTGGGATAAAAAAAAAAAAAAAAAAACAACAAAAAACTTGGGGGATTCCAGGCTCCTTGCAAGGACGTTTTCCCCTTTCTGTCTTAGCTGACTGTGCTTGCATAAATGTGGAAGTGTGTATTTATGATGTCAAGATCAATGCTGGCCGCCAATCAATATTTTTTCATGGGAACATGTACACAAATTGCCTATAGATCGGGCAATATCAATCTCCTTCATCCTGCACGTCTTGTTTTCACTCCTTCCAAGTTCAATTGCTTTTTTTTTTTGTATCTCCTTAAGTCCACTCCTTCCAACTTCAATTGCTTTTTTTTTCCATTTTTGTATCTCCTTAAGTTATTTTTTTGTTGTTGTTTTCAAAATCCCTACTCCTCATCTCTTTGCTGCCTCTCCTCCGAAAAAGCTGTTAAACCAATGACTAAAAAACATTTGCTCTGTTATTCCCAGCGCAATTACTACCTATAGGATCTAATCACTATACAACACTACAACTGATTGCTAGTAGAGCTTCTCCAAATTGTCCATCGGCACATGGCCAGCAAGCATCTGTGTCTGGACTAAGAAAAAAAAAAATCCATGAACAGACTTTCTTTCCCCCCCATTTGTTTGACTACTGGGCCTTAAACCGCATCACAGGTGGCATCGATCGGATAAAGATGAAATTAACCTTTGGCATTTTACCAAAACAAAAAAACAAAAGAAAACTAAAGGTCAACGACAAGGAAAGACAATAAAGCAACAGAGGTTTGGTGCTTTATTTAAAACGACCTTTTACGTCACATTGGAATTTCACCGATCAGTAGCGGGGGATCCAGGCAATCAATGCATCCAATTTCTGTAACGCTTGTTTCAATTAGTGTGAGCAGGAGTGGAAACCAGCAGACTGTGGTCGGGGTGCACCCTGAACTGGACACCCATCGATCGCAGGGCACACAGAGACAAAAAAAAACTGTTCACACTCACATCTGATCAACTGAGAATCTTCATGCAACCTAACATGCTTGTAATTGGAACGTTCAAATGACAAACCGTGCAAGCGAGGGCTGAAAAGGAATTCAGTTGAATCACTGAGGGCAGATGTGCGAACCACTCGACCGCTGTGGTGCACCGTTTGTGACCGTTTGCCCTTCAAAAAAAAGAAGCTTTTTTTAGTGCTTGAGCCTGAAGTGTCAAGTCTAGTCTTCAGAGCGGCGTAAAAGGCCCATGACTGAGCCGGTTTGCTGTGGGGATTGATTTTTATCCAACGCAAAGTAATTACCACATCTCTGCATACTCATTTGAAGATGTTTAGATTACCATAAAATGTGTTGAGATAGGTTTAACACTGATAAAATACATATTTCTGTCGAGTGAAAACCGTGCAAAGTCCAATTACCAGTTTGTTGGGATCAAGTAGTATTTAAATATATAAATCCTAATTCTTCATTGGACAGCGACAATATACTCCTGGTATTGAATTGCAATACATCACAGGCCTTCCTCGCTTTGACAACTTAGAACTTTCCTTTGGCTGTCAACTGTCAGCGTCCATTTAATTGAGGATTCAGGGTCTCCCCCACCCCCATGAGATTTTTACACTTGACTAAGATATTCCGCAAATGAGAAGTGATGCCATAAATCATAATCAAACCTTCATACGGCTTAAATGAAACTGGGGGTGAGCACATGGACTCGGAAGATGAATGTGAAAATGGACTTCTGGTGACAAACTATGTGCATTAATCATTCTGGTGTAGTAAAAAAAAAAATGCAAGTACGCTAACTACAGTAGGTGCAACGAAAAAAATTCTATAAAATGCAAGTAAAGTGAACACGGAATTCCTTGCTTGAAAGGTTCAAAATGATGCCACGCTCTGTCCACATTTTGAAGGCACAGGCAAAATACCACAGGTTGGAAATTTAGCACCGCCCATTTTTCCAGGACGTTGATTCCCAACCAGTGTGCCATCGCACGAGTGGGCCTTGAGAAGACATCAAGTTAGAAGTGGTAAATTGTCCAAAATTATTTCACTGGTCTGGAAATTATTTATTTCCGACAAATAATAATATTTTTGTTCATGTGTACCAGCAGCATGGAGTGACAGTCAGGCCGATTAAATGCTCTTCTATTAGCACTAAATGGCAAATGGCAGACTTACTGTGTCTTTTTTTTTGGGGGGGGGGGGGCATGGCTTCCTCCAGCTTGAAGTAAAATGCTCAATTTACCTGCTGGTCTATGTTCCGATACCTGCTGGTCCAAAGTATCATTTGGAGTGTGACTGGAGGAATTGCGTAGACACAAGTGGGAAGAAATAATTTTCCCCAGTGGGGCATTGCCAGTGGAAGAGTCCTCAAGAGGTTGCGGCAGCTGTTGCTCTTTCATGCTACAGTGGCTCACTATCACCTCTGGAGGAATTAAACTGAATTTCAAGACTTCCCGGAGCAAAGCAGAAATGAATGTTGCTCCTTTGTAATGGCTGATCAGTCACTACTTAAATATATGCAATTGTAGCTGGTGGGGAATCACCTCATGGGGCCTTAACATGTCAGATTTTTTTTCTTTTTTAGGCACACGCATGTATCTTGGTGAAACTGTATGTATTTTGGAGTTCCCAAACATGACCTTCCAAATGTCCCCCAATAGCCCCTCCCCCTGGAAAAGTTGAAAAATGAGCCCCTGAGACCACCAATTAACAGATAATTCAGTGAACATGTCATGATGGGACACGTGACTACGTCTTTTGCATTAATGCATGAAATTGCATAATAAGTCTGCCATTTTTGTTTGAAGCGGCCATTTTGGATGATATTCCAGGGTTCGGACGAACTGCTACCAGGGAATTGACACAAATGAGCCCCAATTGGAAACTGGTGTCCGAGATGAGTTTTTTCCCAACGATGGTGTATATTTTACATGAGACATTAGAAAAAAAAAAAATCTCACAGCACACCATCAAGCAAAAAAAAAAAAAAAAAAGTGGATAAATACTGTAGGTTAATTGCCACCTAATTAAAGGTCAACTGTGAAGTAATTTTTCGGAAAATCCCAAATTAAAAATGTTGATGTCAAAAGTAAAATCATTAAATGAAATACATCCAATAAAGCATGAAAAAAAATTCTATTCTATTTTGTAAATTTGACACTTGTTTTCCCCAAGTGAGATTCTAACGAGCGCCAAACCCGGAAGTGTGACGTCTACTTCATGGGTGATGCTAAAATGAGAAAATATGAGTTTTCATCATTCCAGCTGAGCATGTCAGCTACATTTGATGACTACTAATTACCTCCACAAGATCAGAGCTTGACAAATATGACGAGACTCAAGTCACTAATAAACACCGCTTACTGGAAGAAATGTCCACATGCAACGACTGCGCTCCTGAACTGACTATTTCCTTCAAAGTCCTCCATTTGCTCCACCTTGGAAATTATCCGCACTCGTGAAAGGTATTCTGCTTATTCTTACCCTTTTGTACTGGTGCATCACATTTCTTGTACCCTGCCGCTGCCCGTCTATTCACATTAAAACGCAATGTAAACATCTGTGTGAGTGGGACAAGAAAATCGAATGTAACTGGACCTCTGGGAGATCGGAGGTTATGGCTCGCAGCCATAAGTCAAAATATGCACCAAAAAATTGCATTTCTAGTGTTACATTATATGCAAATGAATGACAATGCAAAGAAGCTTACGCCCACAGAATGAACTCGCAGTATGGTGAAATTGTGGTCATGTGTTCCTCGGCTCAGCTGTTCAATAATGTCATTGTGTTTTTTCCAAGACCTGCGGGTTGAAACTTTCAAACCAACCTTTGATAAATAATAATATAAGGTGTTATTAACGAAATGGAAACAGTGTGCGTTTTTTTTTTTTTTTTATAAACTGTTTTAGTGGCCTGTAACCGACAAACTCTTCCTCATGCTTACTTTTTGCATTTGATTAGGTATTTGTTTCCTCGTCTCTCGGAATCATTTACATGACTAGCTAACAAAATTAGCAGAACATGTTATACGTATGCGATACATGTGTCCAATCTGCACATGAAGTCAATGCTTTTGGGCCTATATGCCCTAAAAAAACAAAAAACAAAACAAAACTGACAATGAGTAGCAAAGAGGACGAACTATTGAAAAATTCTCCTCCGACTTATTTGGCATTCTGTGAGAGCAATATTTGGTTTTTATCAGTCACAGAGGTAATTGCTGATGCTGATATGTGTGCCTCTAAAGGAAGTGCTTGCACTGAATATTCATTAGAGTAGTCGTCTGATAACAATAATAATTAACAAGTAGCTTTTTTGGGGTGGGGGAATCTATTAGAAGCCCAGACGAGACTGAAATGAAAAAGTTCCATATCATATGGAAAACTACATTGTTTCTCGAAGCCCTTGAATTGCAAATATTTCTGCAGACCCAATTTAAGTATTGCTGTAAGCTTGATTGTTTATAATTCCCAAGCTTACTCCTCTGCTCCATCCAAACTTCTTTTTTTCTGATTTTACCCCCAGAGGGGACAAACCTGACATCCGGTATGCGGTACAAAAACACAGAAGCCGTCAGGCTCAAAAACACACTTGCGCATACACGCGCACACGCACACACTGCAAGTAAGTTGCCTGCTGTCAAAGTTGGCATTGCTATTGGTCATAAATAATTTTGTTTTCAATATCAGTCATCAGCGTGGAAACCATATGACACCGGAATGTGATTCATCCTCCTGTGCGTAACCTTCTGAGAAGATGAGACTCGCACCACTCCGACAGTTCTCTTTATTGCTTCTGTATTGCCTTACTGGGTTGAAAATGTTGTAAAGGCGCAGAATGGAGGTCACACAGGTGCAAGTCAAGACCAAGACCACGTAGATCCCTTAGATTAAGTCAAGATCGAGGCTTGGAGAGCACATAAACCAATGTCTAGCCAAGATACAGACTTTAAGACCGTATAAACCAAGACCAAGTGAACTAAAACCAACCACTTTAAAACATCCCCCATTAAGATTAATTATACCCGCTGTCCTACATGTTGCCATTATTTAACCTTCATTAACTGTACAGTCAATATGTTAAGTGTCTTTTTACCTTTTTTTTTCTTTTTATTACTGTCACCCACATGCAGAATAAAGTGGTGTGTACATATAATGACGAATGAGGAGACGTGTTCAACGCCGTGTTTGTTTCAAATGAAATGAAATCCACCTACAATGGAATGAAAAACAGAAAAAAAATAACACATTCGGTAACTGTCAGCAGTTCATACAAGTAGCTAACATAGCAGTCTATATCCTCACTCAAGAGCTCCTTTTTGTCAAACAGCACAAAGAGATTGACGAAAATGCACATCGACAGTCACAGAAGATCCAAAAAGCTGTTCAATTCCATCTCTGGCTGTGATCCCGATCAAGCCAGTGATAACAACACTGAACAATATTTTCCAGATCCTTCAAATTCACTGGACAAACAGTGAGACCCATCTATATTGAAGGTAACTTTCTAGCAGGAGGTTAATTGTGTGGCTTCAGCGAGCTCTGAAAGGAAAAGTCAACAAACCGAAAAGACCTAAGACAGCTCAGGGAGAACGTCACCACTTTCCCATAAAAGACAGCTAATAAATTTGATTAAAGAAATAGCCGTGTAATTTCTACAAGTCGTAAAAATCAATGGGGCGGCCAATTCTCGCCTCTAACCTGTGCATACACACAAAAGGAATCGGTGGCGTATGAGGCAAAGCGTGTCATTGTTTGACTTCCTTTTGTCTGCCGGTGATGAAACTGGTCTGATCCTGTTATATCCTTTGTGAAAATGATGAGGCTATTTAGTACATGTCTTTTTTTTTTTTTTCACCCCGCATCAAATGAAAAATGTTCCTATTTAATAATGTCAAACAAAATGAATTCTCCACTGCTCATTAAATAATCCCACTTATTCCTTCCATCGAGTCTCAGGAAAAAATGCATGCAATTGTTGCGTCCGATCATAAATTCCCAACACGCACGCACAATTAATATTCAGTGGTCACAGGGACCAAGCTTTTCATAAATTTATGTAATTAAAGATTCATCTGGAATTTTAACTTTCTGAAAGAAAATGGCCAGCACTGCCGTTGTGACTGATGTACTATCTCATGGCCACTGCACATTATCCATTTTTTCTTTTTTTTGTTAATACATATCTCCTTTATGAATTTTCATCTAACTTTCAGGATGCCTGAAACATTTTCAACTCCAAAAAGTGAAATCAACTAAAATGTACCACTTCCATTACTTTGACATGCATAACTAATAAGGAACACAGAATACATGACTTTTGACAATTTTGGCCCTGAAATCAAACTATGGTGTTTTCGAAAAAGATGTGCTGAGTTGCCAACAAGTATTGGCATTGAGAAAGATACAGACATAAAATCTTCTGCCCTAACCATGTGTTTCATGTGAGAGCATAGTGTAGACAGCGAGCTAAACAATTCTCCAATAAAAAAAACATGAAGATGAGAATCCACCGTTTGGTATTTTTATGGAAGTCTTTCTTGTCTTTCTCCCGCTGTTATGATTTAAAATGGCTACCCCGCTGACTTTTTAGGTGGTTTTAACTACTTTCGCCACTAGGGGCACTGCACTGTCATGCAGTTTTGGGTGTTTTTAACTACTTCCACCACTAGGGGCACTGAAATGCACTGTAATACAATCACCAGGGGGCAGAATATAAAAAATATATACCATATAGTCTATACTGTAGTTTTACATCGATGAGTGATGTTTTTCAGGTAGTCTTCAGAATTCTCCTTCATGCCCAACTTCAGTGACTGTTTTTTTTCCCCCCTAATATTATTTTTTCAACCTCTTGAGTCCCACCTTTGATCTGTAAAGCTTCAATTGAACATCAGTGTCAACTTAGCAACAGTGTCTTAGCAAGAAGTCAAAATGGACAGTGGCATATACGAAAATGTCTCATGGCAGTGTAAAGACAGAAGAAAAAAAAAAGTATCGAATATCCTCAAAAAAAGGAATCATGCCTCATACATGTGAATAAAAATCTGAAATTTGGGGGATATTTGCCAATGTCAGTGCATTTTTTCCCTGTCTTTTTAGGATAATATAGATTATTACAATACTATAATTGTAACGTGACCTTGTCGAAGTTGCTGATTCTTTTTGAGACATCTACAGGTTAGATGAGTAATGATTTTCTTGTTAGAGCTACGCCGTATTCACAAAAAAAATAAAATAATAATAATAACTGTAAGCCTTACATATTCGCAAGAGAACTGATCAAATCTTATTGACGTTTTGATAATCAAAGGACTGTGATTGGTCAGCCACCAGTTCAAGGAGTACCCCGCCTACCACCGGAAGACAGCTGATATCACCTCCAGTATCCCCGCGGCCCTCACGAGGATCAGAATTTTGGAAAATGGATGGAAGAATCGATATTCAAACTACTCTCCAGACTGTTCCCAGAGACCGGCATAATTTCTCTCTAAATATGTTTTTTTGTTTGTTGTTTTTTTTTTCCCCAAAATTTGCTCTGCCGCCTGAAGCATCGCAGGGGCACAGGAGTGTTATAAAGCTGTTGCAAAAAAGCAACTGGCAATAATGTGCGATGGCAAGCCTGTGATAAGGGATTTGTCGCAAAAGATCAATGAACCTTATCATATAGGATGCATAATTAGCTTCCGTAATGAACCTCAGATTGAGATGGTAAACTAATCAAAGTGAAAGCATTTCAGTGACTACCTTCATTATCAAGACTCCGGGGAAACGCTTCAAGCCTCTGACAACTTTTGGGAAAACACTGCGCGTTTGTCTAAGTGTCACTGTTTTGTATGAGAATATATTACAGGATGCCACAGTGGAAATACATTTTCGATGCAAGCCTTTACCTTTGGAATATAATCACAGAAGAGCTCTTGAAATTTATCAACATTAAATATTTCAAACAAGTCATTAAGAGTCAAGGCTCACTCATTATAAATCATGACTTGCGTAATTATGTATGTGTCAATTATCCCAAAGACGCTTAACTCGTCTCGAAATCAGAACACTTAAAGGGTTGACACAAATTAATGCGCTGTCCCCTGGATTGGGAAAATAAAGATTCATTGATTTGAAAAAAAAATAATAATTGTGCTTGTTGTATCTCAACAGTCAAGAGCCACAGATCACAGCACCAACGTCCATTTATCAACTTTCTACAGACGCACGGGAGTGATACTAGTCTTAATTTTTAATATTCTCAATTCTTCACAAGTGAATTTTACGAGGAGCCATTCCGTGTTGGCTACTCGCTTGAGAACAACTGCAGCTCCTGTGCATCGTATTTGTGTTCCCATTGTCTCACATCAAGGCTTGCCGCTGAAAGAAGTCTCTAAAACCAGGTAGGGCTCACCGGTAAAATGTGCGTATTCATGATAAGGCTTGGATCTTTTTTTTAAGAAGAAATGGCTAAAAATACAACAATGGTAGAGGAGACGGCTAAATCTTGGATTAGAGTTCCCTTTCAACGCAGACTATGCATTGGTAGAAAGTGAATACAAGACTTCCATTGGCACCGATAAGGAAGAATTCTGGATTACATGCGGTATCGTTTACACTGAAGGATATATACGGATTAGTCTAATTCAATGTTCCACAGATCTCTCCAGCGGAGGATTTGTTACATCAAGCCTTGGAAACACAAACGCCGCTGCGTCGGTGCTGTTTGTGAATGACATGTTTTAAGTATGATTTGACAGGCCGATTTGCGGGAAGGCGCTGAAATTCTGTGTCCGCACTTTCAATTCTAAGTGTTTTAATTGAGCCTCGAAGTCATTACAACAATTTGTTTACTTATGTCAGTCATGAAAATATGTCATTCGTTTCAATCTAGGCATGTGAGTGGCTGAGGATCCGATGCTTGCTCATAACTCAAACTATTGCCTCACAAGCGGTGGATCAGATGTTTCACACATCTCGAAGCTCAGCAGGATAACATTGCAAAATAATTGCAGTCACTGCTCCACTGGGTCATTATGACAGCTCATCAATCAGTCAGATCAGAATCCCACTTGACCTTTTGACCTTTGAGACAAGCAGCCAGGTGGGTCTGCGTCTCATGGGAGCCCTTATGCGTGTGTTTAGTCAGGCTGTCAGTCAGAAAGCCTCTGCCTTCCAGTCAGTAAATACAATATGTAATATTAAAAAGAGCAGAGCCCTTTGCTACCTGCCTAGTGCGGTTGCCCTACGAGCAGAGGAACGCGATTGAAGTCGACCGTGGAATATTTCGGTTAATGCCCTGCAGCTATCCGAGGGAAAAAAAAAAAAGAGGTTAATCTGAAGGCCTGCATAAAAGGATTACGGATTGACGATTTATACACTTTACTACATATCGTGTTAAGTCTCCGTGTTTTCCCGCCTTAAGAATTGATGATAAACATTCTCTGGGGGGGTTTTCATTCAACCAGGAGACTCCACCGATGAGTCTTGGTCTTGGTGTACGGTATGTTGGCTCAAAGTCTAGGGCTTGACTTTACATTGGTTTATGAGGACCATCTAATCGTAATTTGATTTCGGTTTATGTGGTCTTCAAGTATTGATCTTCCAGTTGTCTGCAGTTGTGTTGCCTCAAAGTCTTGGCATTGACTTGGTCTTGATGTGGTTTTAACATCTTGTAATTAACTTGGTCTCAACTCTTTAGTTTTAATGTATGGTTAAATTATTGGACTAGTATGTGGTCTTAAATTCTTCAACTTCACTTTGTCTCGGTTTATGCAAACTGAAACAACTTGGTCTGGACTTTGTCTCAACTTCTCAAGGTATTGGCTCGATTTGGTCTTGGTTGTCAGTAGTCTTTAAGTCTTCATCAAGTCTCAACGTCTTAGTCTTCACTTGATCTCAGGTTATGCTGTATCAAAGTCTGGGTTTTGGCTAGGTCTTTGTTTATGCGGTCTTAATTTACAGGTCCTGTATGGTCTTGGCAGATGCAGTCTTAAAATATTTGTCGTGACTTTATCTCCAATCAAAGTATTGGTCGTAACTTAATCTCACTTGATGCGTTTTTAGGTTATTGTTTTATTTTTTTTACTTTAACACAGTTTGTTGTTATGTTTCAGTCTTTGACTTGAATTGCTTTTGGGTTACGTGATACTAAAATTTTGGTCTTGACTAGGTCTCAAATCCTTAATAGTCTACCAGTTGAGGTCAACCATTGTGATAGTATGAACCGCGTTCAAACGTTGAGGTTGATTTGTAAGAACTCTCTCCATCCATCATCAATTGCACTTGTCATGTGTGGTCAACAAACTGGTGCCTATCCCAGCCAATTGCACGGAAGAAATAATCAACAAACCAAACTGACCTTATGTACGTTTATATACAGAAGAGTCCTCGAAGCAGGGAACAATATCAATATACACTTCTCTCCCGGGAGATCTACAGAAGCGGTCTGTGAGCATGTGCGTGTATTGATCAAGCCTCCTGCAGTCAAATTGGATCATTTCCTTTTAACTGCGAGTCATAAGCGAAGGACACTGTAGGGACCCATCACAAATGCAGCAAGGGGGAGTAGACAAAGTGATCAGGAGGGACATTCAACTGGTTTGTTTGTGAAATGCTGTTTCACGGCCCTCATCGTTGTTCCCCTTGGCAGCTTGTTTTTCCATTCAGGTCAATTTTTCTTGTGAGCTTCTTTCAGGATATGCTCTGAGGTCCATCAAATATGAAATATATGAAATGAAAATTTGTGGTTTGGGGCCGGGAGGTGATCACTCTTATTCATCTAAAGCGACTATCCCTGCGATGGCGGACGGTGTACAATGCCATGTGATAAGGGGGGCTGGAAATCTTTCGAGAGTCTCTGATTTGACCATGACGCCTTCCCTCTCAGCTCAAGAGTGAAGCATATCATCCATTCAGCAGTTTGCCATCATCTATGTTGATGCTCTGATGTTTCAAATTACAAATTTCCTTCGGCCGGGTTTCAATTCCAACTTTAATGTCAAGATATGAAGCAATTGCCACATGCTGTGTGGAACTTCATGACAACATGTTCAGTACCGAGACTGATGTACTTACAGTAACGCAGACAACATAGCTCCAAACCGTGAAATCACTTTAGCACTCTAATGCTATACGGGAGCATCTTGGGTAAAACAAGCACAGCAATATTGTTACATTGCTGTGCATGCATGGATTCACCTGATGATGAGACACAGTCACAAGGGTCCGTTTGTGTTCTAATGCGAGCTATCGACCTGTGCTCTCTACAATGTATATAATGGCCTCTCCACGGGTGTATGCTATTCATCAGACTGCTGATACATTGCGCCATGGGGTTGTGTTCCCGAGGAAAAACAATATTATGCAGATTTTGCTGAATGGCAGAAACCTCTGCTGACACAAGTACAAATTACAGGATTAAATGGGTCAATTCATTCTGATACCTGAAGAGTCAGGGCACCACAGATTTTTTTTCTTTCCCGCCCCCACGACAAAGTGACCCTCATTTAGGCTTATCTGAACCGCTTATCTTCACATGGGTTGCAGGCATGCCTGAGCCTATCCCAGCTGTTTTCGGGCAATCGGCAGAGTGCATCTGTGAGCTGGTTGCCAGTCAATCGCAGGGCATACAACGCACTCACGGTCACCCCTGTGGACAATTCAGTGTTCCATTAACCTACCATGCGTTATTGGGAAAAGTGGGAAGATACCGGAGGACCCGGAAAAAACCCACGCAGGCACGCACAGAACATGCAAACTCCACACATGGAACTGTGCACCTCTGCACTGTGAGGCGGACGTGCTAAGTCAACCGCCACACCCCCCAATAAAAAACAAAACTAGAAACGGAGCTCTACGAGGTTGGGGACACACCAAATATCTGATTTCAAACTCAGTGGACTCGCATGGAATCCTTTGTCTGTTTCATATTCCAACTTTTGTGCTGCCCTGACAGGTAATGGAGGAAAGGGGGACGGTTTGATTGCTATTGTTGGTGTTGTCAATTGCCATCAAACTTTCCTTCAATAAATAAAATATTTTACCGAAACTAACCATCTGCCACCAACACAGAACAATAGCGAGCGAAGATCCAAGATGTTCTGAAGAACCAATGGCTTGACCAGGTCATGGTTTAAAAGAAAATGCTGTAACTTAACTGTGGCCGGTGGTGGAGATCCAGAGAAAATTATGATTCCAAAAATGTGCCGGATTACTGCCTCGCAGGACTTCTTAAGTCACTCAAAAGATAAAGAAATTTAATTGACTTGCTGACTTTGGCTCTTAGATGTGAGGTTTGTCGGGGTTCATTTAAAAATGACTTCGCCCTTAGCGACTGTCTAAGCGATAAATTAAGCTTGTTGGTGTTAAGATGCGACAAGTCAGTGTGTTCAAGGTGGAATTTGTAATGTTTGCACTTTGCCTAAATGATTTTTCAAATTCTTTGACGACGAGCAACCATCAAGACTTGAATTAATCAGGGGCAACAATACCGGGAGAAGTTCCTAAACATACATGGATGTAACTGCTGGTTTACTTTAAATTTGACATTTGGAGGTACTTGAAGTGTAATGAAATGAATACACATCAAATCAGGTTCCTTTCAAACAAACAGCCTGTGCCAGTTCCATGAGGTTTCTAACTGTTGGTTGGTTTGCAATTGAAGAGGAAAGCAGAAAATGTTCATTTATTCTCCAGTGGAGCTCAGATAAGGATAATTGGTGGGGGTGGGGGGTTCCCCAGCATTTTTACAACACTTTCAGTGTGGCAGGCACGGTGTTTACTCTCATAGCTCAAACTCATTAAAACAATCTAAAAGCCACATAATAGTATGGTCCAAAACTAAATGTGAAATATATGCTGGGTCCCAACTCACACAGAGATGGTGCACTTTTAAAGGGTGTAATCAAAAGACCCCAAAACAAAACATGCTCACTGTGACAACAGTGCAGCTAAATGTTTACAACTCTCTGTGTGCCCCGTTTTTGATACGGGGGAGTCACAAAGCAAACTAAAAAGTGGCACAATTAGAGAATGACACGTGGACTGAAACGCGGCAGCACTTTGTGCCACTTGCCGGCTTATATACTCCTTTTAACACACGTGAACCGCGCCCATTATTTGGTGGCCTTTAAAATTAGCATGGTGTCCTCCATCGTCTGTATGGTGCGGCACTTGCATGGGACCCCCCACCAAAAAAAACCCAACAACAACAACAACAAAAACCTGTCAAATTCATTTGCAAGACCAGAGAAGCATCAATTAAACCAGTACACTGTAAATTTACGAATGGGATCCTGGCCACTTTGTACAGGAAAAGTTGACCATCGGGACTAAAAGGTTGAGCTCCTCTTTTACAAAGTATAGTTACAGTAAACGACGCAAGTGTTGCATCAAGGGAAATAGACGCTTTGTGTTTGGTGAAGACATTTCACTTTTACTCAAAAATGTCTTCTTCAAGTCCACATACAAATGGAACAAATCTATTCATTATTTGTAGTGTAGAAGAGTTTTCTATAAACGTGAATTTGATATTAGAAATGTGCAAGTCCACACAAGCGCCCAAACAGTGGACTCAGGGACCTGCGGTCAAGCTAGGCAATGCTGCCCCTGTCCCCTCCCTTGCATGTAAACGGTCAAATAATAACAATCACCACCACCTCATAATGATTATTAATTTCCATTTTAGTTCTCTGGTCCGTGCTTTACATTGTTTTCTTTTCAATCTAATGATGTGAATGAATTCATCAATAAAATAGCAGAATTTGTGTGGCTCAAGGAACAACACACACATGAATTGACACAGGCAGTTAATGACCCAAAAAACTTCGCGGGATGTCTTTATTGCGACATATTTCATGTTTTACCGCACATACTGACGTTCGTCAGTCTGTCTCATATATTTAATGAAAATGTGTAAAATTTTTAGTCTTTGTGACTTGCGATCAGATAAGCACCGTGTGGCTCACCATCCACCTTTAACTTTTGATCATAAACACCCTATTCACATCACGATGAAGACTTTTTGGGTTTTTATCACAAGGCGGCTCAATGCTGAATTTGTACAAGTGAGACAGCAGCTGCGGTGTTAATCAGATGACCTTGCATTAAGCATTTACTTTATCTGTGCTGCACAATTTCTTTTCCTTTTGCAAGATGAGAACTAAAAAGACAACTCTTGGTGTTTCCCAATGTTTAGAGAACAAATATTCCCTCAGCATATTGGTAGTCACTACACGATTATCATTTCAATAATCAAATTCGGATCGTAATGTTGAAGGCATGTCACATATTTTATCCGGCATCCGCTGGTGCTGCCTTGCACATGATTCGTTTCATCTCTTCCATGCGTGTCCGGGTTATCAAGGTGCAAATATGGAAGTGAATGCATGAGTCACACGTGCTGGAAAGGAAACCTTGTTGACCATCGCAGCCATCAGCGAGACGACTTTCATTTCCCGAAAAGGTCCTAAGCATCCAATGAGATGCAAAAACCAGCCAGTTGTACTCCATGGTGCATATTTGTGCATGTGTGCGTGTACGCAACACAAAATGAGATTATTTGCATGCATGTGGGTTTGGGTGTTAGAAGAGGGAAGCAATGTTACGCCTATTTTCTAATGCATGAGGTCAGACTTCAGTGAGAGCAATCATCAGTTTCTGAACTGGAGCTTTCACACTCTCATCCTTTGTCTCACTTTGGAGCACCCAGTCTGCCTCGGTTCAAAGCATAGTCTCTTTTTAAACCCTAGTTGTGCTTCACCGAAATTGTAATTACACCATTGCACACACACTCTGTACTTGGGTCGGTTTTCTGCAGGGATTCTGGATTCTTCTCATATGCCCAAAAAAAATGCATGTTCAGTTCATCAAAGGCTCTCGTATGAATGCCAGTGCGAAAGCCAAATGACTTAAGGTGTCCTGCAATTGGATGGCGACCAGTCTCGGTGTTTCTCCCTTCTCATCTAAACTCAGCCTGTATAGGCTCCAACTGACCTGCTACCAGAATTATTTCTTCCAAAGTGATGTTAAATGACTCCACCGATCTGCGGTGAGAGCTAAAATGTAAGATGAGCAAAGTGTAAAATGCAAAGAGTATTACCACGACAACCAAAGAGTTTGTCTGGTGGTGACCAACTGACGTAACATTTAGTACTCCTGATATGTGATGTCATGCCACTCCATGGAAGGATTCAAAAAAAGCACAGAGGCCATTGTCAAGGTTTGGACTCGTGAGGGATGTTGTTCCGAGAAGCAGGGGTGAAGAGGAATCACTCTCAATATATGGAGTGACTCATCCTCAAGTGATAGTGTCAAGATAGTTTAAAACCCTTCCTTTAAGAAAAATAAAGTTGAACTTCAGTTCACGAGCGATTGTTTCCACAGACAAATCGACTTACGAACAAGAACCTTTAACAAATATAGCATCAGTTTAGGAAATATGCTTCAGTTTTGGATCTTTCTATTTTTTGCTCTAAATTAGCCCTCAGTATGGCTCTCAAGAAACTGTGCTGCAAGGACGCCCGATTGTATTTCAAGGAATGTTAAAGAAAAACAAAACCAAAAAAAAGGAAACAGCCAAACATGGAAACAATGTTTTGTGTATCTGATCCTGCTACGTATTTCGGTCTGGCGAAATCTACCATCTGTGATGGGAGCAGCTGCAGTGCAGGCGGGTCATACGGTGGGGGTCTGGCAAAGGGTCTGACAGCTCAGTAGGAAGCACCTACTCGGAATCTCGAATCAGCACGTCTGTGCTCTGTACTATTCAGAACAAAGAGTGATATAAAGGGTTGTTTTACACCACACCCCCAAAACAAGTGAAACCTATGTCTGTTCTGGGCCTGGAGCGCACTTATTATATGTTTTCCTTATTTTCATGGGGGAAAAAAAAAAATATTCGCTTCGCAAACAGCTTTGACACAAATAAAGTTTGTGAACTGAGCTTCCACTGTGCAGTACGTGTGCATGACTCTTAACATCCAGTGTGTGTCTTGCTTTTATGTGTCAGCTCACCTTGTCCACAGTACAGATGAACGAATGTCAGAAAGCACAAAAAGCCCCCAAAAATACAGCAAGGGAAATAGCGGCCGGGAAGAGAGCGGGAGTGAATAAACAGGGCAACAGATGAACAACAGGCGATGAGGAGCAGAAAGGAAGAAAAGAAGCTGAGGACGCTAGAGAGGCATTGATCGAGAAAGAAACAGGAGGAAGGAACACCGGTGCACAAATTCAGAGACGTAACTAAAAACAGCAGACCAACAACAAGAATGGAAAAGGCAAGTTAACAACTTGTTGACCCAGATGGGCACACAAACAGAAAGACCAATCGGTGTCAAAGCTTTGGCACACAAGAAGGCTGTCAAAATAGGGCTTCGGTGCAGAGGGCACCGCAAATGATCGAAGAATCTCACAACAAGAGCCAATAAAGAAGCTCTTTCTTTGTGTCACTCTGACCTTAAAAAAAAAAGGGGGGTCAGGCCAGAAATTGGACAACTACACTGACATTGACCGCAGTGTCAGCAAACGCAATCATCTGCCAAAGTCAACATCGAATGAGCCAATCTCAGGCTGGCACCAACTTGAACACCTCGAAAGATGCCTATCGAATACACATTTTATGTGGCCCGCAAAAGCAAATTATGCGCAGTGACTTCATGTTTCTTGCTCTCATACAAAAATTGCAAATTATCTTCATTTTTGGAAACATTGGGATATTGCAACCATTTTTTTGGTTTTGCTCACAATCCCCACTTTTAAAAATACACAACTTTTTTTGGCCTCTGATTTCAAAACTAGTTATTCCTCGATTTGTTGTGTTTATATAATATGAGGGCGTCAAACATTTATTTGGGTTCACGTAACAGCCCTCCAGAGGAAATCATAAGTACGGTGTGTCCTTTGACAAAAATAAGTTTGACACCTCAGATTTACAGGATCAAATGAAGGACTTTTCCGTGCTGCATTGATTGTATGTGCGCTCTCTACAATGTCAATGAGTGTGAATATTCGTATGGATATTTGTTAATCAATGTGATGAACTGTTGACCCTTTTCAGGGTGTACCCTGCCTCTCGTCCAAGTTCAATTTTGATCGATTTCACCTGAGGACAAGCCCCACAGAGTGGATAGATGGATGTGTACTTCTATGCAAATTTTCCAACTAACTAAAAACCTGTCGAACAAAACATAACCTCGATTGACCTTGATTTTTGACACTCTAGTTGGTCCTGTGAACTGTTGTACCAGAGGCGACTGCAGGCAACAGGGGATTTGCCAAACATGCACCGCTGCAAGGTATCGGTTCAGGGCACCTTGGCAGTCGCAGCCAAATGCAGAGAACAAGAGCTTTAGGAGCAGGTTGCCATGGAAGCTGTGCCAAGGAGAAGGCAACACGGTCCAGCCAGGCGCACGGCATATCTGCGTCCTGCAGCCTGACTTCTGGAGAGCGTGGAGGGGATGTCTAAACATGTGGCTGAAGACGCTACTGGAAAAAAACACGTGCAAATGTGCCAGGTATTGACTGTTATGTGACATATGACGCCATATAACCACATACAAATTGAAATTAGAAGTACAGTAAATACTGTTAATAGCACATACAGGGGGGGAAAAAAACTGTTGTGTACTAAAAAGTCAAATTATCAGTCAGTGGAGTGGGGACTCGGTTCACCGCAATCGTGTTTTTCAATCAGTCATACATAGATGAAAATATGCAAGCCATTCATACAAAGTATCCATCCAATTTCGACAGTGCCGATAGCGGTCAAATAGGTTGGTGACGCACTTGCTTGGTGGCCAGTCAATTACAACAGTGGTTGAACTCGGTGATTAATGAAAATGATGGCAAACAAATAAATAAATAATCCAGCCACTATCAGAGCAAACGACAACGCATACAAAATAAGAGAAACTCTGCTTTGACTGCACCTGGTCCATTGTGAGAAAAATTGAGGACAGTGATTTGTAATGACAATTGCGCTTGTTTGCCAACAGTGTTTCAGCATCTTAGTATCACAGTTGAACAGAGACACCAAAATGGGCACTCATAATGTCATGGCTGGTCCCTGGAGGTGCGGCCTTTCAGCAGGGAGCAAATACTCAATACTCAACTTGTGGCTGGGAAGGACAATTTAGCATAACAACAACGATGCAGAGCTCATCCGTGCAAAGAAGTCTTGGAAAAGAAGCCACGAGCAAAAAATAGAGCAAAAATCGTTTACCTGCTCTGACACTTACAAACCTTGAAGCTAGGGGCTAAATTTAGCTTTTTAGTATGTATTAAATCACAAAAAGTGCGTCTTTAACACGGTGGAAAATAAGAGTATCAAATGTGAAAATGAGCACATAAAGCCAACGGTGCTTCCGTGAGTTACTTACGATGTCCTAATGTCATCCGACCCCACCACCAGAAGATAAAAAGTCACCAGGAAGAGATTCCATAAATCGTGAGGCATGAAAACTGTGCTGTGAGGAACAGTCTGACCTGTGACTACAAACCTGGTAACGATAAAGACCCATTGTGGTATAGATTCAAGGCCAGCCGATTTGAAAACACGACTGTGAGCACAGTCTCGGTTCTGGGCAAAGGTCAACGGGATGTAAAACCACCATGTTTTCTTCCGGTGGAGAATGAGTTAAATCGTGTCCTAAAATCTATAAAAGTAGTGAAAGAGCAGCCGCCCTCTTTAGTGTTCATCAGTAGTCTTCTAAGTGCATATGGATTTCAAGAGGGAAAAAAAACAGGGGAGAGAAGACGGGTGAATGACTGATTAGATACTTCAGTGCAGTGGAACATTGACATGATTGTGAGGGCAATTTAGCATATAAATACCGGCCTTAACGGAACAGGTTCAAAAAGTGCAGCGGCATAAGACGAGAGGTTGTAGTGGGCAAGAGGAAATTTAATTAAGCCTCATCCTGGAGCAATCTCAACGGCTGCAAAATGGATTGTATGCACAACTGATCCACGGAAAGTAAAAGCAGCATTTGCGTAAGAGAAAACAATCATAATGAACAGTCACGTCATCTTAGGTTGATTTTTTGGGTTTTTTTTTTTTAACTCAATAAAGTTGGAAGGGGTTAGCGGAGAAGTGGGTAGAAATTAGCGGTCTGAAAAGTGGGTGAGTGTGATTGAATATTATTGTGATATTTTGCTGGTTTGGAAATTTGGTCTGCGCTGTATAATCTCTCCCAACCCTTGCAAAGATTGCCGTTTTATGTACGGGTGACAAAAGTAATGTTGTCCATAGCATACAGTATGAAAATTATATATTCAAGATGCAATTCTAATAGACATATTGAATTACCTCTGATCAGGAAAGGAAAATCTTGCAGCAACACGTCATACAAAAGAAACGTGTATTTTCGGCAGCTCTGTAACTACGTTGTTCGCACAGCCACCTCACTGTTCAGTTTGTGGGATTCAATCTCGAGACCGGCCTTCCTGTGTGGACTTTTAGGGATGTTTTTGAACACAGGGACACTCAGTGTAGCGGTTCACATATAAGAAGAGTCTAGTTGTGTCAATTCAACATTTTACAATGATACAGATGACTGAGAAAGTACACAGACATGGTTTTGAAAGCACCCTACTTTCACAACCAACAGGAATAGAACAAAATGCGGTTTAAGGGAGCGAATGTCACTTCCACACCATGAGAAAACTGACTGCCCACTGAAACAATATCTACTGCCTCAAATGATCCCCCTCAGTACAACACAAAGGGCAGTGACAGAGGGCCCGCAGGCAGACATTCAACATAACCACCGTGTCCACTAAAACACTAAGATGTGCATGCTCATTGCATGAGGTGCAAAAAGTAGATATTTTTAAAAAAAATATATCTAGCCCAGAGCCCTGACGTGCCACTCAATGATGATTGCAGCATCTGTGACCACATTACAAACGTTGTCATGATCCATCAGACGGCGACGCTCCTCTGAGTGCCTCAGGCGACCTGAAGGGTTAGCTCCGTCAGTCACGTGTTTTAAGGAACAAAGTTTACGAGAGCCACGCTACGCTCCTCACGCCAATAACAAATGAGAAAGGACTCCATAATTGTGGCAGATGGTAAGCCACCATGATGGGGACATAGTTGCAGTAAGTCTGGGGTATTAGCTATAGCTCAGCGTCTGCAACGTGCGATGGATCCAGTCTACCTGGGGCAACGTCTTCAAAGTAACCTCTGAAATCCCCATCAACCCCTTGTTAAATTGGACAGTCTAGTCATTAGAAGCTTTGCTAGTTGCATCACATGTTCCGACACTGACGTGATGCTAGTTCGCTACACGTGGGCATTTGTCATGACAGAAGTTTTAAAGTCAAAAGAAGCTTAAAAAATCAGCTCTTAGAAGCCCAAAAACAAAAGGAAATAATGAGTCTGATTGTACCGTATTTAATTCGCATGACTTTAAAGCATTTGAGGGTTGGCTCTCTGTCGTCTGCCTTTTGCTCTTTCCAGCTAAGCTAGGCTCCAGACCAGAATATGGATGGAGGCTTGGATGGAGATTTTAAATGAGCGTTATGACATCAACTGTCTTCAGATGCAGCCTCCAAAGAATGTAACGAGTAAAGGAAAAAGGATTCTTCTGCGGAAACAAGGGAATTCAAATAAATAGAATAGTTTCTTCTTGTTGACCAATTTCTATCCATAATTTTCAAGGATAACTTGTGGCAAAAATCTGGTGGGGTGGCTAACATCCATGGTACCGGTCCTGATATCTCCCTTGGCAGTCCACTTTAGTGTTGTGTCGTTGAATGTTTCATTCAAAAGAAAACATCTTTTGAGTGAACCTGACGAGGACGACCAGTTCAGTCAGCGTATGTATTGCCATGTTGTTCTCATTCGCCAAAAGGTGGTTTATCAGATTGAGGGAAGGGCTTTGTGCAGGTCATTCCAGTTCATTCCCATGAAACTCTCCCCCATGTCTTGATGGACCTTGCTTTCTGCACTGGTACAGAATCATGTTGGGACAGGAAGGGGCCATCCCCCAAACTCTTCCCCCAAAGTTGGGAGCGTGGAATTGTCTAAAATATTACTTCCATTGAAAGTGACTGAATGCTGAGCATAACATGAGGTTTATGCGGATCATTCAACTTTATAAGCAGTATGTAATCCCTTTTGAAATCGGTGGGTTATTTTTGTTTTTAATTCTTCTGTGTTATCGTAAAATTGGGCAATCTTCTGAAAACGAAATTATACGGAAAGGCTCAGTGAAATGAGAGAAGACTATTTGACATAGTGGAAGTTGGCATGGAGGCTTCTACAGTTAAAATGCATCATTGATATTTTGCTTATGGAGAATTTGTATTATTAAACCGTTGATCAGCGTAATTGTGGTATTTTTGATAATACAGAGAATAAAACAATGAGAACCAATGCTGCGGTGATTGATTATCGTGGAGCTCTCAGCTCTGGGCATCAGCTTTCTCCTCTTTGTCATTTCAGTATTTGGGAAGTCTGGGTTTAGGTAGACATGGGGGCACTTTAGGGATTTGGTATAGGGACGAATGGCAGTTCTCTCCCTAAATCAGGATTTCACTATGAGGGGAGTCAGTGTTTCTCCTCTAGGTTTCTCTCTACGATGGATCTTCTCCATTTCGATTTTTTGCTTCAGCTGCAGCTTCTCCGCAATTTTTTTTCCTTCCTCCCACATCTCTGTGACTCGAACACTCCCAAAAAAAAAAAAATAAAAAAATAAAAAAAGAAATAAAAATCACCAGGTTGTTGTGCCTGCATTGTCCTTCCAGATATTCCATCTTGTCTGTGACATCCAGCATGATGTCACAGACCTTGATCATATCTGATTTCACTGAGATGCATTGTTCAGTTTGATCGGTGTCGTCAGCTTTTAAACTGTCCACATCCTTTGCAGGCTTGTTTTTATTGCCCAGATCTCCTTTGCTAATGCACCCATTGTTTGTTTGTTTGTCCATAATCATTTTTACAAAGCTTTTGGAAGTTGTTCCGTTACCGTAGCAGCACCTTGAACATGTCTTTCTGCTGCGACAGTCACTCATTATTGTGAGTTAGTGTCAAATACTCCTTGTTGGGTTATCACCTCGGCTTGTTGCGTGTTTGGCGGCATCTGTGAGCACGGTGCTTCCTTTACGCACGTGAACTCAGTCAGTGGCGGTTGTTGATAGCCGAGCCCCTATCTTAAGTCAAAAGCTGCCACTCATCTCATCTCATCCAAAACCCCTCACCCTTGGTTACCCAGAGTCTGTATGCACAAACATGCAGTGTCGCTTCCAATTCTATCTTGAGAATTCAAACAGCACACTGCCACTGCCGGCTGCACTCTTCAGCCCTCGCTCTCATTCTCCAGCTCTCGTTCTTCTGCTATCACTCTGCATCATGATCCCATGCCCGCTTAGAGTCACAGGAATTCAGCCACATTTGTGCTAATTAGCCATTTTAGGGTCATGTTTTATTTTCCAGGAGTCCATTAAAAATGAACTCATCCTTGAGATTTTGTCTCATTGCTAACAAATTTAAACCACTTAGGACAACTGAGTAATTTGATCATTGTGTGCGTTTGACGTACGGTTTGGAAAGTTTGATGACAAAACTCAAATGAATAACTCAACCATAATTCATGTTATTAAATGTTGCCACGGGACCCAGTTTCCCTGAGTCACATGGATTTGCTATGCTTAACTATTACATTTAGACTCAGAAAACCATCTCAAAAGTGTGTGATTTCCGTGCCATTTTGGCCATTTTCAAGCGTATACTCGGAAAATCCCATTTTAAAAAATATGTTTAAAACAAAACATTGCTTTGGACTTTTGTTTTCAACTGACTGATGAAATCACAACTATTAGAACGATGACAACACAAGAAGGCTAAGAGTGGCTGCGTGTGGAGAGAAGTGAGGTGAAAACTGAATGATAATTCTGATCGATTTTCTATTTGGAATCAAAATGAAAGACCCCTGGCCTCTAATAAAAAGTCTGCAACCTATGTAGTGGAGGATACACACTCGCTGTGCAAGGCTGGTTATGTGCAGGTCACAACCTAATGGTTGTACAGTCAATAAATCTTCTACTCCCACTCCAATAAGTTTAAGTGGTATCTTGGCAACTGGAAAGCATTGCCATAATAATACTGTAGCTTTAGGCAATGGTTTGCAGAGACTGGTAGTTTTCATTAAGTAACACACCTTCAGAGGGCACACACTCCAACGGCATTGCAAACAGAGCCCAAATTTGCCGTGAGGACTAATTAAAGCCTTCACTTTCAATGGTAAGTGATTCTAACCTGTTCGGAGACAAACACTATTTTTCACAAACTTTCCAGTCACTATTAAAATAACGTTACGTGATGCATGGGTGGCCTCCTGCGCAAGCAAGAGAGGCTGATGATAGATTGTGTTGAATGGAGATGAGATGACGGAGCAGGGCTGTTTGAATTGAGGTGAAAAGCCGCTGCGAGTCATGGCCTAACGCGACATAAATACTATTATCGTGGCAGGCAAGTGTTGGAAAAGTGGACTAATTTATTATTTAGCGATCGGGCTATTGGCTGAAATCTTGCTTACTGTCGGGTACGAGAAACGAGGTGGTCAAGTCCTTTTATCAACGGCACTGATGCAATGGCAGACTTCCCAGTAGCTCTTTTGTGTCTAGTTTTTAAATGCAGTTTTTTGTTACTTTAGTGAAAAGGACAAGTTGGCCAACAAGGCCCATTTTTCACTCCAAAACTTTCTGTGTATGTTTTAATCAGGAAAATGAAACCAGCTTGCATTTTAAATTTTATCCATTTGTTTTGGAGGAATCAGGAAAAAACTTGCTACTCTAGTAACGCCTCTTCCTGCTCTGCAACGTGGACACCTTCCCCATATCTTGCGGAGGGACTCGATACAATTTATATACTCTAAATGAGGGAATGTGCATCGCTTATAATGTCACAAAACTACAATCACCGGTGTTGATGATTATTCCATGAATTGCTCAAGTAATTGCCAAACCATCATCACATGCCACATCAATCAAAATATCAGCAAACTTTTTGCGATGTTAGCTCAGTGAGCATTGGTAGAATCATGTCTTCTGCTTTGTCATCTCACATCACTCCGAAAATGGAAACCTCACTCCTTCTAATTTCAGTCAAATTTGATGAAGGGGTAATTCATAGGCACGGATAGCCAAAATTCTGCATTTCAGCTTCATCAGATCAACGATTGCTGAGATATCACAATTTTTTTTTTCAGTTTTTCGGGAAAAAAAAAGTGACAGCCGCTGAATTTCAACATGAGTCAAAAGAAAACCTGTCCATGTTTTTTTAATATGTTGTAGTTGACATTTAAGGCTATGGAGGGTTTTTTTGTTTTTTTTTTTTTTTTGGTATTTGTGACCTTGAGGTTCTGCATGTCATGTCCCTTATTGTGAATTTGAAGGTCAATATATATGCCAAAAGATAATTTATGTCAAAGTTCTGTGATGCTCGTTTTTTTTTGTTTGTTTTTTTTAATTGGATCAATGGTTGCTGAGAAAAGCCAATTAGAAATTTGGTGGCCATGTCCATTTTTGTGAAAAACTAAAGGAAAAAAAAAAAGTCAAACTGCAATACCTCAAAAACCATCAACCAGTGTCATGAACTGATGACTCTCGAGATTCCTCTACACACAATAAAAAGTGCTGGTGAGACACAAGGGTGGCGTGGAGGCGGTGCATGACTGTTGTATGAAGTTATTGTATGATGTAAGAAATCACAAATGACTTGAGGGAATGGGGGTGAGGAGCAGCCACAGGGCTAGATGAAGTATGAATGATGAATCAGGAAGAGAATATTGAATTTCAGTCTCTCTCTCTCTCTCCCTCTCCCTCTCACACACTCACAAACAAAGGCAGTATTGTGTTTTAATGCGCTTTAATGGGGCCCATTCTCTAGGCTTGGGAGGGGGGGGTTAGTGTGACCAATTCATTGCTATGCTGCGCACACCGTCAAGCCGAGGTGATGGGAATTTTGAGGGAGGCAAAACCTGGAGCCAAACAGATGAGGGGATTCAGCCCTTCGCTCCCCTCTCTTGACTTGTATCAGCGAGCGCCTTTGTCTCTCACTTGGCTTTCATTAGTCAGTCAAGAGCCTTCATGCTTCTGCAAGTGAAATGATTGCAATTTTTGGAGACATTGCTCTGCTCTCTTTTACTTCTATTTTGAAAGTTTATTTCTGTTGTGCAAAATCATGATTGTGAAGAACCACCGGTAAGATGCGTACATCACGTACAGTATATTGCATGTGCGGATACACCTTAGTGTGTGTGTGTGTGTGTGTGTGTGTGTGTGTGTGTGTGTGTGTGTGTGTGTGTGTATCAACTTGCACATGATTTATATGCACATGAAGTATATTTTTTTCTAAAAAATATTTTCATTCATTTAAAATGATGCATACACTCTACAGATCCATGTTCTTAATGCAATTATACTCCATACCCCCAGCACTCCCGCTCCCAGTCAATCGTCTAGAATGGTGCCCTTAGCTTGTGGGTTTAATACGAGTGTTAGACAATTAGCATCATAGAATGATGAATCTGAGAGAATCCAAATCCAATCCGGTCCAACGTGCTTGGGGACCACTGCCCTAACACACTGTGCAGAACATGCTCCAGTATCCTGCAAAACCACTTCTCTTCACGACGAACTCTGATGAACTCTAAAGAAGCATTCTCTATTGTGATGTTTTGCAATGGACCATTGCAGTAAGTGAGGACGATTGTGATAGTTGGTCTCTGTAGCCTTCACTCTGTCAAAGATTTTATTGTTCCACGGCAGGATGCAGCGGGCCGCAGGCAAACTTGATCAAAAGACAGATGGTTCACGCCGCCCCTTCTTTGGAAAAACACAGGAGGGTCCACAGTAAGTGTATACCCCCCACACCCACTGTTTCATTTTGATTTCAAGTGACACACACATCTGTCCAAAACAACGCAATGTTCATTGGTCTGCTTCCACACCAGGTGACTTTGAACTAAAGATGAATCCAACGATCAGGCTGGGAATTCACAGCTAGGAATTTGATTGCCTTTTTTTAAAAAATCAAACAAACCACAGATTCCCAGATAAGATTGATGTGAAGCCAGGATAAATCAAAGACAAAGGCTCCAAAACCCAAGCACCTGTTTAATTTAAGCACATGCTGATATCCTACTTGTCAGATTACTTGGGAGGAGCATGTCATGTCAGTCATGCAGATGAATGCCACGGGATTGTCCCGAGAGGCTGCCCAGCCCGGCAGCATCCGTCAATTTGTCCCAACCTGGTGTTCCATGAGACCACTCATCATGTACCCAAGAAAGAGGACCCAAAATCAGATGGTTACTCCAGCATGGCGATATTCTTCTCAACCAGGAACTGCCAGATGCTCAGGGCTTGTGAGCAGACATGTTGTCATGGTAAAGCAACCGCGAGGTGTCATATGGAAGAATGTGATCACTATGACTTAATACTTTGACTGTCTTGCTTTCTTCAGCTATAGTGACGTCACTTCCATTTATGGCTCTGACATCCGGTCTCCCGAAAATCCATGACTCATGGACTCAGTAATGAATTTCCCTAGTAAGTCTAGTCGCATTGATTTCCTCGCTCGCTGCGCTCATTTTTGACAACCTGACGCAGAAGGTGTGTACTGTGTATAAAAGCATGTGGGAAAATGTTCAATGGCTGCAGAGAGCTGAGGTCACAATCATGTCCTCCAGGGGGGGATTAAATTAAAAGGGATCAATTCGTAGTTTGAAGTTTGGGCTCATAATACACTACTGACATGGAAACAGTCAAGCTAAAACTTCATCAAGGTCATTGAAAAGAAGCACATCCAGATTTTGGGGAGGTACGCATAACCCAGAGGAAAGATTAATTCGTCACCTCACTGAAAGATAATTGTCTGCTCGTGTTTGCCAAAAAGACGGACTTTGTCAAGAAAAGGGAAAAAAAAATGACAAAAGCGACTTTTAATAAGGCCATTTCTATTCTGGGAAAATCAAAGTAATGCTCACAGTGCTAACAGTCCAAATCCTGCGCTCGGGACTTTCTATTGCTACGAATTGAGACGGCATAAAATTGGAGGAGAAAGTAAAATTTATTCTCTGGTATGATTGAACAAAATTTGACAGGTTTTGATGGTGTCATTCTTTGAAGGCCAATGAAAGATGAATGTTGACAACACCTAAAACTTTATCCTTTTTTTTTTTTTTGATTTTTTTTAAATCACACCTATGCAGTCGGGAGGCATCTATTACGGTATAGGCCTTTATTTCTACAAATACATTTTGGAATAATATTGAACCATATTAGCGGTGTATTCAATTCATGCCAAGTGAAAGTGGAGTTTAAAACTAAATAAAAATCATGATGAAGAAACATTGAGAAACATCAATAACTGAGGCAGATTGGGTAAAACTATTTGCATAGACACACGCCTCGAATTATCTGCGTATAGCCACTATGACACGTTAGACACGACATCGTCCTACCGATGCTCTGACGCACCAATTTGACATGAAGGCAGTGTGGAGGAGCTTTGAGAGAATGTTTCAGTTCCACCCTTTAGGTTGCAGGCAGCGTGAGCCATGAACACCATCTTGAGAGTTAACCACACTGTAAAAAAGTTAGCGGCAGTCCCAAGGTGTGTAACTAGCGCTAACTTCAAGTTAACCGAGTTCCAGTTTTGTGGAACAAAACAGAAAGTTTACAAACACGCAGTCATAGCGGGATATGAGGATCAAAAATCGGTAGATGTTGAAATGCAAAACGGATTAGCACAGCTGCTAAAGGTGACTGACATCTTCTGAGATGAGTGCATTGCGCAGACTTGGAAAATTGCTCTCCCATTAAGTGGTTGCGGTCTCTGCAGGACAGTGATAAAATATGAATGGATTAGTTGCTCCACAAGGTACAAAATAGATAGCGGGTTGCCTTTTGAGGAGTTTACTCCGGGCACAATGGACCCCATAGGAAATTTGTGATAAAAAAAAAAAAAAAAATCCCATCTTGATAGATCGCACTCTCGTGGAAACTGGAAAGCCATTAGTGTACAACTGACAACACATCAGAATGTCATAACCAGCGTGATCCCAGGATAATACATGTCAAACACTTTATCCTCAAACGTCTCCAGAGTGTCTCCTTGGCCAAGATTTCCCTCCTCATCTTCCTCTCCTCTCATCTTCTCCAGTTGTCAGCTCCCCCCCCCCCACACCCACTGCCCACCAAGTCATCATCATCAAAACTCCTTCAGCGCTCTCTTCCCGACAACTGTGGTCGGTGGCCATTTCTTGCAATTGGCACATCCTGACCACTCGATATTTTGTGGCATCTGTGTTCTCCTGGAAGCATCTTTTCAAGGACATTTCGATCCATACCCTTTTTTTCCTCACCACAAAGGCCTTTAGAATGTGATTTAAATCCTTACTTTTTCACTCCTATCACCATAATAATTTGAATAATCAATGGCAAATAAATACCAGGTTGGTTATACTATCAACATTCTCAGAAACTCAAGTGAACTAACTTGCAGTGTAGAAACAGGGGCGTGCAGGGGGCGGGGCCAATAGGGCGGAGACAATGGCGTCGATTTGTGTGGGGGGTGTTGGGGACACCCACAACGCCGCCCACCCCAATTACCTGGTCAACTGGGTGCCCGTTGATTGGCGGATCGACAATAGATAAATGTGTATGTTGAAGGGCACCCTGCTGGAATAGTGGGGCCATATACGTTGACAATTGGATGCCCACTTCCAACAAATTTAGCATCGCACATCCACGACCACTTTGCGATTGAGGCCATTTGGGCAAATTCCCTCTTGTTCCCCAGATACGAGCACTGGAAATCAAACTAATAGATAAATGTGTTTGTTGAAGGGCATCCTGCTGGGATAGTGGGGCCATATACGTTGACAATCGGATGCCCACTTCCAACAAATTTAGCATCGCACATCCATGACCACTTTACGATTGAGGCCATTTGGTCAAATTCTCTTGTTCCCCAGATACGAGCACTGGAAATCAAACAATTCAACATCAAACAAAATGTCTGAAATTGTTTTACATATCAGGAATGGGTCTTTGAGACTTCCATGTGTTCAGTTACAATAGACCTGGGCCCGGGGCCACTATTGAGTGAGTTCTGGTAGGGGTCTCATTCAAATTCTTCCCATTTATGTGCAATGACAAAAATGTAAGTGAAACAGAATGGTGTTCCATCAGCCCCAGGTTTCTGGATATGCTTAGCAAAATGTACTTAACCTGCCCAGAAGAGGATGGTGGTCCAACATGTGACCTTACAAAGCCTTGCTGGTGTTTTCTTTTGTCGCCCTCTTGTGCGTCACCGTCCCCGACATAGATATGATGAGATTGTACAGCCATCATCCATGAGTCACATGCCCATGAATGCAGAACAGGCAAGTTCATTTAAACCTCTGTGTCATGACCGCCTTCCCTTTCGTCATTTTTTTTTTTTTT
>NW_017805832.1:42837-104248 GCF_001891065.2 Hippocampus comes
GGAGGTCTTTGAGGAATGAAAAGTTGAACATAGAGAAGAACCTGAACTAATTACTGTATTTCCTCATCCATTAAAGACTAATAAAATAACACTTTCAAATTGATACCTCTAAAGCGTATTAAATTTTGCTTTCATAAACCGTAGACAGTTTATCTCACCGGGAGCCATACATTTCAGAGACATAAATGTTGTGTGTCTGTCGCTAATGACAAATAACCTCAAATAGACAAGAAAAATAAATGCCTCCCTCGAAAAGAGATCCTTTCAATATGGTCGTCCGACAGTACATCATCCATTACAGACAACTAAATCGTCCCTCGGATAGAAACCTCTAAAATACCAGATTTTCTCAAAATTGTCCGCTCCTGTGGAAGTTGTAAGGTAACTAAAAACCAAAAACATAAATGCCTCCCTCAAATATAACTCCCGTTCCCATCAAGAAAACAAAGACGCATCTGTTAACACCTCCGTTAATAGATGACACTAAACAGTTAACTGCTCACCCCATTTGAATTTAGTTGCTAAGCAAAACAGCAGCACCTAATGAAGAATTTCACCAATTGCACAGATTAAGTTAGATGACGTGATGGACCTGCATGGTTAACGACACGCTGAAGAGAGCGAAACGTAATGCTCTTTGAGACCTTTAAAGGCCACCTTACCCAAATTTATAACCTCACATTTACCAAACATGACCACCTGAGGGTAATATTTTCAGCGTTATATAAGTACAGTGATTGCAAGCCTAGCGTGGTTCCAAATCCGTCACATTATTGACTAAGTTGTCTAAAAGAAAGTACCCTTGTGAAAATACGGTACACAACAGCAATGTTTGTTTGTGACATTTAAGAGGTTCAAAAATGTGCAAATTGAAGATGATTCCAGAGTCATGACAATTACAAACTTGTAATTTCAGAAAAACATAAGTTCCCATGTACCATATTATTAATCTTTCCAGTTGTCACCTAGAATGTTGATTAGTGTGCCGCTAAACTGATGTTGATGACTGCTCCTCAGTGTTGTTTGCATCTCTTTTTGGCTTCATTTCTCAAATAATGGTCCTTTGTATTTTTGTTTTTGTTTTCACCTGACAAACATTTGAATATAGCAGTGTGGACGATCGTTCCAAAAATGTGTATGTCATGATAAAGGCCTCACGCCTAATAAAATCCCATCACCATTTGCAATTAAATGGGAGAAAAAAATATGATTAGAAGATGTGTACGACTTGAAATACCCATCATTTAAATGGAAAATGAACTGTGTTTTTAATGATTAAAAGTGACGAAAATGTATGGGTCTCTCCTGTTATCTCCTGAGATGCACCAAAAGCTTAGCGGCCTTGCACTGTCAAGAGTTTTTGTGCAATCCTTCTCCCCAACAAACTCCAATAAACAAAACAACACTACTGGCAGAGTAAATCCAAAATGAGGAACAGGGGTTCAAGGGTGACTCTGCGTGTGTTACGATTTCTTCAGGGCAACAATAAACACATCACAGTTTTCCAGAGGAAAAGTGTTCCTCCCCGAGGTCTTACTTCTTACTTCGGACTTGGAGTCTTAAAAGTAACTGGACTTTGTGAATGATGATAGTCGAAAATAAAAGAAAATAGAAAGCGAGTAAGCATCTTTGCACAGAGAATGTTCAGGATATTGGCGTTCTTTCATCATTGTGAATTTAATGGCTGAAGCACTCAAAACTAGGAAATGGGGCTCTGACATTTAAAGTGTGAATTGAAAGAAACGTAATACACCACGAGGTAATTACTTCCTTTTCTTGGTCACCCTTTTCAAAACGGGCACAATTTTGAATCGGAATCAAATAAAATGAAATCATTGAGAACTCCAAGGAGGCGCCACGTATTTTGCCACAATTGAAAACAGTTTCCCGGTGTCTTAACATGCCTGTCTCAAGCTTTTGTCAGCCTCATGCCGCCCTACATACTGCTGGACCAATGGCAAGTATGGATTTGGTTACCACGACAACTAGGTAGAAACACAACTATCCACTCGCACTCACACCTACGGACGGCTTCGTATCTTCAAAGAACCTAACATGCAGGTTTTTGGAATGTGGCGCGATTAACGAGAAAAAAAAAAAAAAACGAAGCAAGGACTTGAATGACTTCGACCCGTCACATAGGAGGACCGAAGCAGCCTTTGAAATCGAGAATCTCAGAACTGTAAGGCGGGCACGCCAACTGTGGACCACGGCACAAATTATGGAAATATAATCGATCTCAATGGGAAATGATGGCTTGAGAGTCGACGAGTACGACGGAAAGGACTTCCAACTCGGTTCCCTAAACAAGTGAAAATATTTCCTCACCCTGCATGTGTTTATCTTTTAGCACAGGCGACAAAGGTTGGCGGCACTGCATCAGCTCTCCCAAGGTGTTTCATTAGCGTGCTTGCTTCTCCCATCGCATTTGACCCTGATACTCCGTGTAAACGGTCAAGACACGTATTTATGTGTGGCTGTGGCTCGCAAGATCAAACAAGCGGGACTCTGCAATCTTCCACTCGTCATTTCTCTCTCCTGTTACCCCCCCCCCTCCCCCCTTTTGCCTCCATGTCAGTTCAACTTGGGTGATTTACGCAGGCCACACATTTGTCAAGGAGAAGGAGCGTACTTGGGTGTCACTATGGCAACTGAGTGTGCTGACTGACAGTCAATCAAGCGGGCAAACGCCAAAAGAGAGGCCGGCAATCATCCAATTCATCCAAAAAAATAAATTAATAAAATATGCATTTGGTTGCATTCATTTTCACCAGGTTACATATTTTGAATTGACTTTTTTGTCGGTAAAATTGCGCCCATGTGCCCGAATGAAAGTGCAAAATCATTCAAAGTTACTGGCAGGGGGTTTCCTACTTCGTGGCATGTCAGAGATGTTTCCAAATTTATTCAAAGGCTCTTTCCACTGGTCAAGGTGCCCCATGATGATTTTTGATTTCAAGAGAGCAAACTTCTGGAATTTGGAATGATGTTGAATAAAAATGTATTTACTGTCCAGTGAAAGCACATACACAAAGTCTGCCATGTCTCTCCAAATTGCAATACTGTTAAGTAGACTTCACACGATCAGAGTTTTTTGGGGTGGATCAGCCTTCAGAAGGTTTTGAGGGGAAAACAAAAACCACAAACAAAAAAAAAAAAAGATACTCACTCATCAATTCAATCAGAAGATGGAGCAATATATGTATTCAAACAACTTGTATATTTATTTACTCTACTCTTGATCCCCGCCATAGCAAAAATGCTTTGGGCCAAATATATATGTATTATTTAATCCCCCAAAGTATCCCCCAAAAAACAAACAAACATAAAACATAACAAGCCGTTTTCGTTCTCAAGATTCAGAAACTGTATTGACTTTATATGAATTCACGTCATGAGAATAGCTTAACTCATGTCCGGCATGACCGTGGTTTATCTCATATCTTTGTTTACCAAACGTTTTGTGCGTCTGTCAAAAACGGAGCTACACGCCTGCCTGTTGGTTGCATCTCTAATTGGCTGGATGTGTAAGGGCGGAAGTTCATGTAACTTAAAGCTTAGCGATGAAAGCTATTTTAAATTAAAGAGATGTTAAAATTAAACAACGCACACATCCTTTTTTTTTTTTTTAACACAATGTTTTTTGGACTCGGCTCCGATCAGATGTCATTGATAGAATTCTGTCAGTAAAATCCATCTCGAAATGAGGACATATGTCACAGGTTTCGGGGACGTAAAGAGAATGAAAACAATGTTTCCGTTCGTTAAACTTGTAAAAATAATGGAGTAATAGCTCAATCATCCAACAATGAGTCTACCTTCCACTTGAACTTGGCTGGAAAAACGGATGGACCTTATTTGAGCTTCATTTTGTGTTTTCACGGTGAGTCATCAATTTGACCAACATGCTCAACCCACATACAATACTTAAAAATTAATTTAGCGTTGCCCAGATGTCTGTGGTTCAAATTTAGTTGCAATCGAGAAAAATCTCTTTGACAAGATTGTCCATGCAGAAATCCCGAACCTTAAAATATCCACAGGAAGCCAAAATGGCAGACTTCCTGTGTCTGGCTTTTCGAGACTTGAGGTGGGTCGATTGATGGGAGACGTGCCGGCCAAATTTCACGTTGCTCACTAAAACATTTGAAGTGGGCCCGAATGAGTTGCTTATTTATATCGAAAGCTGGCACTCAAACAGCACAAGAGAGAGTTTGTGTGGCAGTCAAAGCTCAGTAGGAGCAGGAAGGAAACGTTTCAATGGAGCTGTACGATGCAAATGAGCGACCCATCAACAGATCACCCCCAAATTGAGTGCACGCATGGCCGCACTCTCTCCAAAAAAAAAGTCCCGCTGGTTTGTTCCCCAGCTGTCAGCTGCTGGATTCCACCACACAAAACAGCACGTTGCTTTTCGTTCAAAAAACAGCAAGTGTTGTGAACGGAAACTTCCTGCCAAAGCCCTTTCACACTCATCCGAATTCAAGACAAAAGACAGAAAGGACTCCAAACAACAGCAAACGTAAAAGAGGGATAACGATAAGGAAAGTGGGAAAATTGAGGATGAATCCAGTGTGTGGTTGTCGTCGAGTAGCATCAATTCATCAAGACGTGCATACTGCACAGGGTATTTGATGTTCTTGTCCAAATATGACTTCAGTTAATTTTATGTAACTATATGCTGCTTATTTCATAACATTAAAATATAATTGACTTGGAAATTGTCCTTTACACCATGATGTAATTTTTGTTAAAATGTAATTTCTTGAATTCAATTCCTGTGACATTTTTGTCTGATAAAATGACTTGTTTTGTAACATTTGACAAAATTGGCTTCAATTTTTCCTTCATTAAAGGTTGTTCCTTTATATCACAATTTCATTTTCTTGTAAAATATGACCAAATCATATTTTCATTACATTTTGTGTAAAAAATCTTTCATAAAAATTAAGAAATTAAATTTTAGAAAAATTTAATTCCTGCAAATTAGAGCATTGTTAAAACAGTCATGTTTTTGTGAAAGATTTTTAAAAAACATTAAAAATGGTATGCCATAATGTCATGGTCTTGTAAAAATACAACTTTAAAAAGTGTGTTTTTACTGAATAAAAGTTTCAATTGTAATACATCACAGAAAAAAAAAATCTTTCAAAAATATTTTTCCCATTGAATGTGCCATAGTAAAAATTAGAAAAAAAATAGTTAAACAATTACAAAAAAAATAGTACTATATTCTTTCTCGACAAAAAAATAAAGATTAAATATTTCAAATCCTATTTTACAGTCAGGAAAAAAAAAAACATTCTGGATTGGTCACACACAACAGACAACCATTCGCACTCCTGTTACTCAAATGTCTCATCAAAAGTTTGCGAGGCTTTGAGCCCAAAAACTGCACCGCTTCTGTTCCTAAAGAGAAACCTATCACGCAACAGATGAACGAGAACACAAAACGCAACGGTAATCCCGGGGATGCGCAGTGCAGGATTAAGAACACGGGTCAACATCGACAGCGGCCGACGAGCAAATATTAAAGTGGCACACGCCGGGGCTCTGCCAGCAGAGGTACACTAACGTCAGGTGGAAGACGGCTCGGACGCAGACCTACAGCAAAATATCTTCACAAGAGGGCCGCCTGAGCGTGTGCCAAAACCAACGGCTCACAGTTACGGCTGCAGGGTTAAAGAGATTGAGGCAAGAGGAAGCCGGGGGGACCAAAAAAAAAAGAGGACAGGAACAGTGTCGGCTCTTTTATATATAAATATATATATCTTTTTTTTTTAATACTTCAAAACAACAGTTTGTCAATGATTTGATGGCTGAACTTTTTGAGGTGTGGATATGGTGATGTCTTATTGTCCTTGTTTTGTATTGTTCGTCTGTAATTGTATTCCATGACCGACAACTTGCTGTCTTGGCCACAACACTCTTGTAAAGGGACGTTTTTAATTTCAGTGAGGCATTCTTGGTTAAGTAAATAAAAGTATATATGCAGAGAGAAAGAGATCTACATATTGTTACATACCTGATATAAATTTTATTTCGTGTGATGTACACATTTTTTCAACAAACTAGTTTCCAGAAAAAAGGTACATTAATATTGATTGACAGATCATTTTAAAATCGACTCAAAATATTTGAATTGGCATAAGATTATAAAAAAGAAAAGTTTTGTGTTGCATAGTGAGAACAAAAAAAAAGGAAGCAATAAAAATCAAATGTAAAAGGTGACAGTACATTTCCACTCCGCCGCGCTTTTAAAAGTTTCTTTTCCAACGCATGCACGCCGACTGTGTACTCATCAAGTCGGCAAAGCCTCATTTAGTTATTCACATCACACTCCAAGTCTAGTGTTTCGTACAGCCTGAAGGCAGTCACTTCATGCTGACTTTAGCGCGACGCCACATAATTCCTCTCCAGTTCCACTGCCACAACTGATAAACTGAAAAGATGACAAAAAAATATATATATTTTACTCACTCTAATCCTTTGAAACTTTAATTAAAAGACTTGGGAAGATGAAGCATTTTTATTATCGTTGCTCGCATACTTCATTCTGACTTAGCCACCGTGAAAATTGAGCTCCACAACTGTTTGAAGCGCCCCACCCGCCATCCCGCCTCCCCAATCTTTCACGTCAACAACTGTGAACAATTTGTCATGTGAAGATCAAAGACAAAAGCATTCTTGCAAGTTTTTGGGAATATTTGGGCTACCCTCATGAGTCAGTTTTCTTTTTTACATTCAAATTTGCAAGTTTGTGTGGTCAGAACCGCCACAGTCAAACACAACAAGACTTGGTCGACTTCTGATTCGTTCAGATTCGCAAAAACAAAAGTGATGATATTAGAAATGAATTTATTTTATTCGTTGAACCGGTGGCGCTTTCATAACATTTCTCATAATTATGGTACCACTGGACACCATCAGACGTTTTCTGCTTCAAATGAGTCTGTTTATGTCGCACTAATACAATCTATGCATTTAACCTTCGAATGCCGGCTAAAATGAGATCTCGCGGCTAATTTTTTTTTTTTTTTTTTTTTGCTGATGTCAAAAATCAATTGAAGTAACTACACTGTCTAAAAAACTATCTACACAGGCACTATCATGACGAGACATCCACATCCACCACAGTTGCGAGGGCCCTGACATCTTGTTAAAGCCAAAAGGTAAGCAGAGCTGCATTGAGTTGTGTTGGATTTACAGATTAGTGGCAACTATCAGTTAGCTTCGAATGAGCGGCACAGCTGATTGCTTGGTTAAATTGTTGTCGGTTGTGTTTTCGTCCCGTGTCCATTTGCCACATACACACAGTGCAGAGAATGAACTGCTGCCTCCACAAATGTTTTTTTATTCTCAGAAGGTATTTTACATGCCATTCTGTGAATCCGCTCTGCACAACATTGCCCCTTTTCTGCAAAAATAAGTAAGTCGGAAAGGCAAGCTTGGCGTTTCCTGTGTTTTTCAGAGTAACGGGCACGTTCGGCTACGAGTAAACGTGCCTTATATGTGTCAAGCCTAAGCGGATATGAAAAATAAGCTGAGACAACTATTGAGTTGCCTTCCCCCCGTGTGGGTCTCCCTCCTCGCTCATCACGTCCTCGCTTCCCGCCTTCCCATAGACCGTTATCCAATTAGGCGATCCTCATTGCTTTAATCATGGATGACATGGACACACCAACATACATGCTACACACGTAGACACATGCAACCCCACCTGTTTTCTGCAAGTATTGGCTTACGTCGGTGATACAGGATGGGTTTTAGGGAGTGAAATGCAAATAAAAGTGACAGGACAGGATCCATATTTAAGTGACACGCAAGTGAGAAAAATGGGAAGATGGGAATACCCACATACATCAATGCTAATACAAACATCTTGTACGTTTAAAAAAAAAAAATCCCAAAGTGTCGTGAGTGGAGTAATTTGGACAAAGCTTTTAAACAGATAATTTGCTGGGAATTAAAAGCTAGTTGGGTGGCTCTATTAAAGGCACCTGCATTGTTATCAGGTTTTTATGTAGTGGCATTTTGCATAAACAGCATTTGTAAAATGGAAACACTTTTGGGGGTTGGTATTTTGCATGCCGCAAAAAATATTTTTCCATATTTTGGTCCCGCTTGTTTGACTTTGGAGGTTCCGCAGTATCATTGAAATCTGAATCTACATTTTTTTTTTTATTCCCCTGAATAAACCAATTTGACAATAACGTGAATATACCACAGAAATCATTTATGCAGATTTTCCAGATACTACACAAATAATTTAGGGACAACCAGGAAATCGTACAAGCCATATGTTTGCCTTTTGAATATGCTTCTGTATGGTTCCATCCTCCCGTGACCAACACGAACGAGTGTTTGAACGAATGAGACTGGCAGACAAAGTGACGGCGCGTTCAGCACCACCCAACAGGAAATAAGGACAAGCTGCATTCACTGTGCAAGCCATAAATGGGACTTACTTAGTGGCTAGTCGTAGTAAGATCCAAAATAAAAGTTACAAACATTTGGTCTGCCTAAATTCAAATTAAAAGAAGCCTGACTTTTTTTTTTTTATCATTTTGGAAAGAAACCGTTTGGAAAATAGCATTAGCAATATAATTGCAGTACATAAATGAAGTAACAATGATTCTAAAAATATATATTTTTTTAAAAATCAGATTTTCAGATGGAGAAGTTGCACTTTCTGTATTACAGTATCTGGGTTATTGTGAAGGAGCAGTAGGGCAAGACTGACGGAAAAAAATACACTAATTCAAAAATAAAGTTGTCTGCAGTCACAATCCAAGAAGAACAAAGTGGTAATTTTATCGGAGGGGCGGGGGATGTTTTGGTTTTATTTACTTTTTTTCCCCCTTAACTTTCTGTATTGAGGGACACACTCAAAAAAAGATGATCAAGGACTTGTGAGGATAAATGTTTTCAGGTTGACGGAGAAACTCAAGTAATTCCATGAGAAAAACGCAGTCTTACAAAGTACTGAAGAAAATTGTGATTTCATTAGAAAAAAAGATATGATTCATGTATTGACTGTGCTACTATGAAGTAATGATTTAAAAAAAAACAACTCATTTTAGTAGAAAACAAACAAAAAAAAGACAGAAATGTTAGTTTAGTTTCTTGCATTTTTTTTTTCAGACATGTGGCACGACATGTGTGGCAAGGATGAGTAAGTGCACTGCTGAAAAACATTTTTTTTAAATTGTTTTGTTATTAACCGCAGCTTTCCGCATCAATAATAGATTAATTCCAGGTGAAAAAAAAAAAAAATCTGCAATATGGAGTGGGTGGTAGTGATTAACCATGATATAGTGTGGCAACACTAGCTCAGTTTCTCATGTCTGGCGTGGATTTTTTTTTTTAGACAGCAAACTAATTGAGAATGAATCAGCAACACTACAACCACAACAAAAAATGCAGGGCCTTGTACCTTCTTGCACAGCCTGGAATGGATTGTTCCCGTCCACGAATTCCACAGAGATGGTTATCTTCTCTGTCTCCAAGATCTCATTGTTCAGGTTGAGGTCAGCCACGGCGAGGCGGAACACCTCATCATCCTTCCGCGCCGACTCGTCGAAGATGGCGCCTATCAAAAAACAAAAATAAATTTAAAAAAAAGAGGAATCCTTTATTAAAAAATTTTCCTCCTCTCGCTTTTTGGGGTTTGATGTGTTGCATACAGTAGAGCCATAAAAATACACAGTGCAAGCGAAAAACGGAAAGAGTTTTCGTTGTAGTTTTACATTACTTCCTTCACATGAAAAAACACAGAACCACTAATTGTGTAAGACGAAGCAATGAAGGGCAATGACTGGAAAGTGTGTGTGTGTGTGTGTGTGTGTGTGTGTGTGTGTGTGTGTGTGTGTGTGTGTGTGTGTGTGTGTGCGTGTGCGTGTGCGTGTGTGTGTGTGTGTATACGCAGGCACAGTTGACTGAGAGTGCAATTGACTGCGGGTTATATTAATAACCAGAAAGGTTACACTCACTGATTAAATTGGCAAAGCTGTGCCTGTAATTGGTGTTGTATTGCTCAATGAGAAGAGTCTTACGCTCGCACAGCAGAGCAAATTGTGCCGAAATCCCTCAGAGGATTGGGGGGACAGGAAGATAATGATATTGGATATGATAAATGAAAACTTTCCAAAATCTAAAAAAACATTAGATCACTTGAATATGATGAAGGCTTCAAGCTAATCTGTGATAATGCTTAGCTAGTAGCTAATCCATGTGTGCTGAAAACATGACTCAGCAAAAGACTGCTCGGAATGTGGTCATGCAACTAAAAATTTGGAGAAACCACGAACGGAACTGATGCAGCAGCTTATTGTGCCTACCTAAAAAGACCTGTGGCCCAAGGGCAAAGCATGAAGAAGCTCTGTCATTGAGATGTGCGGTTAGTCAGTGAATGGGGACACTGATCATTGCCAGCGGCATCTCAAAATGTCCACACGATCTTTTATCGTCACTAGTTTCCTGTCTTTGTGGCAATCTGTTTCTTCCCTGATGATCACGCCGTGTTTTTGTGATTCAATAAAACATACTGTACTGTACATTTTATGTAGCGTTAAATTATCTTATTGTGTAAATGTGGGTGTGAAACGTCAATATGTGCACTGGGTTTGGCTGGCGATCATTACAGGTACACCCTGTAATGATCGCGGCACTCGTCCCAAGTAAGATGGGATATCCTCCAGCTCATCTGTGACACACGATATTTACTTCTGTAAATCAATGGTCCCCTGGGCCACAGACTGATACAGGGACGCGGGCTACTTTGGACCGGGCCGCACCGATGAAAGATTAAGAAAAAAAACAACAACAACGGAGTATTTCTGGTTTAATTTATTAACCGTGACTGGAAAATATTTTATTTTGAAAGTCATCAGATTTTTTACGCATTTCAAGGTGCTAATTGTCTCTGTCGCGTAACGCTAATATTAAACCCACAAGCTAGCAATACGAGTACGTTTGGAAAGTGTCTTTGCAATGGAGGAAAGGGCCCAGTAATGAGACAACGCTAGAGACTATATGACCAAGAAGAAAAAAATAAATCAATTTGAAAATATTATAATATAAAATTGAAATATGGATTTACCGTGACAGACGATTCCTACGCACCAAGCTCGCTCTGCACTATATGGGACAAGTGGCTCTTGATTTAATAGTATGGCGAGTTAACACATTTCAGGAGGATTCTGCTCAAACAGTTCAATAAAAATGTGGCTTTGTGTACATCGTATCTACAAAATACCTCAGTTTTTATGTTGCTCGAATCATTCATGCACTTTATATTTGTTCTGTGGTGTCTGTTGCATGTTTATGTATTACTATATGCTACTAGCAAAGATACATGAAAATACACAGTGGATTTGTGTTGTTGTATTTCATGAAGCAACCCACCACCCCCCATCGGTGAATTGTTGCCGGTTGGCGAAAGCTATGGACTTGTATGAACCGGTCCACGGCGGGGAAAAAAAAGGCTCGGAACCACTGGTGTAGATTACCTACACTGTCCCTGAAGCATTTCTGATACCGACTTGCTTACCCTCTAAGGGTCTTATGATTTTCATTATTTTGAACTCTCCCGCACCCCCCCCCAAAAAAAAGTGTTCAACCTGAGAGTCCCCGCCACATAACGACTACCTGATGCCGCGTCCTAATTCCCTTTGCACTCGGTTTAATTAACCTTCAGCAAAGACACCTCAAGTTTGAAGGGTGACTTCGGCTTGAAGGCAGCCGTAAACTTCAAGCCAACTGCTGCTTCATCATAAGTCCTCATGAAATATGCATCCTGCAATAATGGGAACCATCAGCGTTTGGCAACAGTAAACACCTTCACTCTGATTGAGTTTTTGTTCTTTTAATAATACCATTGCAATATAGATGAGTGGTGACACGCATTGCTCGAACCGAGGCTGCGTAGCAACTCGGCTATTCATTTGTACTAAGTCACACATATGCCAAGTATTGGCTGACACAGTCGGGATGCCCTGACACACATATTTTTCTTAGAGTCAACCACAGCCATAATCAGAAGCCATTGTGCTAGCTCAACCCAAGCCTAACAATGCCTCAAGCCCTGACTCATGCCTGAATCCAAACCCCAGAGGCAGAGCTACATGAGGCTTAACACCTACACGTAACGCTCAACCAAAACCTAATCCTTTAACCCATAGGTGTCAAACTCAAGGCCCGCAGGCCAGATCTGGACCGTCACATCATTTTATGAGGCCCGCAAAAGCAAATCAACTTCCATGATGCTTACTAAAATTTGAATCCAAATTTTAAATTCTCAGAGATATTCTAAGCTTTTTCTTGTGACCAAACCTGTCATTACAGTAACTTACACAGCAGTTGAATAAACAGTTATTCTTGACGCCTTTTCTCTGGTTTCAGTCAGAACGGCCCTCCAAGAGAAACTAACTAAAATGTGGCCCACTACAAAAATGGATTTGACACCCCTGCCTTAACCTATCCTAACTCTATCCTCTTCCTTTAACACTAAAACTGGAAACCGCTAACAGTTACTGTAAAATACAACTAATCTGGAGTCCAAACGCAATGTCCTGTTCCCTTCTACAGGAGGCGTCATACATCCTGTCATGGTCCTAACAGTGAAACAGACTAGGCAACCTCTCAGCTGGATAGCGGGTTTTTGATTTCCTTTTTTTTTTTTTTTTTAAACATTGATTGATCGTTACTTTGATTTAAATTAAATGAAAATGATATTTGAGCAAGCGAGCACAAAGATCCCGTTTTCCCAAGAAATCAAACACCGGTGCAATACAATTAGAATAAAAAGAATATCATGGCAAAAAAAAAAAACAAAAAAAAGCCATCACCATGTTACCAGGAGCAACAAAACAAGCTCGACTTATATATGAAGAAGGAAACTTAAATCCCACCCTAGCTCACGTTTATATGACAAGCCATAAATTGGATTGGATACAACTTTCTTGTCAAATGTGCTGTACATACAGCACAGCACAGATGAAATTTCTTCCCTCTCAACATAAAACAAGAAAGCCATAAATGCTACTTTTGCTTCCCTTATGGTAAAGTTTTGCCTATACAACTCATGCTAGTACAAATAACAGATTGAGAAAACAGATGTATATCACATACAGTTAAGATCAAAGTAACGGTCTGCATAATTTTGAGTACAGTATATTTCACCTCTAGTAATAAAATAATACATCCCAACATGGTTTACATTTTAATTATTAAGGAGACAACTACAGTTACCGTCTCTGCTGCAAGAAATTGTGAATTTTGCAGGAGAGACAATCAAAAGTCCTCCGCAGGCGGAAGGTACGGGAGCATTGGGCTGCTTGCGTTATTTCAAGTTAAGAAACAAAAGCTTTCATGTCGGGAACTTCAAAGTTCATAGACTGATCAGTCAAATCCATCGCCAAGATGCATGTCACTGTATGTGCACGAGGATTCTTTGTTGTTTGACTGCTCGACATGAAACAAAACATCAACAAGCACACGATTGTGCATGACTGCAACATACACAGGTGCTGGTGCATCAAGTCATAATGACTACCAAGAGAATAGATGAATTGGACAACCTCTTACATCTTACATACATTAAATCACTTAGCCTATGCATTAAAAAAAAAACAACAACAAAAAACAGTGCCGAAGTTGTTTGAGCTAAGAAGGATTGATCAAACGTCTGCCCTTGTTCAAGTGTTTTGGTATTCATTTCCTTGTTTGTTCTTTGATAAGGAGCAGAGAAATCAACTTGTTTGTCCTTGGGTGGCTTCAAAAGCACTTGGGTTGCCAGAAGTGAAATTAAAAGCCGCGAGGAGGCGGAGGAGAGGAGGTGTTGTCGGTAGGGGCAATGCGTGTTTTTTTTTTGGGAGTTCTGTATTAATTTACAGCCGACCTGAAACATTTGTGTGCTTGTCAGGGCAATCACCACAACACTCCAAATTATTTTTTATAGATTAAGATCCTTTAGCAAATGACGGAATGTGTCACGTTGCGAGGTGGTGGAGGACCCCAAAAAGCAGGCAGGAGGGAGGAGCAGGGTGAACTTTAAGAATTGTATTAAAACACAGAGAAAACTAAATCCAAAACAAAGTCCAAAGAACAAAACGAATCCAAAGTAACAAACAAAAACCATGGCAGAAGCTAAAAACTCTCAGAAACATGACCGAAACATGACTGAAACAAACCTGACAGAAGCAAACAATGACCTGACACCGAGTGGTCGTGCCGGGAGTCCTTTTAAAGCAATAATTGCATCACGACCAACAGGTGTGCAGCTGCAGGGAGAGCCCTACAGTGCCACCTGTTGGTCACAAACAGAATCATGACAGAATGATCATGAGCTGAGCTTTAATGTACCGTACTCGTTGTATATCTGCACTCAGGACACACTTCTCAACCTCGGGAAGGCATCATGAATCGATTTGATTTTGGTTCATGAAGAACTTTGTGATGTTAGATTGTGTCGTCGCAGTGACGGCATGGTTGGATTTCAGTGTAGAAACAGAAATTACTTTTCATCAATCCATTTTCGCCAGCGCAGGTGACCTGTAGCTTATTCTAGCTGAACAAGAGGCGGGGTCGAGGGTACACCTTGGACTGATGTTCAGAGGCTTCACTGAAAAATTCGAATCCAGAACGTGACAATTGTGAGGTGGACGCGCTATCATTGAAGCAACATCAACCAAATGTCCGTACCATCTTGATATTCATTAAAAACAGCAAGTAGTAATTCTCTCAGGTCACTATTGTTGACACACATTAAAGAATTGAACTATGTGTCCCAAAATGGCTTTTTGATGATGACTTCAAATATAATTTTTTTGATATTACCATACTGTAAAAGCTTGCAAATATGAATTTTACCAGGCATTGTAATTCATCGTTACAATGCGTCAGGAAAAAAAAAAAAATGCCCCTGTTGCGGAACCTATACCTTAATATATTATTGTTTTGGTTCTTAAAACCTGATGTGCTCAAGAAAAAAACGAGGTCAGATTTGGAATCTTGTGTTCCAAGAGCTCCAAGGAAAACCCTCTCCAGAGCACATCAAACCATCATTATTAGTCAAATTAAATAAATGATTCTTCATAAACATTTATTTTTACTTTTTATTTTACTGAACCTTTATTTGACCAGGAATGTCCCAGAGGTTAAAAACCTCTTTTTCAAGAAAGTCTTGGCCAACAGGCAGCAAAATATAGTCAAGGGCACTGAAAAAAAAAAAAATGGACCTTTGAAAAGATCCAACCCACCCCAAAGCGCTTCATATTATTGCTTCCATTTAAGTCATTCACAATCACCCATAATGGCGGCGGCGGCGGCATGTTTACAAATTGAGGCATCATATCAGCCCACCGGGAGCCATTGCAGCATTCTCTGTCTCCACCCAAATCCACTTAGACGACATGGATGTGAAGATATAGATCACCGGACCATCCGATTTAGCAATGAGGCACACCACTCGGGATGGTCATATGTCAAGAACGCCGACAGACAAGACAAGAATGATGACGGACACGTGCGCGGAGCCTGATGTAGAGCAGTTTGAGCAGCAAACCAAAGAGGTTGCTGTCTTGTCTTGTAGGATCAAAACGTGGCTGTGAATGCTTACAATGTGTTTCAAAGTCAAGTCGACCCGAGCGCGTGTCATACGAAATCCAGACAAAAAAAAAAGTAGAGTTGGAGACAGGAAGGGCATCCATCTGTGAAAAGAGTGTCAAGAGGAAATTAGCCTTCAGATTGAAGAAGGCTCATCTCAAAGCGATGCCAAATTTGTAAAAGCTGTGGAGAAGATGCAAGTTTATAACAAAAGATTGCTATGGCGAGAGGCCACGAAGAATTTCCAGTCATAGTTCAATTTGCCCCCTGAGTCCCTTGTCACGTTTGTCACCATACCTCCGCCAAGGTTGTTGCGATTGCTAGAATGTGTCGTCGAGCTCTGCTTCGCTCACGCATTGCGAAAGCGCTAATGCTGATAGAATTCCTTCCACACAAATGAAGGCGAGGTGGATGGAGGGTCTGTGGTCTGCACCATGCCCACCCCCTTCCACCTCCCCTGATATTTAGCCAACAGTTGGAGCACTATCTGAAAGGAACTGATTCAACTCAAGGCCAGTCGCCATTCAATAAGCCAGTGACAGATGCACTTAAAGTAAAGGACGGACAGTTGACGGCTTTTGGTTCCGAGTCTGCAGTCTCATAGGCAAGTGGTCCGTTGTGGGGGGTGGGGGGTTTCTAGTTAAGGCAGCAAGCCAGAGGATTCCTGGATGTCAGTAAGGCGAGCGACGCAGGAAAATAATCCGATTTTGAGCACCCTTCTGACCAAAGCCAGCAAAAGACCGATAATCTGAAGGCTCCAAAAATGATCCTGACAGATTTTTCCGATGGTGTGTGAGGGCTAAGGCGCATTTATTCTGGAACTTGGATTCAGACCACACAGAGACTTTATGTTCTCTGGGGGTGGGAATCGATGGGGATTCACCAAGCCAGGGCCTCGGGCATTCACAGTTGCTGCTACAACTACAATAGTTGAGATGAAATATTCTTATTGTACAGAGTCATCACTGAAGACATCCAAACCATGATTCGGTCATTGTTAGAGAGAATAATAGCGAATCAGTAAGCGAGCTGACCAACACGTCGATGCCTGACCAACGATTATTGGTGATCGGCACCTCCAGTTGCAACCAATTTGTTTGTTTGCAATGCTTCTTGCCACAGATGAAATGACAAGGACAACAGTTGCGATTGATTTATTAGATGGTAAAAGCTATCCTGTGTTCCTTCTGCACTGAATTTTTTCAGCTGTCTGGATGGACTGTGGCTCATCGCTGCCTCCTTAGGGTCAGATTGCATATTGCAACTTTTTGTTTGTCGGCAAAAAAAAAAAAAAAAAACCCCAAAAAATTTTAAAGGAGTTTAATAAATAGTGTTTCGCCACTGCATATATTGGATATCCTTGGCAGGAGTGCGACTCCTTTTTACATAGAAATTGTTTTGTCAAGCTTGGAATTTCCGCTTCATCCCTCATTTTTATTCCTTCAGTATGTCACATTGCTTCCACAAGTTAACCTTTTCTAAGATTTGTTCCTCCTCGCCGTTAATGCAGCTCTCCTCCTTCTTTTCATTCTACTTTTCTGCTTCATAGTTTTCTCTTACATTTATTCATTTTTCTCAAGCAATCTTCCGCCGGGCCCTCAATTTCCTTCAACAGGTTTCGTTCCCCTCCTCCTCCTACACCTCCTCCTCCTCTTCTTCTTCTTCCTCATTCTCCTTGCTTGCTTTTTTTTTCTTCTTTCCACTGCACTTCAGCACATTGTCCTCTTTCCCGTTTCTTTTTACACACCGTTACTCACACGAGTGTCATTGTTCTCGTTCTCACTGCTGAAAAAGCTCTCATGCTCGTTTCTCGCCGAAGTGACTTGTGCTTCATTTTATTCCAACAAAACTTCCGAGGAGAAGTCACATAGGGCTGTAACCTGTTTCCTAATTCCTGTCGTTTGTTGTGTGTGTGTTTTACATGTGTAATAATTTACATTACATGTATGGATGATTTAATCTTATGCTTGTGTGATAATTGTAAAAGAAAAAATATCATAGTCCGTTTTATGTTGGTGATACTTTGGACTCAGGGAAGGAATGATTCTAAATACAACGGATGGAAAAATGACAGGAAATGATGAAAAAAGTGAGCAGGAACAAAAGAGAATACATGATGCCACGACCCAATTTTGTTTAAAACATAAACCGCATTGGAGTCAAACCTTGAAATCCAGCTGCCGTGCATCGACGCCAGACCGTTTAAGTACATTGTGTGCCTTTAAGCTCATTCTCCCGATTAATGTCGAACATTGAGGAGGATTTGCCCTGAAGTAGTGGTAAGAGGCCTGCAGATGTGCACACATCACAAATGTCACATGACATGTCAGGGGAACATGAAACTGGGGGATTCCCTCCTTTCATACTCATCTTAGAAATTTAATATGAGACGGTGGTGTTAGTTTTCCATCCACCAACCCATTCTAAACTTCTTGTCCTTGTTATATACCCAGGTGATGTACACCTTAGATTGGTCGCCAGTTAACCACAGGACACACGGACAAACAACCATTCACATTCACACCTAAAGGTCATTTTGCGTCTTCCATTAAGCGGAGTTTTGGGAATTTTGGGAGTACCCAGAGAAATCCGAGTCATTGGTGTGGAGCAAATACTAATCACACTACCGATACAGTAAAACATCCATCCATCCATCCATCCATTTTCCGATCCGCTTTATCCACACGAGGGTCGCGGGGGGTGCTGGAGCCTATCCCAGCCGCCTTCGGGCAGTAGGCGGGGGGGACACCCTGAACCGGTTGCCAGCCAATCGCCGGGCACACAGAGACGAACAACCATCCGCGCTCACACTCACAACTAGGGACAATTTAGAGTGTTCAATCATTCTGTCATGCATGTTTCTGGAATGTGGGAGGAAACATGCGTACTAGACACAAGGCGGCCAAAGCCTAGATGACATCACCAAACCTCCATGCCACTGTCTTCATGGATGCTCCACTGCAGTCATCATCGTAACAAAATGTCATCGGCCCCGCACAAGAGATCGCTGGGTGTGCAACGATTCATTTGCACAAGACCAAACTGCTCCCACCAAAGCGTTTGATTTGAGTGAGACACAAACAGATGGGCAAAGTCCACAGTGGAAGACCGGCACCGAGATTCAAGATTCAGATGCTTATGGACAAGTGATATGGAAAAATGTTGATCCATCAACAGAATTCTTACTTATCCTCTCAACCCACATCATTGCAGCCTGCCTTTTTCCCCTTTCATCCATGACCCTCTTCTGTTCCTACCAACCGACCTCGCTGTCCCCTCCGCCTCTATCGCTCCCCCGTGCCCCTGTCCTTTACGCCCAGTTACAACCATCATAGACTCTGGAGGCTTCCCGACAGAAGCAGATCAGCGTCTAAATAGCCATCCTCCATGACCTTGACGCAGGCAGCTGAATCTGAGACCTAAGAGGAATTCACTCAATGCTCTGGCTTAGCAAAAAATAGTCATCTACAGAGACTGTGCACACAAACAGACGCGAATATAACACAGGAATTCAAATAGAAACGTCGATGCCCACAGGCATGCAGGTACCGCTCATAATAATGTCAGTACAGAGTAGACAGCAGAGATGCGTTTGAAATAAAGATATGAATAGGGAAACCGATGACTGATCAACATGGCATTCACCTTTACGCCTCACTCTCTCAAATTAACTTCCCAATTTTCTCTTTCCTCATCTGCCCACACACTCGCACAGCATTGCTGCTGAGTTGTCCTCATTTTTCTGACGTCTTGGGTTTATCATCAGTAGACAAACCTTCACACTCACTCCCCCCTCCCATCTAATGCGTATATACAGTGGAACCTCAAAGGTGCTACAGTTTGGCGTTCCAAGCGTCAAAAGTAACAAAAAACAGAACGTTATCAAGCATGATGTCGGCAAATCTCATGAAACATCAGCTTAGCATTGGAGGAGGGAGATAGTGACTATCCAACCATTTATAGGGCTTTGATCTCCTCCCAGCTAATGTGAAAGATTCGGTACACTCTAGACTGGTCGCCAGCCAATCACAGGGCAAACAAACAACCATTCACACCCACATTGAGCGTCCTCATGAATCTGCAGCACGCGTTTTTGGAATGCGGGAGGTAGCCGGAGTACACAGCGAAACCCACGTAAGTACAAGGGAGAACTTGCAAATGACACGGAAAGCCAGAATTGAGATTAGAACCCCAAATCTCAAAATTGACTGTATCAACAAGCAATTTCACGCTGCCAAGAAAATGATAAGTATTCATTCAACACAGCATTATGTATTCATTTTTCTAAGGGCGAGTAGTTTTACGATAGTTCACTTTCATTTAGTTTGTATACCACAATTAAAAATGTTACTTAAAAAAAAAATGCCTTTCAAGCATAAAGTTTTTTGGACTGAAACATGTGAACTCTACTTTATTGACCATGTCAAAATGTCTTAAAATTACAACTCTGCAGTCTACCAGATGGTGTTCCACTTTGGAGCCTGCCACTCACAGTCACCACCTCCCTACATCAATCTATTCCTTGTCTTCTCTTTTCAGTCGTGTCCCACCACTATGGACTATGCGTCCTACTTAATATTAATGTGCACTGACAAGCCACCTTCCTGACGAACAGTGAGTCCGTTAAAATGTCATAAAGAGCATAATAAAACTCCTCCATCTGCAAACCGATTAGCAGCGGCAAGTCCGAAGGGGGTCCCACACGCTCTGTGGGAAACTCCCAAGGACCTCTGCCTCTCTCTCCCTCTCGTCAGGCAGTCTTGACGGGCTGGTAATGAATAGCGACATTTTATTAATTGTTCGCTGGTCATGACAAGGGCATGGCAGGCTCCTCTGTGAGCACATGATGATGATGATATCACTCTGCCACTTTCATCCAGAAAAAACCCAAACCCATTGCAGCGACTCCTCCCTTGGAGGCAGCAATATAACAATCATGGGGAAAAAACAGGGTAAAAAGAACATCGATCCATCCATTTTCTAGATGACTTATCCTTATGGCAGGTGAGTTGGCGCTTACTCCAGGTGACTGCAGGTGCAGTCAACCCAAGACTGATAGGCAGCCATGACAGGGAACATAACAGACAACCACTCGCATTGACACCTATGGACAATACCGAGTCTTCAGTGAGCTTAACATCCATGTTTTCGGATTGTGGGAGGAAATCGGAGTAACCTTCCCAAAACCCATGAAAGCACAAACGCCACGAAAGCAGACAATAGAGAAGATTCGAACCCATAGCCTCAGAAGTGTGAAGCAGCTGACTGCTCTTCCAATGTACCGCCACCGTCCCCACATAAAATTTCGAAGAATTGTACAGACAGGCTGCGATATTTCTTTTTATACGCTCTGTCATATACTACATACAAAATCCACGCAAAGCTAACAAAAATGCATTGCAAGTGGGGAGGAAGCCCACAGAGATGCATGCAGATGATGAATGCCACATTATTTTCAAATCAGAAGGATCTATTCGATTTGCGCTGATTTCCACGGTCCACCCCTCGGGCCTTATGGCACAAATGTTTGTCGCCTCACCATTTCCATACTAAATATCGCTCCTATTTTTGGTACAAAATCTCCATCGCCACATGAACACATGAATTCAGGGGTTCCTCAGCTCAAGACAGAGTTTCGTTTGTCAGGCTGTGGCATCACCCGACTTTAGATGTCAAACGCAAGACAAACCGAAGATCCTGTAAACTTTGTTATATGTTTGGTTACTGAGCAAAATGATGCCAGTAATATCAAGGATAGTATTCTTACGGCACACCCTTACTTGGTAATACAGGAGTGTGGCCAGTCTTCTCTGGGACTTGTTCATGGCTTTGGGACCATTGCTTTAAAGCAGCAGGGGAATCGAATGCCCTGTTCACAGCAAGAGGCCGTTCACACTCGGGACTACTTGAGAAAATGTGATTTTTGCGAGCAGCCTGTGTGTCCAACAGTATACAGAGTCATGTTTTGAACAAGTGTGAGGGTAGGACAGTATTGCAGAGGTTGCTACTGTGAACCTGGAGTGTGCGTGTGTTATGCTGGTGTGGGATTGTACTCTGGCAGCCTCCTTTCATTTCAATTCGGAAAGATTTGACAGGGGGCCACTCAGTGTGTACTCTCGATTAAAATGGATGCCTTTTAGTTTCAGCCACAGTCCTTTGTTTACGTAAAGATGGTCAATAAGTTGACCACTGCTAGTTCTGGTAGAGAGACCCAATAAAAGCGGGAAGTAAAACGAGGTGCCACTTTTGTAAGAAGCATGCATTCGTGGTTGGGCAGCAGTGCTATTTATCAACCTCACCGCGTGTACAGTTGCTGCCTGTTGAGAGGGATTATCACCTCTGTGAGCGCAATTTATTTTCCCGTGTGTTTTTTGTTTCACGGCGAAAGATAAAGGTGAATGCAATTCCAAGAAGCGTTACTTGTATCTGCCGTGTCGCCATACAGCGCCAGCCAAAGGAACTTGCATGAAAAAGCACACAGCGCACAAACACAAGACACACACACACACACAAACACAAGACACACACACACACACACACACACACACACACACACATATACACACGCGTGCGCTCACAAACACACTCGCACAGTCCAAGTGGTTCTTGTTTTATTCATCCCTGCAGCGAGGTGGTTTGCCCCTCCGAATTCAACGCCCACAGAGGTGCATTCGAGAGCTGTAGGTGGCAGGTTTCTTGTCTTTATGTGCAGGCACACTTTTCTACTGGCTCTCTGTATGAGACGTGGAAGAGTGAGTCACTTCATGGACCCTATCCCATTCTGTGTCAAAGGATGCAAGCCAACGACGCGTGTGTGTGTGTGTGTGTGTGTGTGTGTGTGTGTGTGTGTGTGTGCGCATCTACAAAAGAATAAATGACCTTCGCACCGAGTTTATTGCAAGGAACACAGTATGTTTGAGAGTAAACCACAATAGGTGAAAATCCACACTATATATTGAGAGTCTTGGTTTAAAATTGTTTTTGATTGTTCATATGTGTTTCCTGCTTAAGACAGTCGGACCAGAATTTTCTGAAAACATTTGGTTCTAAAGGTGGAACAAACTTTGGATCTGATAGAAATCCCAGACAGATGGGGAGGAGGTGGGGGGGGGGGGGGGGGGGGGGGGGGGGGGATTGACCATTTCGTTGTGAAAGGAGGACTTTAATTTGAATTGTATGAAACTGGTCTTGTGTAATTGAATTCATCTGTTTGATAGGAAAGAGGAGTTCCAATAGTTTTACGTAAATGTGAATCACCCAGAAAAAGTCTTCACCAGTCCGATGATCGCTCACTATGCTGATGTTTGCCTTGGACATTTTCAAAGGATTGTTAAAAGCCGACAAAAGCAAACATCCTTGGATCAGTTCTTTGCAAAACGTCAGGCAAAAAAACACTTCTGAGAGAGAACATGGACTAAAGAAGTTAAAAGTTTAATGACCATAATTTTTATTCTTTATTCTATGTTTTTTTACATGATGCACAACTCTCATTTATTGTTCAATAATCTAATTGTAACATGTATTTGTTACATATTTTGATGCATTTTTATGCTTTAGGAAACATTTATGTCAGTATTTTGGGGTGGGCTTGGAACGGATTAGGGTATTTACATGGAAAATGTGTCTCTACTTACATAATTTTCTAGTTAAGAGATTTCTTCCAGAACCAATTAATTTTATAAGTAGAAGTACCACTGTATTCACAACAGCAGAAATTCAGAGCAAGTTTTTGGAACGTGGGAGGAAACTGGAAACCCGCAGAAGACGAGAGTCCGGATTTGAATCCACGACCTCTTCTCTGAACTGCGAGGCAGATGTGCTATTCAGTCAACCAATGTGCCGCCATTGTATGATGATTAATCTGGAAAACAAATTGCCGCTATATTTCAAAGATTTTATGGTGAGAGTTAGGTCTCTGGAAACAAATCATTCCAAATATATTTTTTTATCTCAATGGAAGCGTTAGCCATTCGGAGATGAGGTCCACGGAGGGTTTTGCATTTGCAATTCCAATCTGCTTGAACAATCTGTTTTCAGCGTTGTGAGAGTTGGTACTCGTATCATGGGGTCTTTGATTAAATCCTTGACATATTCCTCAAAAGGAGAAACAGATTTAGTCCAAATGTTCTCCCTTGAACTTGTGTCATAAAGCGAGGAAGCAGTTACAGGACTGATGGAACTATATCTTGCGCCAGTTACCTCTTTAGACTTGCGCCGTAATATTAGTATCGAGATTCACATATCAGTGGCCCCCACTGGGCCTGTCTCCAGTAAGTGGGACACAAGCTTAAGGATGGCAAATTTAATAAACCACCCTGTCCTGTTCTTCCCGTTTCTGTGTATTCTTTTACAGCGTCATTGTCACCAACCAAACGCCATCACTCCTCTATCTATTCAGTATGTCAGTTCCATGTCCGGCGATGCGGATTAGAGGCATTTGAGCTCCGTCGCTTCGAACCTTCTCCCTGAGTAATGGCATTACATTTTTCGTACACAGCACAGCAGCTGTCGTCTTCAATTATGGATTGAGGAGATTTTGTTTGGGTGTCGTCGTGCTTCTATCGAGCAGAATTTTAGAAGACAGACGACGGGGCATACAAGGTAATACGTTGGAGTTAATGGGCCATGATTCACCCTCTGTCACACATCGCTTTCTCGGGAAAGTGGTTAGCCAAAATGCATGAAAATAGGATACGTTTTCTATTCTGGCTAATGTACCCACAAATGGGAGGTTTTCTCCCATAGAAGAAGAGTTGGTGGACTTGGTGGAGGTTAGTTGCTGGATTTGACACCATGATTCCTTGGAAACCATTCTTCCTAGAATAGAATATACAAGGTGTTGGTTTTACAATATTACTTAACAATATTTGTATGCATCTGTGGCTGAAAAGTAAAGCGTGGATAATATGTCACTGAAATGCAGGTTGGAATCCAACAATCGGAATTCTTGACAGTACCTATTCAGAACAGGAAATTTGGCCCGGATATGTCATCCCATGCCACTTATTCTTGCGTCAGGATCAACTGCGTTTCTGCTTTAAACGGTAAAAGAAGAAAAAAAGAAGATTCTTCTTTTTCGGTTTGCTTTGTGACTTATCGCAACAGCTGCTTGCATTCAGAGCGCAGTCGTGTTGATGAACCGATATGACTCGGGATCACAGCGGTTTGCTGGATGGCTGAACTCATTGTGCGAGGAAATACACGTCTATCAGGCGCTCCACAATCGTGTGAACTTCTCATAACCCTTAGCTCCTCCTCCTCCTCCCATTTTACCTTTTCCCATCCATCTCAATGGCTTAATTTCTCTCTTCCACTGCCCTGACTTTACCCGGCAACCCCCCCAACGCTGCATCTGAGTCAGTCTGATTCTGTGCCAGTTTCTCTTCTCCCTCTCCTCACTGCCTCTTCTTCATGTCCTGCTAACTACACAAGGATGTCGTAGAACAACAGTCTGAAGTAGGTGCAAGGAAGATTGTATCAAGGATTTTTTAATTGCTTGCATCCATGAGTGAGCCGCTCTGAATAAATAATGAAAACTATTCAGGAACAATAATTATATTATTAATATAACAAGTTATATTATGATAGTGCCTCTACATATTTTGAAGCGATGGCCGTAGTCTGGCTACCGGACTACAGGGAAGCACGACAAAAGTCAGGGAAACAGAGCTGCAAGGTTAGCACATATTAGCATTAGCTTCCGAGAACTGGCGGTAAAGGTGGTATTTGTTTTTGAAGATGTGCACACTAATTAATATAGCCATTCTCTACTTGTTCTCATGAATGATGCAGATGAGCCGAGTCCCATCCCAGTTGATATTGAGCAGGCAGCAGGGTACACCCCAGACTGGTCACATACAGACAACCGTTCACAGTTACGTTTCCATCTATGGACAATTGAGACATGAACATTTGGGAATGTGGAAGGAACCCAGGGTGTCCAGAGAAAACAGAACGTGGAGAACTGCTAAGTCCACATAGGAATGCCAGAGACTCGGAACCGTGCTGCCCTGCACATCCGGTATCAAGTGTTATCTAGTGAGCGGGCAGTGATCAAGTGCTCAGCATAGGCTGGTAACAAAAAAAGGATACTGCATTGGCCCCACAACATAGGGCCAGTGTCATCAATGGTTCATTTTTAGGAGACTGAACCATGACCACAAAACAGGCCAATTTCAGCAAGACTTAATTTTCATTAAATCATTGTTAATCGATAGTATGCATAAAATGGCTCAATTTCTTTCCGATTTCTGGATGAGATGGACTGAACCAAGGGGGCGTGGTAAACACCATTTTAGACTTTAAAGAGGAGAGGGATAAGCTCGATGTGTTACGTTCTTGGAATAAATTGTCCAGCTTTCCCGTATGAGTCAGCTTCCAGTTGCATGGCGGATGTTGCTAAGGCCCGCGGCGCTATTCTTAGCATCATGCGCACACCCTCGCACATTCAAAAAATGTCTTTACACGGAGAGGACGACACACACTCGCAAACGGGCTTCCCAGATTGCCGATTCAAAACAGAAAAAGACATGGCGGCTGAAGGACAAACACAGCCGGTGACTCAGGGAACGGGATCGCCCAAATTCTAGAGACTCTCTTGGGATTTTGCGACAGCTGCAATTTTTTTACCCTCTTTATTATTTTTTTTTTCCTAACTGCGGCTGTTCTCAAGAAAAGAGTGAGCAAGGTGAAACCGGGTGCAATAATTAGTCAGTGTGTTTAACTGCACTGGAAAGCAAAGAAGGAAGAGAGTCAACGCGAGGGCAAGAGCAGCTCATTCCACGACAGGCTGAGATAAAAGTTCCAATTAGCGCGTCTTGCGGAGAGAAGACGGCAATGTTTAAAAAAAAAAAAAAAAAAACTTTATTGTCAAGATTGTGAACATTTCAAACTCACTGGGAAAATGTTCAGAGTTTTAGGAATTATGTGAGAAAGGGAATGAGGGGGTGAACCATGTTCAACTGTAGACATACCAGCGACCCAAATTTGACCTTTAGCATCTGAAAACATTCACAAACTGTCAAAAAAGTCTTCTTCACGTCAATTTAGGACCAAACACAGTTCAGATGGAATACAAATGTGCAACGGGGTTCATTAACTGTCTTTTTTTTTTTAAATTACAAAAATGTCATGTGACCAGATGTCCTTCATCGACCAGTTACTTTTTAAGGGTTGGGGGTGATATTATGAGTTCTTGTTTCTACACCCGCATCGAAAGGAATTTCTTTGGTGTGTACAGTACATAACATACGTAACCCAATCCAAAAAGACAACTGAAGTGACAGTGACCCCACTGGTTTAAACAAAGTCTAGGAGTTACTTTGTTTACAATGGTTGCTCTATATGGAGTTTCGAGGTGATGAACGGCATCCCATCAAGTAATTTACACATCTCTTTATTCAATTTTTGTTACTGTATGTTTATAATGTTCTATGTTTATAATTCAGTTTTTTTTTGTCCTCCAGAATCAATAAAAGCAGTTTTACAGAAACATTTTTTCCAGAAAAATCCAATACGAACTACTTTTGTTGAAACATATTCAGCCCCAAACAATCAAGCTAAGTACAATGCCAACACCCCCGCGGTTCTTTATTTTACAGGTTAAAAAGCAGGAAAAGTTCATAGAAGCTCCCGTTCTTTGCCTTCTAACCAGCCGAAACGAAGCAAAATGTCAAAGCCTCCTTGCATCAGATTGTGTGCCGAATGTCTTCGGCTGTGCCTGTGCGCTCGCGAAACCTGCGGCAAAAAGTATCCCAGATGATGCTTCAGAAAGCCCGAAAACATTTAAAAAGTAGAAGGCAGCTATTTTTTATTTTATTTATTTCCTTACTGAACCACAGAGAGAGAGAGAGAGAGAGAGAGAGAGAGAGAGAGAGAGAGAGAGAGAGTGAGAGTGTGACCCAGTTAGGGAAAATTTAAATAGGGATTCCATTTAGAGGGCCACATTAATTGGAGCAGATGCCTTCTCAATTATTAAGAGGCCTCCAAGGGTGTTAGCAGGGGCTAAATTTATCCCGTGCGGCTTTGACTGGGCTTGTCCAATCTCATACAGCATCTGCAGACAAAAAAAAAAAAAAAAAATGCATGGTGTTTCATACACCAGCATACACACGTCATGGCCATTGAGTCTCACGCTTAAAAAGGAAAGCTGAAGTCATGGTTTTCGGGAAAAAAAATAAACTAGTCTCCCAAGTATTCCCGAGAGAAGAATCAGTCCAAATTAAAATCTCCAAAGGAAGGGCGAATCTCTGAGGCTCTGTGTCGTGCACCGCCATCCATTTGAGCTTTAATGGCCTCCCAGTTTCAACAGACATGAAGTAAAATGTAGCAGCAGCCAGGAAAATAGTCCCATGGGGGGAGACACTCGAGTTTTTGATGGTATTAGTTGGGGAGGGCTGGGTGAACTTCTGCAATGTTTCATGAATTTATTAACAGTCTCCCTCTTCTTCTCCTGCGTCATGACAAAAAGACAAAAAAATCTTCAGGGATTCACAATCGAAATGACAGTGGTCTTGACTGGAGGCGCAAAATTGATGAGGCGGTTCTAGCGGAATAAGAGATGACGAGACTATGTGATTAATTTAGATACAAGGGACTGCTTAGAAATAGAGACGGAAACATCAAAGTGTATATGTATTAAAAAAATAATAAATTAAGTGAAATTTAAGGCAATAATGAAAAAGATGTACGGCGTGATGCAGATTTGTTTTTAAATGACAATATTACACACAGCTAACGCATTTGTAATCACAAATGCGTCTAAAAACAAAGACATGATTCGATCAAACGAGATAAAAGGAAAAATATTGGCACTCGGGGTGTTCCGATGAGGGCTACATACTGCAGATTCCAAGACCCGTCATTCAAGAGTGAGGTCTACGGCTACCAGTTATGTTATAGCAATTAGCAGCAACTTTTTTTTTCCATCATTTTTTTAATGTTCAGCAAGGAAATTTATGCCGATCACATACATTTCCAAGGAAATCGGCCTATCGGTGGCCGATCAATCGGATCACCGCTAATTGACAGAGCAGTTACAAAAATTGTACTTTAACATCAGCCTGACACCCTGAGCAGGAAATAACTTATTTTGTCCTTTTACCTCTCGATTCATTCACGAACCAACTCCAGAATTCCAACAGATCTTCAAACGGTGATTGACCTGATGACATTTATCATGTCATGATACCACGTAAGAATAACAGGTCGATTGACCAAAACTACACGCTGCATTATCAGGAGGTGGCATTTCATCCTATTTGTGTCTGTTCTCATACAGAAGATGTCGGAGGGCATCCAAGCTTATCATGTGCCAATTACGGCGGCACAAGTCCCTCTAGGCCACTCTCACTGAGGTCTAAAACAACTGCCCGGAGGCGTTACGAAGGCGGCCCGCTAACAAGAACCAGGCATTCCGTCTAAATGAATAGGAAGTGAAACCAAACGGCAATTTTAATGGTGACATAAAAACCATACAAGTGGATAAACGAATGTCTGATCATCCATCCATTTTCTAATCCGCTTATCCTCACAAGGGCTGGAGCCTATCCTAGCTGTCTTCGGGCAGCAGGCTTGGTACACCCTGAACTGGTTGCCCGCCAATCGCAGGGCACACACAGATGAACAACCATTTGCATTCACTCTCACAACTCGGGACAGTTTTGCGTGTCCGATCCAAGTCTGCATACCTTGAACTTGACATGTTAAGAAAGTCATTAAGTGGAGGTAAATCTTTTTCATTAAAACATGGTGAAATTCTTATCCCCCGTCTCTGCTTAGCTATTTCAAGTATCTCAGACTTATTTTACAAGGACACTTTTCCAGCACCAAGCTATTTGCTTCATTCTGTCCCTACCCAGCAGCTTCTTTCCTCTGCGGCATATCCCGCAGAGTGAGGAAATGAGGACGGGGGTCGTTGAAGCATCTCAGCCATTCACTACCTTTCCTTTAATCCACTGTCCATTTTCTCCCACTCGTGTTCCTGTCCTCCCGTAGACCTTGACCTCTCCGCTCGTGTCGCATTCTGCTCCCCCGCACACTCCTCCTACCCCATTTTGAAAAGATTGATGACCACGATGCTTCGCTCTCAGGCACTTGATTAAACTTCATGGAGCGCTGCTTGCATTTTCCCTCCTGCCTGTTGCAGTTCCTGCTTTTCCATCCACTAAACTCTTTAGCACTCCCGGTTCCATGTCACTTCTACTGTCTGTCCCACGAAACCTCGGCACACTGATGATGAGGCAAAATGTGAGTACCCGCCCCGCCACGCGCCCGCCGTCATTAAAGGTCTTATTATCAGCTGCCTCTAAAAGATGACGCTGGCTGACTATCCTGTGCTGTGGGGTGTGTTATCAAAGGTTATTATAGTTCACAACAACTAACAATAGAACTAAACTTGAAAAAAATAAAAATGATACTTTCAGAAAAGTGAAACTACATTTTGCCCGCCCCCCATTGAGAAAAACTAGACCTCATACCAAAACTAAACTAAAACAAAGCATTTTTGAAACCGTAACAACGAATAAAAACGACTAAACAACAAGTAAAAGCTAACAATTCTAGTGATCTGCGACATGCCAGCCATGACTTGAATGTTCAGATTGTCCAATTGTCCACTCAAGTCAAGTCGGAGTCAGTCACGTATCGTGCGTTTCTTTCGACTGCGCAAATCAAGAAGACGAACAGACACTTCCGCTGTGTGTTGATTTGAATGTTCGACTAAAAACAAGGTGGCCCGCAATTAGCGTACAGTAAACTTAACACGCTACATCGCAGATTTTTTCGGTGGAACACTTGCCTATTGCAGAAATTCCCGTGACGTCATGGAAATTTGCTCTAACCCAACAAACTACCACGCTGACTAGTAGTCGAGCTGCAAATCGCCTTCATTGTTGCCGTTCACTGAAATGTTGGTCTCCTCAAAAGTCTTTCACTGCAAAGAGTCGTGACACGCACACGAAGCGAGCGACCGATACTGTTGGTATACACGCCACTGACCGTGTAATAGGTAATAAGGGAAACCGTGGGCGGATTGACAGCCGCTACCCGACCAATGTAAGTTATTCAACCCATTATTGTTTGTCCTTGAGGCATCAGACAATCAGCCCATTTTATGAAGTGTGTACAAGGAGGGGTGAGCGGGGGAGGGAGTGGGGTGGATGGATGTGATCATGCGAGGATGCACGCATATAGCGCTGTTGGTAATTCATCGCTACAATTGAAAAGCAAGGCACAGTGTAGAACACAGGAAGACGTATGAAAAGAGTCATTAAACAAGAACGGAACGAGGATGGCACACGGCAGAGTGCAGACCTCCGCCAAGGCCAAACAAATTGTACATCGTGATGCCGTAGGTAACATGGAACTTGCTTTTTCCCACAAGTTCAGTCACTAGAACTCTTTCATTGTCGCTATTGTTGTCAACAGTTAAGAAACTTTGCGTCCTTATTGTTTAACCCTATAAAGACAAATGAATCACATGATGAAACTAAAATAAAGTCCTACTCAGCATTTGAAGAATGAAAACGCCTGAAAGAAACCGGAACTGTTGGGATATGAGCTGTTCATTGACAAGCATATTGCCTGCTCTCTTATGACATGTATATACAGTTTATGGTGTAAAATAGTTTAAAAAAATGCTTTTAAAAAAAAGTGTTTTCTAGACCTGGAATGGATTTAATTTTTTTACATTGATTATAATGGGAAACATGCTTTCGGTTTTCGAACAAATCTGTTTTCAAACACCTTCTGGAACAGATTATGGTCGAAAACCGAGGTTGGACTATATTTGCTTGCTATCCGCGCACCGTAACAATCTTTGCTTGCTTTTAAGATTTGGCCATGCTCGACAAGTACGTTGTTGATCGCATCTCTTGTTCAAACGCAAGCACCTAGCGAAACTACTTCTTCTGTATCCTAACTACAACATTTAGGGTGGTGATGGAGTGAATTTAGAATTCACAACTCATTTATTTGTTTGTTCAATGTTGCATTTTTGAGCAGATCCGGGAGGATATATCACCCACCACACCCCGCACAGTTCAGGATAATCACGCTCAGTCTTGCAAATAGGTTTGATACGCAAATGGCGGCACGAAACTATTCGCTAAGTAAAAAAATAATAATAATAATGCTGGTGTGGGGAAGTTAAGACAAACATGCATTACATCGACGTCTCAAGGAGGACGCATACTGTGTGTGTGTATATTATGCCACTATTCCCGGGAAACAAAACAAAACAAAAACAGCACGTATGTTATGTCAGTAGTGGCAGCAAAAAAAAGCTACTTATGGTCCAAGACAGGGAGAGATGGAAATACAACAGTTGTTTTAATCTGAAGTATACTCATGCACTCTATGCGACCTTATTCCTCCCCGACCTATTTGTAGTCCCATTATGCAAAGTGCGCTCGCTCGCTCGGGCCACTCTTTCTTAATTCAATCATCCAGCAGTTCGTATATGGCAGTTCAAGGATTTTGTTTTATCTTTTTTCCTCAATTAATATAATCATTGTCGACCGCAAGGTTGCGGGCATACGTCAACTCTCTAAAAGTGGAGCCGCTTTTGTGTGCCTTTGATTTTGTACATTTGTTAACTCCGCTTGCCTTCTGAGCAGAACCAATTTTTGAATTTTATATATGTACTGTATATTGACTTGTTGATTCAATCGTAGGTCAGATACACAACAGCAATCCATCCCGAAAAAAATGGAGCACATAGCATGCATGGCACTTCTGCCAACAGTTTTGAGGTTTGGCCTTCAAATCTTGGCTCCCGCGTGTCTGTGTGAAGTTTACATGTTTGTGTGGGTTTTTTCCGGGTATCCTGGCTCCCTCCCAGAATCCAAAAACATGTTTGGTTGATAGAGGACTAAATTGCCCGTGATAGGGTAATAAAAATGTTAGCTCGAAAGCTAGCAAAAAGGCTGGGCTGACACTTGTTACTACATTTCGATTCAGCACAATGTTGCGTTTTTTTCCCCATCATTTATTTTGTGCCAATCGATCAAAATATTGCTTGTGGTAAAACTGGTCCATGGCACAAATACAAGTTGGAGACCGTTTTTCTTGCCATGACAGCAGATACTAAGATCTTCTATCGGTTTATGTGATGCCATGTCAAAAGCAACATCCCGCCTTACCGTTGTGTGTTAAAAGTCAAAAGATTCAAAGGATCTTCTGTCATGCCTCTGATGCAAAAAATATATACTGTATGCAGTATAGCCTATTTAAATTTGATTTTGAACTAACTTCTCTTGTCCAATTGTACAGGTTGACATCCATTTTCAGTCTCCACATGTTTCTATGTCGTTTCCCTTTCTGGGAATTACGGTACTTTCTTCAGGCTTCCGATGCCCTCGTGGTTTGAGGTTAGAGTGTACGCTGTTGCTTCAGCATGCACTTGACAGCCTGCGTAAATTGTGACGTAATAAAATCTAACGCCTGTACTAAAGTCAATGTTCTTTGCAATGGTGGTGCAGCTTTGATGTATCTTGAAGTTTACCCTTCGCCGACTCGTTGTGCACGTAAGGGAATTTTAGTTCATTACGAGAAAAGAATGCAGCATTTCCATCTCGACATGGCATTCTCACAGCAGCTGCTGCTGCTCTCCTGCTTTTTTTCCACCCCTTCTTTTTAATATAATCAGGCCGCTTCAAACGCTTTGAAGGACCCACTGAGGTTTGCTTTGCCTTGACATGCACCACCGTGTTAATATGTATTTTTCACTTGAAATATCTGTCAACAAAGTGCACGGCTGGAATACTCAAAAAGGTTGGGATGTTTTCTTTCCAGAAGCCAGACAAGGAGAGAATTTAAGCCAACAATTAAGAATTGTGCAGACCAAACCTGGTGCCCGCAGGACAATGGAAGAGATTGTTCGAAATTGTATGTTACATATTGCCATTTATCGCTTTTCGATTTTTGTGAAAAATAATGAACATGATCAGTGCCTTGATCAATAATCATGATTTTTTTTTTTCGAATTGATTGTTCTCTTTGGCGGCACGGAGACGTCTGGTTAGCATGTCGGCCTCACAGTGCAGAGGTCGAGGGTTCGATTCCGACCCCGGCCTTCCTGTGAGTTGTCATGTTCTCCCCGTGCCTGCGTGGGTTTCCTCCGGGTACTCCGGTTTCCTCCCGCATTCCAAAAACATGAATGGAACACTCAAAGTTGTCCCTAGGTGTGAGTGTGGATGGTTGGTTGTCTATGTGTGTCCTGCCTACTGCCCCCGCCCCAAACGGTTCTTTGTTTGTCATAAAAACACCAGTAAATAGTGAAACCAAGAGAGCCTTATCATCACCTGGTGCTTGGGCACCATGAAATCTACCCCACGTGGCTCTTTTGTCTATTAAAAGACAATGTCAATTTGGAGGTCAAACTTATCGGCGAAGGCGATGCATGTTGTACGCAGCTCATCTAGTCAAAGCGCGTTTAAAAAAAAAAAACAACAAAAACCGCAACGTCACAAACCTCTCTGTGTCCGGCTTTCTTTTAACTCCACACAAAGAAACAAATGCGGTGCACATTAAAACATAGCTTTCACCATGTCCTCGTCTGTCTCCCGCCCCCCACCCCCCTCCACTTTTTTGTTTCTCCCTACCGTGTCACTAGGTCAAGCTGATCTTATAAAAGATTCACAGGACGTTTACATGCACCAAATCGCAGCGCATGTATTATGCAGTGCGGCTTGTGGTGTAGGCCTCCAATCTCCTCCTTGTTTGCTCTTTGCTCCCTTCTTGTTCTTTTCATCTTTCTGCCTTCACCCGTAAAAAGGGGCCTGACCACCTCACACCTGAATTTGGTGTAGAAACCGGTCCCCCCTTGCCACCTGGCTCATATCCTCTTTGTGTTTTCAATTCCAATTTTCATGGTATCCTGCCCTCGATTCTAGCCTCCAACCCTGCAGACTTTTAATTTTGTCCTACTTTCTTCTCTCGCCGTCGTTGCAGGTGACTCTTGATAGCAGCCGACCTGCAGGCAGACGGCGCTCCTGAACTCGATGTCATTCCGCTTTATCCGGTTCATTCACTCTGTTCATCTGCACCTCTGATACGACGCTTTCCTTTTTGCTCGCCTCTTTTCTGTCCACGCTGGCTCAAACTCAATCACATTTGCTGTGCTCATGCTTGCATCACAGTGAGATACATACTTTTGGTCTTTTAAAGCCCAAACGAGCCCCCTTGGACTGTTGGACAGGATTCCAACTTGGACCGGGCGAAATAGAATAAATATATATACAGTGAAACTCCTCTACAATGAAATCATGTTTGCAGCAAGAAATTTTTCACAACAGGGGGTTTTTCACTGTAGCAAATTTCACATGTAAACACACACACACACACACACACACACACACACACACACACACACACACACACACACACACACACACACACTTCTGCTCAAAAGTAGACAATTTAATAAGAGGCATAAAAAAATACGCTGCACAGAAACTGACAACAAAAAAATCTCTACTGGAATGGAATTTTGAGAACTGTTGTGCAGATCTCAAAAGTCAAAATTATAACTCATGACTATTGTTAAAATAAGTCACATTCGTAATACAGGTACCGTATATGTATTCAGTATACTATCCATCTATCACGTTGTGTTATTGATCCACATGCCATCTAGTGGCAGTTTTGTGGCATCAATCGAAGCTTTTGCCCATCAAATCACGCTTCTTCAGTCACTTCTTATTTACTCATATTTTATTGTCAGTGACGATAGACATGAGAGGAGAAAAGTGACACGTTTAAAATTTTCATCTTCCCGATTTAAAAGATCATACGGTTCAGACCAGGCTTTGGTGTTGCTATGGCATTTGACTTTTCTTCTTCTGTCTCATCAGAGCTGTTCGTTGAGTGAGTGGACAGCTCTGATGAAGGCTGAAGTCACAAGGTAAGAGGTAAAAGGTAAGAGATTCATCACTTTATTTGGGGAAATAAAAAGGCTTTGGTGTTTCGGACATATGGTCATGGCTGGGGAGCTAGATAAAGAGTCCTGTAGTACGACATATACCAGCAGGGCATGTTCCAGTATGAATGTTGCCGAGCCAATTAAATAAAAGATGTGCTGACGCAACCGTATTTTTTTTAAAATGTGGCTTTCAGTGTTCTTCCCATTGAATCATTATTTTGCAACACATAACACCACAGCGACGGGCACTGTATCAAAGCCGGTATGTCGGATGGGCCTGTCGCATACTTTAATACGATTTACAATGAAAATACAATTAAGTATAAACAGAAATGTGGCACAAGATGAAAAAGAGGATTTTGTGTCAATACAAGGTGCCTGTTGTCAAACCAAAGCAAAAGATTAAGGGGAAAAATGTATTGCGATGGTATGTACTACCAGCGAGGGAACCCATCTAAAAGTAGACACTAATAACCCGTCAAACCAAAACCTGAGCAATCCAGGAGATAGAAAATAAAGACATCAACAGGAAGATTTGGAGTGCATCGGCGTTAAGACACAATTTGACTGGTTGACAAGTGAAGGTGCTGACAGTTTTATAAGGCTTTCTTTGGGCAAAATCAAACATTTGGACAGTATGCTACAACTGGATTAAAGATCAATCAAAAGTAGCCTGACTTCTTTGAGCAAGTTTTGTACCTTTCCCAGTGGATGTCAAGGTAGTGATAATTACAAGGTATTGTAGTAATATGGCTATGGTGGGTGACCTTCAGGCATCACAACATTTATGGCTGGAGGAGACTCAAATCTCCATGCAGAATTGGCTTTCGAGTCACTCCAAAGCAAAAAAAAAAGGCCTAATTATGATTGAACATAATCTGGCAAATGCAATTATACACACAATAACAAAGCTTGCGCTTTTAAACATATCCGTCATGACATTGTGCTCCCCCCTCCTAATTGCAATTACGCCCACAAAATCACGACGCTAGCCTTTGTTTTCAAACAATAGCTAATGCGGGACCACGACCTTCTTAAGCGGAGACACAAGAAAGAAGTTGTACGGGTATTCTCCAGTCACATGTTTTGGCCTTGGATCTAGCAGCCATGACACAAAACTCCACACGCAGTCCGACATATCTGATTGGAGCATGGAAGCGCAACCACTAATCAGGTCGACCAAAATAGAGCTCATCATCTTAACGATGAAATGAGGTTGCAGTTATAGTTGGCAGTCTATTGAGCAATTAAGGTTTCAAAAAAAAATAAAATAAATCTTCTTGATTGTGGCCATTCTTAATATTGTACATGCTATTATGGCATGTGGACGTAATTGCATGATCTGTAGCGAAGCGAAATTATAGCTCATGGCCTCTGGGTGGTTGCTGACCGCACGTGGCATTGACCAACAAGGTCAATAAGATTACAGTCCATTGATATTTAATTGATGATGAGCAAAATTGTTTGGAATGAATTGCTATTGTGGTTTTGTCCTTAGGATGACGGTGGATGATTTTTGAAAAAGGATTGAAAAAAAAAAAAATGTACATACAGGGGGTCCTCAGTTTATGGTTGAGCTCTTGGTGTTTTCTCCAAGGAAGTCATTATTTTTGCTATTGTTGAGCTTGACATAAATTGTATCCGGATAATTGGGAAAAATGCTTGCGCAGAAATGAGTCCATAAACTGGCCCTTTGACATTTCAAATAAAAAGTCATAACAGTGTAAGGCATACAAACACACAGACAGACTATTAATAATATTCAAATGCTTGTGAATGTAATCAAATCCACTTTTTGCATATCAACCCTGAATCCAGCTGCGGCCTCTACCTCATTCACAGCTGCTCAAAGAGAAGATGAGATCGGCGACGTTTTACCGTGGGGGCCGTTCGTCTTCTTTATGTGCTCTGTATAAAGACTGAATGTCCTGGAATGATATATGCAAATGAGGAATGAGAGGTTGATGGTGAAGAATGGCGTGAGGTCAAGTGGGGAGGGGTGAGGATGAGCTGAAGGATGCTAAAGAGACCAAAAAAAAGGGAACAGGTATTCTTAATTGGTAGGTGAACTCGTCCGAGAACCTTTGAATGACAATTTGTTTGTGTTTACTTGCTTTACTTCACAATAGCAGTCAGACTTTAGCTCCTATTTACTTCATCCATTAAGATTATCGATTCAAATAATCAGAGAGCATCAGGACAGCCAAGCGGGGGAGAACTTGGCGCTTGCTAGCAAAAGCATGCTAATCTTCCTGGGAGATGCACACACAATTTTCTATAACATATTAGGGTCACCTAGCAAGAGAAAAAAAAAATCGTGTTTTACATCTATAGGCAAACAACGTTTGAACACAATTGTTTATAAAAGTCAACACTGCTAGTTCTGACACATTTCTCTTGGGACCGTTATTGTACCAGCAGCTCAGCTTGTGGGGAGGGGTTGACTGCTCTCTCAAGTTGTTTTTTTCTTGGCAGAGATCTCTAAATAGGTTTAAAAAAATATTCATAAATGCTCCCAGTGTGAGGCTGTCAATGTCACCCTGTTGTACACATTGTTGTGAACCAATTTATTTTGTGCCGTAAAAGCATACGGGCTGAGCACAAAATATACCGTATACAGCCGACTTTTGTGAAGCGATAAACCTCTTAACAAGCTTCCGTGAATAATCAGGAACAATATTTTGTCCGGCCTACCCTTCAATCCATGAGGAGCAACAGACTTCCTCAACGATGATCAACAGAGCTTCATTTCTTCTTCTCGTGAGACAGCTCAGCTCCTTGTGCCGCTGCAGCGTCAGCGTGACCTTGACATCTCATTAGAACGAACGTTAAAACTTTATGAGCACCGCCTATGGTGTTTATGGCGCACATATATACAGGGTGTCCCACACATATGGGTGAAGAGTGGTGAAGTCACCGACATCGCAGATGGGCCGTTTCCTGCCATTTGCGACAGCGTAGCTCTGTGAAGTTTGGAGAGTTGTTTGAAGCTGTGGATTAAATGTTGTTTTCTTTGCCGAGATAATTGCTATGACCGCCTTTTAGAAGCCATGTGCTCAGCTACATTACGATAAAGATGGACAAGAGTCGAATGAAGGCTTTAAAACTTAATTTGGGGTTCGCCTCGAAATTTTAGGGGAAAAAAAATTGGCCGACAAATCAATAGGAACATGTGAATATTGTTTTCTTGGCTGGTATGATGTCTTTCATTGATGAGTCATGCAGTGACGTGCATCAGAATAATGTTATACTATTTTTGAAGGCCTTAAGGATGCAAATAATTTGAGTTTGACTATTTTTAGGGGGGGCGGGGATGGGGGTATGCCGACAAATCACTCTGGGGCTATGAGATCAAGTTTGTTTTCTGAGCTGATCATCGATTAGCCATGCGCTGAGGTGTATAATGACATCCCACTTATCAAAGGCCATAAAACGAGAATAAATTTCAAGTGCAGCTACTATTTTTGGGGAACACATCTCACACAAATTCAAGACTTTAAATTCCAACTTCTGCATTTCACATGAGGCAATGAGAAGAACATCCAATGGTGGTCTTCAAGTATTTTTGTGCAGCATTAGATTGTGTTTCAGTTTCACGGTGGTTGGAGATGATCGCCAAACGACGACTGAGCAAAAAGCATCTTTTTGTGAAGACTTTGATTGGGATATTAGCCCCATCAGCTTTGAGTCTTGGATTTATGAGGATTGGGTTTTGTTTTTTTTTCCCTCCCAAAACAAGCACTGAGTGAGGCTACCAAAGGTAGCCGCTGACTGTTCACTTTGACTCAAAAGGTTATTTGTGTGGTTTACACGATATTACTGCAGCAGCAGCAGCAGCAGTTTATACCCAAAACGTGAACAACAACACGCTACGGTGTTGGACATACAATTGCACCTTCATTATCTTGGGCGGTTAACTCCCGCATGATTGCTCATCATCAGACTTGTGACGCACTTAAAAACACAGGAAGCTGGAGTAATTATGATTATTATAACTTATTCTCCACATCAGTGATTTTGAGAACAATTACAATGCGGTGCCGTGTTTATAGACTCGCTTCTCAGTAAATTAAAATGCCTCGGCTCTGGCAGCCAACAACATGCCTTTGCTATCGTTGCGGGTGACAGGCAGCGCTATATCACTTTTATATCACAATGGCCATGTCTTTATGATTATTAGATTGATGCATTCACAGAGTGGGAGCCTGATTGGACTTTTACAACTTTTGTAGGTACCAAATTGGAAAAAAAAATAGTTGTGGAGAGGATGGCAGGCAAGAGCCAGTGGCATGGTACAAGTCTGGAATGCTAAAAACCTGGTCGAGCGGCGTCATCAATACAATGACGTCATAGCATAACGAATCAATTTCATCCAATGAATGCAGTTCAACTATGAAGGAAGTGGTTTGTAACCTTTGTGTTTTCTTTGGAAATGTGCAATTCCTATTGTGATGATTTGCTGTCAACCATTTTACATATTGCATTCGTTTCTAGGTCCGTTGTTTAGATACCTTAGCACTTCGCGCAAAAGGTTGCAGATCGGCTATATTGCGACACTATGCATTTGCCATGAAAATGACCACCTCAAAAATCTAAATGCACACTGCTTGCAAAAATTTGAGGCTTCACGTTCTACTTGTAATTCATTGGGTTTGTTTTTTTGCCATGGCTAAAAGTTTTTCAAAACATGCGTGGTACATTGGATGAGAGCAAATCATTACACGGCAAAAAGACAGAATGCCAAATGGATGCCCACGAGATTTGAGAACTTTCAGATGAATAGACACTGGACTCAAAACAGGATAGATCCAATCTGTCCGTTGCCATTGCAGTCGTATTAGCATATATCCATCTTATCATTTCTATCCATATTTGGTAAAGGCCTGATCCCGAATCTCCAAGGCATCAAGATTCAATGCCACTTATGCGCCAACAAATAGGAATGGTGATGCTTTGACCACAAATCCTGCCTAAAAACACCGTCCTTTCACTAAAACAGGTTCGATGGGACACTGCAAGCAATATAGCAATATGCCATTGTTTATACGTATTGCTTTCACGCAATGTACAGCCCACAGTTGTTGTTCCCGTTGCCGTGTCTACGCCCTCTTTTTTCTGTCTTTTATAAAGTGTATTTCAGGCTGAGGAGGAGCCCTTGGAGGACACTAAAAGCCGCATACATGGCAGTGCCCCGGAAAGAAAAAAAAAAGCACTAGCATCACAAAAAGGAAGAACGGAGGCATTGTGCTCAGTTGAGAGAGTGAGTCAAAAAGGAATATACACCGAGAGAGTGGCAGTATGTGGGTTTGAGTCCCTTTCAGCATGGCCTCGCGCCATTCATCTCTCTGTAAATAAAAATGAAGAAAAAAAAAAGGATGCTTGCATGTATGCGGCAACTACCCAATAAAATCTGCATGTTAACACTCATCTACACTATGCAGGGGAAAGCATTTATATGTTTATTTATGTGTCATTCTATCAAAAGGAAATAAAGTACAATCATGCATTCATATTTGACAAGTGGAAGTTGGCAACAAATCTGTCTCAACATTTCAAAAGCACAGAGGAAAAGACGCCTCCTGTCTCATTAGATTTTTAATTCTATTCACTTATGTTTCCACTCCCTAACTGTGTAATCTGGGACCGGGCGCACACACAGAGATGAAAATCCTGCACTGCTAAAGCATTTATGACAACTGCTTTGAAGAGAAGATTTGGTGAATCTTCTCTTCAAGCACTTGTTTACTTGGAGGGGGAAAGCGCTCCACTTAACATTGGGGGAAGCATTTGTCTTCCAATTTCAAAAAGGTCAAGTTATCGCAATGTGTGCCGTGTTTCGCTGTGGTTCATTGGATCCGGAGTCTTGTAATTAAGGGGCTTTCGCATGACACCGTTAGCCCTGATAAGCTAACATAGCAGTCTGCACCCTCTTTCAGTCCTTCAACATACTTACGGCAAATGCACAACACCAATTACAAAAGGCCAAAAGTAAAGTCGCTAATGGACAAAAAGCTGATCCATAGCAAGTCTAAATGAGAGCCCGGTGAATCCAAACGGAATGGGACAAAAACGGGAAGTAGACACCTACCAAAACAAACATCGCTCGGAAGTTAAGGGAAGCTCATTGCGTTTTTAGCAGTACCACTCTGTGTCTACAAAAAATATATTTATATATTTTCCCCTGACAGTCATGAACAATTAAACAGTTATTTTTACAGTTTAAGCCTGGTGTTCCAAATCTATTTTTTGTGCCATTTTTAACATTAGCATTCCTGGGCCTCAGGCAGCTAACCTTCTTCCTTTTAATTTGCTTTTGACGAACGGCACCAATTTGAAAACGTGCTTGTCGACCATCTACTGGACTTTAATGGAAAGGCAAGGCTGTTGCTCACATCCCTATCCCGTTGAGCAAAATGTTGTTTAACTGAAAAACAAAAACCAAAAAAAGCCCCTACCATTTGCAGTCCCATCACTAGTTTGTTCATTTTGCAAAACTCATCTCCCTAAAATAAGTGCATAAAATATCAAACAAGTGTGCGCTATTTCCCCTCCTCATTATCAACACGTGTGTCAAGCTTTAGTTTCAATGACAAGAAAGAAGGGTGTTAAAAGCATCACGCTGTTTCCAATGAAGCCGTTAATGAGGGTTTGATGATTGAGCCTTATTAAGTTCACACTAATGCTTGCCGTGCTTTCAGAAGGCAATAAACTGCCGCTTTGTTCCAACCTCAACCTTGCAAGGCGCCATCGAATACTAATAAAAATTCAGAAAAGGCATTCTTAAATGACACGGGGGCTTTTTTACTGAAGCGTGTGTAGAACTCTGCACACACAAGGCTTTCACCATGTTTATTGACTTGATGAAGTCTTTTTCCCCTTAAGCTTGCTGCGGGAGTTTATGCTAAAGTGCAAAACAATTTGTGAACAATCAATACATGTTTGGCTTTCTTTATTTTGCTGCTTTGTTGAGCTACAAAAATTGGTCATTTGCGGGAGCACAACACACTTCAATAGCATTTCAATAGCCTTTACAATTGTTTGTACCCTTACATGACATACCCAAATGACTCAAGAATTCTGATTCACCATTTTCTAGCTGAAAGTCAAACTGTGCTGTGTGAGAGAGAGAGAGAGAGATAGATAGATAGATAGATAGATAGATGTATATATTCTTTATATATTTATACTGTATTCTACTGATATTCTTACGATCTAACTAACTACAATTGGTGCTCAGCAAGTTGGCCTTCTGGACAAAATAATATCGTTTATCCTCACAAGGGTCCCGAGCGTGCTGGAGCCTACCCCAAGTGTCTTCGGGCAACAGGCGGGATACAACCTGAATTAGTTGCCAGCCAATCGCAGGGCACACAAAGACAAGCATTCAAGCTCACAATCACACACTTATTGAAAATTTTGTTTTCCATTGACCTGCCACGCATGTTTTTGGAATGTGGCAGGAACCCGGAGTACTCAGAGAAAACCCACGCCGGCACGGGGAGAACATACAAACTCCACACAGGAAGGCCGAAGCCGGAATCAAACCCTGCACCTCTGCACTGTGAGGCCGGCGTGCGAATCGGTCAACCAACGTGCCGCCATGGACAAAATATATCAACTTAATATTGTTTTAAAAGGAATTAATTAGTATATCAATGCTAGCAAACAACCTATTGGATTCCCGCACATCATACGTTAAATGGATGCATGTGCGTGACTCACTTTGGTACACATTGAACCATGTTAACATATCTTAGCTAAGCTTGCTAGCGGAGAACAGAAATATGTTTGTGGTATACACTAACACCAACTAACCTAACATTAAGCAGAGATCAAGCGTGACTGTAAAGTGTTGTGATTATCCTGTGGAAAATGTGGAAAATGGCCCTCGAAAAATGATGTCGCTTTTGAAAGAGCGTTAGCAGAGTATGAGGAGTAAATCTGTTGTACAAAAGAGGAACAAAGACGTCAAAGCCCGGATTCTATTTTCAAGTGTCACGTTGAGTTACAAAGTGCATGTTTGTTCACTTGTTTAGTAGCTCGCAATGCATTATTAACACTATTCCTAAAAGGTTTTGCTTGTGGAAACCTTACAGTGCTCATTCCCAAAAAACTGAGAAGTCCTGTTCTAAACAGTCGAATGCTAATGGCAGCGAGAGCATTTCATTGTTTTAGAACAGGGATTCTCAAGCATTTTGGGACTTCTTATAGTGGATAGTTTCCCTAGGACACCCTCAATAATTCTACTACCAATTAAAATTCTCTTTTGGAGGGGTTGGGGGGGGTACTCGGTGTGAATGTGGTAATGATCTAAATTAGCCCCACGGTTATGTAACAGTACAAAGTGGGGTAATAGGAGACAAGAGCTCACGCATTTTTAGAAACAATCAGATAAAAGATTTTATTGTTTAATTTACCACTTGATGGGTGGGCAAGCACTTCAGAGAAAACTTGCAATTGAAAAGTCAATGTTTCATCATGTAACTCATGTCAGTTAGCCCTCCATTTTCAGGACAGTTATGTTTGAAAATGTTCAAGTTATGGACACAGAAATTGGCATTTCAGACAGATGGATTTGGCTCTTCAGCGACCGGTTCAGTGCATTTGTGTCCATCTTGTTTTACAAGACACCGCACCGAGTAAAGCTAGAGTCCGCCATGTTAGCTTCTCAAACCATCTCCGATTGGCGAGCTGCCATATGGTGCTTATATTTGTATGAGAGTTTATGATGTTAAAGTGTTCGTTAAATTGACATCTGTACGGATTAGGTTCATGATAGTGATGTTTTGACTGAACTTAACTCATACTTACTTTCACATACAATTGATCTCAATGGTGACTGTATTCGTCATAATTGTTCATTGTATTAAGGATATCTTGTGTCCCGAGGCCCTGACTCTATAATCCACGACAACGAATACACAATGTCAAGATGGAAATATTTGGAAGGCTGTAAACTGGATCATTTGAGAACAATGATGAGGGGAATATGCGTGATTGATACATTTTTTTTTAATTTGGATTGCTTCCACCTAGCTGCAATGAAGATGAACTAATAATGTGATAAAAAGGCTTTTCCACATTGCTGCTGCTGATATTTTGTTTGCTTTTGCCTTCACCTACCAATTATGTTGCTTCTGTTGGCTGGGGATTATTTTGCTGCATGTGTTTTTTTTGTTTGTGAGGGTATTAGGTGGGTCTGAATGGCGCCATCTGGTCAGAAGTTGGGCAGATTATTTTGCTTGTTCGTTAGAATTAGCGGTATTCAATTCAAAATGTGACCGCAAAGGGGGCTGGTGTCCCGCCAAGTCAAGCTTAACGATGCAAATCAGTGGAAACCATAAAGCCACGACTGTTACCCAATCATTTGTGTAAGAGAATAACAATGCATTTGTTTGGATGCTTGGAAGTGGCATTATTCACATTTCTGGACTTAAACCCTAACTAGTGTTTGCGACCCAAATTTCGAACCTTAACCATTTTAGAAAACCTACCCCCTGGTTTGAAACCCTAATTTAAAAGCCAATTCCTTGTTAACAAACCTTTCCCAGGCTCGAAAGGCCAATGTTAAAGTGGGTCGGACTTGAAACTTTAAATTGAAAGCCCAAACCCTTGTTTAGAAATGGAGAGAAACCTTAACTTGAAAGCCTAATCGTAGTTTGAAACCCAGCAGTTTGTGCCGTTTTTTTTTTTTTTTTTTTTTTCCCCAAAGCATGTACAGTTCTCAGCAGGTATTCAACGCATTCACTCACCAATTGTTTGTTCAGGCGGGGAGGTCAGGAACCAGATTATGGATGTAAAATAGGTTGATAGGTTGATAATATATATTCTATAGCAGTCCTTCGAGCTTGAAAAAAATGTAGAATGCCAAACAATGCCTTTGGGAAAAAAAACTAAACTAGCCAAGAGGCCTGCTTCCATGTGCTGGATATTGCCTCATTGTCCACAAACACACATGATGAAGGTGTCCATCTTGCTTTTCACCTTTGACCCAAGGAAGGAGTTCACACCTCTAAATGCAGGAGCCATACCCAGTCAGTGAGGGGCGTACCAAAAAAAAAAAAAAAAAAAAAAGCGCTCCCTCCTTATCTCTTTGATCGACTTCGAGATGAAACATGAAACAGCCGCTTATCCTCCGCCCGTATCTGTCTGAGTGATTCCACACACACACACACACACGACAACAAAGGCATAACTTCTCCAATTATTTATCACTATCAATTACTTTTTTTTAGTTTAACAGGCAATATTTGATTAATAATAAATTTATATAAAAAATACACAACTCCCTTCATAGAAAATGGCTCCAACACCAACTTTACATTTCTCTTTATAAACCGTAGTTTGAAATCTCGATCCTTGCTTGAAAACCTAGCCCAGGCTTAAAATTCTAACCCTGTTCCAAATAAAACACCAGACATGGCCCCAAACCCTAATTTGAAAACCGTTATCCGGGTTTGAAACCCTAAATTGAATTCCTAACCCTTTGAAATCACCCCCACACCCCCAGAGGCAAATAGCAATGCATTTTGTTATTGTGCTGTTGGACTTGGCGCTGTCCATCTTTCTTGCCTTGCTAATTGACAGTTTATCATCGCTGCCAGCTGCCCAAAGCGGTGAGAGAAGGATCACATTTAATTATTGACACCCTATTAAACTGTCCATACGCTGGGCGATTAAGCTAAGGTGTTAAGGTACTCATTTTGTACCGATTTCAAATAATCTCCGGTTGAATAACGATGTATTATTGCAGGCGAATATCTCGATCTCTTTGCTAATTGATACATGATAGAGGTTAGAGGCGAACTTGAAGCCCTTCATTTTAATTTAGTTGTAATTTGCATTTATATTATGGGCGGTATTAAATGCAAACAGCGTCACATGCGCTTGTAAACATAGTCGGTGTACTAAAGCAGCAATTAAAAAATGTTTTTTGGTTTTTTTTTTAAATTGTAATGAATCATACTGGAAATGTTGGTTGACAAATCGACATACAGTCATGAATTTAAACAACCTTTGTTGTAATTTTTTTCATACATTGGGCGCACCGATTATAAGACGCAATCTACAATGCATCCAATAGATGGAGCTACGCTCAAGGACACACCAACAGAACGATCAGATGTCAGTAAAACTTATTTAAGCAGCGACACAGTTCACTTAACCAACAGCAACATTGACTCGTTAACGATGAACTCTCTTGCCGCTGCTCTATTTCCGTGTTCAACTGCGTAACTGATCGCCTTCAGTTTGAACTCTGCCTTGTCAGCATGTCTCGAGCAAGGAGCCATTTTGGGGCCGAAATATTACCGTAATGACCATACTCAAGGTGCATCGGATTTTAAGGCGCGCTGTGAGCTTTTAAGAAAATGCAAGGCTTTTAGGTGTGCCTTTTAGTGCGGAAAATACGGTATACAAGACATATATACCTCCCTCCCCCGTTCTAAATCCTTCCCCGTTCATTTTCACCCGTGATGTTCAGTCAGACGTCGTCAGACACTAGGGTTGCTCATTATCAAAGTGAAATCAGCCTTAACTCACCTCAGCATTGATGGCATCACATTACACGGAGATAAAAAAATCGAGTCGTGCAATAGTCCGACTGGAGCAGCGCTGCCGATGCCTAGAATACGTTCAATGACATATAACTAATGACGCGGTAACTATTGAGTGACTCCCTCGACGCGAACGTACCTGTTTGAGGGACATCTCTGGAGGGCCAATGAAAAAGCCTGTTCCAAACATTATGTAATCAAACAGGTTTTCATTCATCATTTAGTCACACTGAAATTTCGGCAGAGTGACGTCATCTTGACACGTAAAATGTGGATTTTTCTACAGACGGAGACGATATGGAAATGCGAGAAGCGTGAAAGGGATACATTGGCCATTTAGATAGATGCAAAATAGTTGAACAGTGATCAGAATATGAAACATCGGAGCAACAGTGGGTATGCTGCCATATGTCGCTTTAAGCCAGAGTGGCTCGTGCTGTTGGACTCTTGCTCTGAATGGGTGTCTATGGCGCCGTCTATATTTAGTCAACCCCCCTCAAGCTGTGACGAGGTTTGATTCCTCTGCGCTTCTTTTCTAAATTGACTCCTCCAAAAGAATTATCTGCTGTCACTACAATTCTCTCTGGGCACTGAAGACCATATAAAACCTTCATTCCTCCCAATAGAGGCATAAACACACCAGCGCGCGCACACTGACACAACACACACACTGCAGTAGCAGAAATAAAAACAAGGTTGATGTGCAGACAAGTCAAGGGGACTTAATCTATTCTCTATTTTGAATGCCAGCATCAGTGTGCTTGTGCAACAGAAGTCGTAATTGTATCCAGTAGTAATGGGCAGGTTAGTAAAACCTCAATGAATGAAGCAAATGTGCACCCCCAAAAAAAGCCAGCTCCTCATTTTGACAGCAATTTTCTCTTGACAGGCTCAAATCAGCTTCATGCGTTGGCTCTTGCTTTGATATGTCGGCTTCGCCTGCACTTCTGACACCTCACGAGGGGAATTTTAATGGCAGCGCTGGACGAATAAGAGAGGGACGAGAGAGGAAGGAGGCAGATGCGCGAGGCCCTTTCACGCCGCCGGCGAAAGCCAGCGTTTTCCTGCTGACGACATTCCGACAAAACAGTGACAGAAAAAAGGTGGGCAATTGCACCTCGACCAACTGTCACCCGGACATGACACGGAACAAAGCGGCAGAGACTCTACAATATACGGCGCTTGTAAGGATGGAATCAGATGATCCTTTTCCACGCTGTCTCTGCCTTGATGTCGGTGTTGATGGTGCGCATAATCAGCCACGGCGAGCAATAGAAAGTGAACCGACTCATGTCCCCGGTGCTGACGGTAGTATTGGAGACCACCCTTTTTCTTCAGAACCACGATTCTGTTTTTTAACTGCATTCAATGAAACGGAGGGCTTGAATACAATCTGACATTAAAGGCAACCTTTGAAGGCAGTATCAGAAGCCGTTACTTACACAGACGGTAAAACTCGGCATTCTTTCCACATCTGCCCCTGTCAATGTCTTGTATAAAATAGTCTGACACTTAACAAGAGGACAAAGTCAACCCGCCAATCTGCCAGCTTCAGATGTATTATCAGAAGCCGATTTTACACTGCCAGTGGATCCGGCAGTTGTCTGTGGAGTAGAAATGGCACCTGCATGGAATGAGAGAAAAAGGTTGACCCACCAATGTTTTGGGTTTGGAGGTAATATGTGCTGTCGGAGGAGGCGCCATTTAAAAAAAGGGTCATTTCTGTCACAGTCTAAATATTCGTAATTGCATCAAGCGCTCTAACTCAGAGGAGGCGGAACCCCCAAATTGACCCAGCAATATTTCCGCCTTTGTAAGTAGTATCGGAAGCCTCCTGACCATATTCCGCCTTAAGGAGTCGTCTCAGAGGATGGATGGATAGAATGCTGCGGTCAGACCAACCGCGACTTGGGCATTTCCATACTTTGTCAGTGCAGCCCGGGAGGTGCCGATGAAGCTTTTGAAGCCAAAAATTTGCTTCTCTGCGCATTCCGCTGGGGTTTGCAAATGCGAACCCGAAGCGGCATTGCGTCGCCGACAGCCAATCGGCATCGAGGATGTACTCCGTATGTCCCCACGCAGCAGCAGCACAAGCACAACCAGACACAAACACCAAAGTGTAATCAAAACAATTGGGAACAATATCACTTCGAGAAAGGGGAGTGAGGAAGTCATCGTATCTGGTGATTGTATTCACTTGTTTCCCGCTGTTAAAATGTCAAGAACCACATTGACTAAGAATCTTCAAATTTGTTTTGTTTTTCAGTCAGTGGAGGAAAGAAAAAAAGTACAAGAGCCACGCGGGGCTATGTGATATTTTGTGTTCGGTCTAAACCTTGGATTAGGTTATTTGGCAATACAGGGCCAAGGGTGTGACTTTTAACACCCAACAGGCACTTTCACGCATCCTGTTGTGGCGAGAGCAACTGTCTGACAAGCGTATTTTATGTCACATCAAATAACTAAATGAATACGTTGACTTCCACGGGCTTTGCGTAAAAGGCAAAGGCAAATAAAGGCTCAGATGTGGATAGTTTGCAGAGTCGCCGTGTAAAATAGGCGACAGTAGAGAATAAAATCTGAGAACGAAGAAGAAGAAATGACCCAAAAATAAATAAATAAATACATTTAAAACCTCATTTGACTCTGAAAAGAAAGCAAACAAACAGCATACGTTCTGATTACATTTCCTGCTCTGTTTTCAACCTTCACCCGTGGCATTATTCCGCTATGATTAAGGGTGTTTACCAAAGCTCTGTAGTTCTTCCTGTCAAAGCATTTCACATTTAGGGAACAAAAAAAAAAAAAAAAACGACGGAACAAGAAGAGGGGGCGGGTAGGCAAGGAAAAAAGGTGATTTTGATGTTTACCATCGCAGCTCGCCCCGAGCTGGCGACCTTGGCTTTGAAAAAATTACGACGCTGAAAATCTTTGCAAAGTAAACAGCAGAGAGTCACAGAGGAAGCGAAGGGAGAACAGATGCTGGAACATGACAGAGGTGCTGAATTTGGCTCCGGGAAATAAAAACATTGATGTCGAATATGCAAAAAAAAAAAAAAAAAAAAAAAAAAAAAAAAAAAAAAAATAAAAAAAAAAAAAAAAAAAAAAAAAAAAAAAAAAAAAAAATTAAAAAATAATATATAAAAAGCAACCAAAGGGGGGGCCTAAAAAAATAGCTCAGTTGATATTTCAAAACCAGAGAAAGTGTTACACACACAAACACAAACTTTATGACAGCATCAACAAAAGCTGAAAAAAAATAAAAAAACAGGCATTTTAAAAGAGAATTTAAAGTTATCTCTTCTTACTTTTCATCGGCGTATCTGCTCTCAACACAGGCGCACAGACGCATAATTTGCACAGTGCAGCCAAAGACTCTTCCATAGTACAATTATTGTGAATTCAACCCAAAACTTTTGAGGGTAAAAATATGCTTTGCATTCATGGAACTAACAGAATACGAGCACCTCACTGGACCTCATTAGAGGCAGCATTACACTTTGCTTAAAGGAACAAAGAGAAGAATATCTAACACGTTTTACCGTGAAGTAGGAGACTGCTGGTGTACTTTTGTCCGGCCATAGCAAATCTTTTAGCGTCATGCTAATTGGAGATAATCACCAGTAGCCATGTGGATGACTGTGCAGGGGTGTCGCTTCTCTGAAGTCGTGGGTGGCGTTCGATTTTGTTCATTCTACTTCTCCATTCAAACCGGTATGATCCATTTTATTGTCCTTTGAATGGATCGTCTGTGGCCAGTGATGTGCATTTAAGTCCATCAAGCGTTTTTCCTCATGAAGATCACGGGCAGGAGGCAGGGGGGGACACCCCGAACTGGTTGCCAACCAATCGCAGTGTAGACATAGACCGCAGGTGTCAAACTCAAGGCGCGGGGGCCAGATCAGGCCCACCACATCATTTTATGATGTGGTGGACAAACATGTCAACTTCTACGATAATTGCTAAAAACTATACCAACATTTCAACTACTCAAATGTAATAAATAAGTGAGATATTGTAAGCATTTTCTTGTTCCCGAATTCCTCATTACACTAACTTAAACAATCATTGAAAGAACCATTATTCTTGACTTCTTTATATGTTTTCACAGTCATGACGCCCCTCCAAGGGAAATGGTCACGACAACGTGGCCCGCGACAAAAATGAGTTTGACACCCTGGACGTTGACGAACAACCATCCGCGCTCACACTCACAACCTGGAACAATTTTGAGGGTTCATTACCTGGCACGCATGTTTTTTGGGAATGTGGGAGGAAACCGGAATACCCGGAGAAAACCCACGCAGGCACGGGGAGACCATGCAAACTCCATACAGGAAGGCCAGAGCCGGAATCGAACCCTGCACCTCAGCACTGTGAGGCCGATGCGCTAACCAGTCAACCGCCCAACTTGGACTTGTCACCACAAAATTGAAAGATACAAAATAAAAAAAGATTTTAAAAAGCCACGTTATGAACATCTATTCACAATTTAGAGTCCTCAATTAACCCACCGTGAAAGTCATGTTTGAAGATGAATCCAAACAAGCAGCTAGTGAGCTACTGGTTAGCACATCTGCCTCACGGCTCCGAGGTTCAGGGTTTGACTCTCGGTTCCTGCCGTCCTTTGTGGAGTTTGGATGCTTTCCACGTAATTATGTGGGTCTTCTCCAGTTTCCAAAAACATGCATGTTAGGTTAACTGAAGACAAGATTGTTTGTCTCTGTGCGCCTGGCGCTTTGGCTCACGACCAGTCTGTTGTAAACCGCACCTGTCACCCTCATGAAGACAAGCACAATAGAAAATGATTGGATGGAAGCAATCCAATCAGAGGAGGACAAGAGTCACAAAATGCTTTGCGATCGACTTTAGCGGAGAGGTCGCTCTCCATATGTTCTTCTTTTAATGCATTGATACCAAGCGGCGGCCCGGGCTTTCTCAAGCACCGCGATGACACCATGCTTCTTTGTTATGACTTTGCAAACACAGTCGGGAGGCTGACAATGAGCAGACGAAGACAGTTAAAGAGGTGGGACGGCGCTCAGCGTGTTTGCTCTCTCCATATTTCTGCATAATAATCCTGACAAAGTTGTGCAAGCCAGCACGGAGCCAAGCACGGCGTTGACCAATTAAAATGGAGGCGCATACTCTCTACCCCCAGAGTGTCCTTTACAGGCAATTACTCTCCGCTTAATTGGGTTCATCCACAGCCACCTTTCTCGCGTGTCCGAGTTTGGATTGCTGATAATGTGTAAATCCGGTTATGTAAAAAGGAAATAACGGAGAGTTAATTTGTTCCAGACCGAAATTGTTGCCATCATAAAAAAACAAAAACAAAAATAAAAACAGGCAACTAAGACAGAAGATACCCACTGTCAAGCAAAGCTAAATTAAACAAGAGAATTTAACCAGCGGCCCGGTGGTCCAGTGGTTAGTGTGTTGACCTCACAGTGCAGAGGTACCGGGTTCAATTCCAGTTCCGGCCTCCCTGTGTGGAGTTTCCATGTTCTCCCCGGGCCCGCGTGGGTTTTCTCTGGATACTCCGGTTTCCTCCCACATTCCAAAAAACATGCATGGCAGGCTGATTGAACGCTCCAAATTGTCCCTAGGTGTGAGTGTGAGCGTGAATGGTTGTTCGTCTCTGTGTGCCCTGCGATTGGCCGATTGGCCGGCAACCGGTTCAGGGTGTCCCCTCGCCTACTCCCCTAAGACACCTGGGATAGGCTCCAGCACCCCCCGCGACCCTTGTGAGGATAAGTGGATCGGAAAATGGATGGATGGAATTTAACTACACACCGTTTTGAAAGGGAAAAGTTGCCACTCGGTAAAATTAATTCAATGGGCAATTTGATACTGACCACACTGTTTTTTTCCTCTTTGCCACTTGTCAGTGGATGTATCAAAAAAAAAAAAAGAAGAGTGTAAGAAAAAAAAAAAACACTGAATGGAGTCAATGCTGAATAATGTGAGGTCTTACCGTTTGCTGACAAGATGGTTTGAACCCAGTTTGTGCCATTTGAGAGATTCCTCTGCTTTCTCTTTTGGCGCAACCTTATTCAGGGGTCATGACAGCAAATCGCTCTCTCCCATCTCTCCCTGCATATTCTGCGCCAATTCCAGCTATCAATACAAGCCTTTCCTTTCCGTGTCCACCAACATGCTCTTGGACTCCTGCCTGGCGGCTCCATTTCCAGCATCCTCGCAGCGATATATCCAGTCTGCATGTCCAAACTGTCTCAATCGGGCCTCTCTCGCTTTGTCTCCAGACCTTTCAGACTCTGTTTTCCCTCTGATCACCCGTGACACTTTTCTACGGCCGCTTCATCCTACCTCTGCGCTCATCATCTCTCAACAACCCTCTCCATTGCTCGGAACATTCAATACCGACTGTTCCAAAGAAACCCAAACCCCAGCCATTTTAAATGCCTGACTTTAACCCTTTCAGGCACCCTGTAACCTGATAACCTGATAAACTGTCCACTGTAGTAACCGCTGTCCCTGAAAGAGTTAAAACTTGCCAGGCAGTAATGCATGAACCTTCCCTAAGCAATTTCTTGGACAGTATTTCAGCTTCCTGCTGATTTGTGCCAATCATGGGACATGGATTAAATCACCTCCCCCCCCCCCCTGCACCCACAATTTGGTTAAATAACCCCATGCTGATGCCAGCTGCGAATGGCCATGCACACTCCGGGAACATCTGTGCTGGGGTTCCAATTATTTATTTGTTTGTTTGTCTGTTTCTTTCTTTGTTTTGGCAGCAAAGAGGCATGCTCGTGTCTGTCTCGGGGTTGGCTAAGATCAACATAAACCAGCTCTGATGTCATAAATAAATACAGTGGTACAGTGGTACCTCTACTTACGAACATCTCTTCATACGAAATGTTCAAGTTAGGAAATGTCTCAACAGGAAAATATTGCCTCTTGTTACGAAAGAAATTTCAGGATACGAAAGGTAAAAATACAGTATGGCCAGCTAATTTTCAGCTCAGAGTGTCCTGAACGCAACATACTTGTAGCTGCTCTGACACTGGCTATTACCTAGCATCTTCCTGGCATCCCATTGGCAAAGAGGGACTTCTACCGTATGTGTCCGTGTGTGTGTAGATAGATAGATCTGTGTCTATGCAGACTCCTCGTCATTCGCCCCTCGGGCCATGAGGTGTTCCGATACTTTTACGTGACTCACCCAGAAAAAGTGTTCACCAGTCGGGCGCTCGCTCACTATGGTGATATTTGCCTTGGACATTTTCGAAGGATTGTTAAAAGCCGACAAAAACAAACGTCATCTGATCAGTTCTTTACAAAACGCCAGGTAAAAACCACTCCTGAGAGAGAACATGGACTAAAGAGGGCAAAAAACAATGAGGACGCAATTAAAGTTAAATGATCATCATTTTTATTCTTTATTCTGTTTTTGGTTTTGTTTTGTTTTTTTTACATTATGCACAACTCTCATTTATTGTGCAATAACCTAATTCTAACATATATTTTTTTACATATTTTGATGCATTTTTATGCTTTAGGAACCATGTAGGTCAGAATTTTGGGATGGGCTTGGAACGGATCAGGGCATTTACATGGAAAACGCGTCTCTACTTACAACATTTTCTAGTGAAGAAATTTCTTCCACAACCAATTAATTTCGTAAGTAGAGGTACCACTGTAACATTCACACAAATCAAGTGAAATTGGATAATGTCCTTCCGACCCACCGAATGATCTCTCACACGTCACACAGTGTTGGCCATCACTGATCTCGCCGTGTGAAAGTTGACAGGTGGGCAAACACCCCGCCTTGTCTTGTCTTCACCGGATTGTGTTTCAAAGGAACACGAGTATGGACAGCATAACATCAGTAATGCCATAGCTTTAGTTCCAGCTCTCTGTGTGGAAGAGGCTGAAAAAGTAAGAATCCTTGCCAGGGCATTCCATTAATAAACTTTAGCATCTTCCCTTTCACGTTGTGAAATTGTGGAAGACAGCACATGGCTCTTTGAAGTTCTCGGCTTTGACATTCGCAGTATTTCTGTACGGCGTGTACGATGGGAAAATCTGCGAGTCATCTCTGCCTCCTGTTCTCATTTTGCCCCGTGGCCCTTTTCACTTCACGAGCTGCTGCCAGAGGAGCACGGTTCAGGACCGCGAGACCACTGTTGTGAAATTATGCATCGTGACGGACTCGCGCGCTATCCAATGTGACAGCTCATCTTATGTGCATGACGAGCTCGGCATCGGCAAAGTCCTAATCTCTCTTGTTGCCGTTCTCTTTTACATCCCCCTTTGCCTTTGTGGTTTCATTTTCTTCCCTTTCGACTGCCAGCTGAGTTTCATTTTGCTTGATTTATTAATGCAGCCGTGAACATCCTCTGTGCAAGATGACACGTGGGTGTTGCGGTAAAAAAAAAAAAAGTTTTCAATTAATTATTTTAAAGGAAGATGGGAGTTTTTAAAGATAAAAAAAAACAAACATTTTTTTTTAATTTTATATTCAGGACTGGAACTCATAAAAACGAGTAAGAACTAAAAAAAAAAACAGTTAAGTGGTGTAGTGAGAGCCATATGGAAGCTATTGTCATGAATGTCACATTGAACCACTGGTCGTAGCAATCTAATTACGTTCGCACTGGCACTATTAGAGAAACACGCACTAAATACAGTGCCATGTGTTCTGTTTTAATAGCCAATCAGTAGCAAAAGTGTCACGGCTAAGCTAATGATTAAATCACACAAACTGGTTTGCGCAGAAGGTATATTTCGCAAGGCTAGCGCTTGGCGAAGATCAAAGGATTAGCCCCGTTTGCTTTGTCGTTGGGTTTTACGATGCTAGCAACACGAGAAACTGGTTACGCGCGCGACTTGGCGCCGTGTATACGAAGAACAACAAATTCACTTTTCTTGAGTGCTCGTCCTATTTAACCCTTTCAGCCGTTCAAAATGTGTGTGTGTGTGTGTGTGTGTGTGTGTGTGTGTGTGTATAATTGAAAGCGTTCTATTTAGCATCTTGATTATATATTTTTTAACTAATACAAAATAAAACAAAATTGTTTCGCTTTCAGCTATTATTTCAATGCTTTTTACTTATGTTTTAAGTTTGTGCCGCGGTATCATTTCCTTATTGGTCTTCCTTTAAATTTCAATAAAATAACTGAATCGTTTTGTCGGGCACTGCTTGTCACAAACAGCGTTCTTGTTCCAGCAAAATATTTAGCAAATATATTTTCAGACACTGTCAACCTTGACAACGTATATCAAACTATGGTATTGGGACGACTATGCGTCAGCAAATATGGTCATGCTGCATCTCCTCCCAAAAAAAAGCAAAAAAGGGTGCAACCAAGACTGTGCTGGTATGACCAAATGTAAAAGTTGGTTGCACCGGTCCTACCAGTGCAAAAGTTAGTATATAGCCCTGTCTTTTCATCATTTTTATTCATGCCACAGAAGCATTTTAAATCCAAATACTTTGAGTGATTAGAACTTTGCTACTGCGTGAAAATAGCTGATGAACTAATCCCTGTATACCCCCCCCCCCATCCACCACCACTAAATGCTCATTTTCCCCGATGCTAATTGATGGAATAGAATACTTTATGAGTGCCACTTTTTCCAGGCACACTTCACTCAAAAGGGCGGCCCGGTGTTCCAGTGGTTAGCGCGTCGACCTCACAGTGCAGAGGTACCGGGTTCAATTCCAGCTCCGGCCTCCCTGTGGGGAGTTTGCATGTTCTCCCAAGGCCTGCGTGGGTTTTCTCCAGGTACTCCAGTTTCCTCCCACATTCCAAAAACATGCATGGCAGGCTGATTGAACGCTCTCAATTGTCCCTAGGTGTGGGTGTGGGTGTGAGCGCAGATGGTTGTTCGTCTCTATGTGCCCTGCGATTGGCTGGCAACCGATTCAGGGTGTCCGCCGCCTACTGCCCGAAGACAGCTGGGAGAGGCTCCAGCACCCCCCGCGACCCCTGTGAGGATAAGCGGATCGGAAAATGGATGGATAGATGGATGGACTTCACTCAAAAGTACACGGTAGGAAAAAAAAGCCCTGTACAGAGCACTGCTGTCAGGCGCCCGCAGTTATCAGGGTCCATTTTTTTGCTGAAATGACATGTTGAAAACACTGCATCGACTCCACTCTGACAACTTGGATGGGGGAGGAAGAAAAAAACAGGGGTGGGGGTTGAGATGAGCTTGACGTGATAAGCAGACGTTCAACTGTACATATTATTGAACTGGCCAGTCGACGTGATTGAGAACTAAGTTACCAATTCCCAGAGGAGCGCATGACTCGTGTTTCTTTCATTTTTATGCAACCTCCAGGTTATCCCGCTCACATTTTTGCATCCATCTCTTATCATCCAAGTCGATGAGGAGCCCGGTACGTATTTGCTCACTACCTCGCACTTTATGACTCACCCTTTTACCACTCAACGTGATCCACAACAAAAGATCTTCCATGTATAACGCCGTTGCTATTCATCCACACCCACGACCATCTCAATCAGAAGCCTGGTGGAAATGTTATTTCCGGAAAATGGGAAAATGATGTCATCACACAGAGCTATGCTCCACTGTAGTGTAAGTACAGTCACTTGCCGACTGATGTAGCCCGTCAGTCACCGATGCACACAAACGCACTCCAGTCCAACTGCAGGCTGCACAAGTCAGCAGAGGAGCGGAATATGAGGAGAGACAGTCTTATTTTTCCCCCCCATCTCTGTGCAGTTGCCGAGGGTTATGCGCACTGGACGGCCGTCTAACACGCAAATTGGGCGTGCACGCGAACGCATGCTGTACGTGTTGGATGTAAGGGTCTGTGCAAAGGTCACGTCAGTACACGCTGGCCGTGTACACCAGATCAGATGTGGAAGCGAACCTGCCGTGAAGCTCTGAAGTTCAATGTGCTCTGCAGGGCGACGGAGCCTGCGTTTGCATTCCATCATCAGTAAACAGATGCAAACAATTTAATGACATTATTTTTCCATTAGGGTGATAAGAACCATTTAATTTTGTAAGTACCACTGGATAGGTTTCAAAAGTTGGCTAATTGTGGGAATCGGACACTCTGAAATGCTGGATCTGTACTACGACAAATTATAAACCATTAATCCAACCAACTCTATTGACAGTGACAGTGTAGCACCTGTTTAGCTTGCATTTATTTTAGCTAATCATAGCCAATTTAGTAACGTTACATTCATCAAAGTGACCTTTATGACCTTATATGTGATTCCAAACAGAAAAAAAAACGATACACTCATCCCCCCGCTGTCTCTCGCACACAATAATGTACAAAAGGTCACCGGAAATGAGTGGAATTCATGGAAGCAAGAACCAAACAATATCCCAATGATTAGAGCCGGGGCCTGCGGATGGAAAGAGGATTTGCAGCTTAACTTTTTTCAAGATTTAGCTACAAGACTTATGCTCAGTATAGCACAGTGTAATTGAATAAGACATTTGCATATGGATTACCGTTTTGTTGCTTTTGATTTAAATGTGGCAAACAGACACTAGCATTATAATAGCAAGCATTATAATCGGCAATCGTAGGCCTTTCCCAAACCTTTCCACGTCCCAACAGAGCCAGTGCACAGCCTCATTTAGAAAATGATTTATATATTGTATATAAATAGTACGCTTGATAATTACACTTCTAAAAACTAAGTCCTAAATTTTGAGTATATTGAATAATTACAGGTCAAGTTTCCCAGTGGATTGTTTCTTCTGCTGAAAACGGCAAAGCTACACATAAGATTCCATTGATAACCGTTTGAAAAATATATATTTTTTTTAATCTCACATATCTTAACGTAACATTTGAGGATATTTATATTTAGACTCAAGTGGACCACCACTATTAGGGTGGCATATAGGCCGCGCTGGCCTGCGAAGAATTATTGCCCAGTGAAATGTAATGGGGGAGAAAAAAAAAAAACATTAAAATATATTTTAAAATATTGAGAAAAAAACCCAGAAAAATACGGAGAAAAAATGGCGGAACAAAAATACTTGGATATTGCAAATCCACAGGTTTCCGAACCACGAATATGTACTGGGCCCACTGTACTTTTTTTTTTCTCGATTAGACAAGGCTAAGGCCTGACTCAATTCAGCTTCTCCACACACTCATGGATTCTTAGCCCCAAGATGGTACCAAAGCAACATTTCATACTATAGATGGCTTTGGTCTCGGCACAAAAAAAATAACAAAAATTGAGTTTAGGACAAAAAAAACAAAGGACATGTTCCATACCAAAATTGGCCATGAGGCAAATTCAAATCCTGAACTGTGACTTGCAACAGCATGTTCACCCTATTGCCTTTCAATTTTTCATCGGTTATATTTGTCGAGCAAATGGTGTGTTACGGTGCATCTCAAATGATAAGTGTGTGTCACTACCGATGTTGAACAAGGATAATTATGAGCAAATTGAAGTGTGTCTTTAGTTAACCCTTTCATGCACCCTGTAACATGATCACATGATCACCTGTCCACTGCAGTAACCGCTGTCCCTCAAATGGGTTCATTTGATAAGTCGTTTCCCCTTTAAGCCTGCACTCCGCATTATGAACTAATTCAATAACAAAGAGTTGCAATCTGTTACTTGTTCAGGTATTTAGCCTTAATACTCCTTCAGATCAAGCATTTCTTCCCCTAGGGTGTGGGAATCTCTGCCGCATACACTGTATGATGCGCTTATCAAGACAACCGTGATAATTCTGCCTGTTTGTAGAGCAAAATAATAGCCACTTCCATCCCTAGCAAGTTGCCTCAAGTCTTGTTTTCGCCGAAACAGAAAAAATTATCAACGCTATCATGTCATTTGGTTTCGAACACCCGGCGGGGTAGTGCAAATACATCCGTCTGCAGGTGGACACAAAGGAGAGAAAAGGAAAATGCGAGGCGATTGAACAATTGACCTTTCCAGGCATTCAAGGAGGTAATGCAACATGACAATTCACATACACAGACGTTCAAAAAGCTCCTCTCTGTCCTTGTGTGAACATTATGTCCGCGGAAGCGAGTCGGGCGTGGCTAACATTGGTGCGCTTACAACTTTCAGCTGATCTCGCATCCACGACCCCTCGGCCGACTCATATTACCCACAATCCCTTTCAGATTTGACCAAAAATAGTGGGAAACTGGCGGGATTCCGTGGAATTCCTGTGATGGAAAAAAATGTCCCTTCAAGTGTGAATATCAAACTATTAGGCAGTTTATCATTTGTATGTGTGTAATTTCAATCAATTCACAAATGTATTTTTTAATTTCACCTTGGTGCCAGTGCAGTTGCCGTAATTAGCGACATTCTGTGCGTGTGCCGCAGATTGTGCAGGGGCTGCAAATAGCGCAAATAATGGAGCCATCGACAGAAAGCCTGAGCTTTTACTTTATCGTTCACATTATTTTCAGTTACAGTTTTGATGAAAGTTGAAGGAAATGATAACCACGAGGCCATCGTGCTGCCTCAAAACAATGACTTGTTCTCAAAAAAAAAAAAAAAAAAAAAACACTGGCTTCAGTGACTGCGTTACTTCACACACACACACACACGCACACACACACACACACACACACACACACTTCCTGTGTATTATTTTGTCTCTCTTTGGGCCCAACGTCAAAGAAATGATAAAATGTCAAAGAAAAAAAAACAAATTAGTGAAACATCTGAGCTCTCTGAAGTGAGATCGAAAATCACGATTCGGTGACAATAATGCATTCATGGAGTTTGACAACATGTCTGCCATTTTTCAATAACACACTTTTATTAAAATCCTTGAGTCGCACCCAAAACGTAATGGCTTCTTCTTTGTGCCGCAGAGAAAATAATGGTTCAAGAAATATTCTTCATAAGTATTCTCTGTTGTTGAAAGCAAATGTGAGAAATAGGAGATTTGAGGGGGGCCAAGCGGTGTTTCTGAGTGCATGAAAAGAAATTCTGATCAATTTTCTTGAAACCTTTTGATTGCTTTAAAGTGCATGCCTCCACATTATTTGTCTCTGAAATTTATATTAACGCAGCTTTAAATATGTATTGTTCCAGTGGCTCATTCGCATCCAAATAACACCATTAGAACGAAATGCACGGCAACACCGACTCACGCCCGCGTCCAGAGTGGAGAATTGTTTCAGGTAGAGGCCGGTTGCACTTAAATCCTTTCGAGCCCTGACGCCGTAATTTTTACAGCAAGTCTGTGATCAGTTTAAAAGTGCGACCCATAATCAACATGCTCGCCTCTTCGCCCGCATTCCCCGTGGCATCCGCTCTTGTAAATAACCATGACGTTTTTTTTTTTTTAATGGACCCGTCAGAGCGCACCAATT